>NW_026527335.1:0-300000 GCF_022682495.2 Desmodus rotundus
CCTGCGGTGAACCTGGGCCTCGGGCGAGCAGGGCCAGGCCCCATGGTAGGAGCCCGGGGGAGGCAATGGCAGCCTCTGCGGCCAGGCCTCGGGCTCTCCCCGGGGCTCTCTCGGGGCACGGGCACCCTCTCTCGTCTAGAGAGTGCCCACGCCGTCCCTTGACCCCCGGGAGACACCTGCTTCCCGTGATAAGAGGCCCCCGGCCTCCATGGAGCTTGGAACTCTGGGGCCGGGCGGCGGGTCACTGGGCTAAGTGGCTGGAAACGCGCAGACCCCTCCGTCCCGACCGCCCCACTGCGAAGATCCCCCTGTTCTTCCATCCGTAAGGGGGTCGCCCCTTACGGATGGAAGAACAGGGGGGATGCCCCCAGGAGATGGCATTTGTCAGAGCCGCAGCTGGCCGGTTCGGGCCAAGACGCGGGACCCGGCAGGTAGAGGGCAGGCAGCCCCACCACAAGCCTCCCTCGGGGCAACGGGCCCCACCCTGGACATATCAGGCCTGCTTCACAGGGTCCCTGGGGTCCTGTCCGTGGAACTGGAAAGCTCTCCCCGCCACCCAGAGGTCCGTTCCTTTTCCCGTGGACCACACTTGCCAGCGCGTCTCCCACCCCGGCACAGGCAGAGTGCCAGGGAAGAACTAGGGACCCGGGGCCTGGATGAGGGGCGCGCCAGGGTTCCGCGCCTGGTGGGCAGGGGCCGAGCGGGCCGGACCCACGCCCAGGGACCAAGTCTCCCGGGGGGACTCGGGCCTGAGACCTGCCTGGGGGGCTAAGGGTCTTTCTTGGCTCAAAAGGCCCCACCCTGCCCCGAGGCGGCAAACGTGCACCGAGACGCTTCTACTCTCTCAAGTCTGGGCTGGACTTCGCGAGAAGGGACTGTGTCCGCTGGGACCCGGGTCCCACAGAGCTCGAACCCCCCTCCCCGTGAAGGCGTCCGCGGCCTGTGGTCCTTGGTGTCCGCAAAAGGCATTCACCTGCGGAGAACCTGGGCCCACGTGAGCGGGACCAGGCCCCACGGCAGGAGCCTAGGGAGGCCACTGGAGCCACGGGGGCCAGGGCTGGGCATTTTCCCGGGTGCTCTCTCGGGTCCCGGGCGCCCTCTCTCGCCCGGGGGAGTGCCCACGCCGTCCCTTGACCCCCGCAGGACGCCTGCATCCCGCCATAAGCGGCCCACCTCCTCCATGGAGCTCGCACGCATGGGGCCGGGGTGCGAGCAACTGGCCTACGTGGCGGCAAACCCGCAGACCCCTCCGTCCCGTCCCCGCCACTGCGAAGATCCCCCTGTTCTTCCATCCGTAAAGGGGTCCCCCTTTACGGATGGAAGAACAGGGGGGAGGCGCCCAGGAGATGGCTTTTGTCCGAGCCGCGGCTGGGTGGTTTTCGGGCCAAGAGGCGGGGCCGCGCAGGCGCAAGCAGGCCCCCCCACCACAAGCATCCCTCCGGGCAACGTGCCCCGCCCTTGAGATATCAGGCCAGGTTCACACGGTCCCTGGGCTGGTGTCAGAGTTAACGGAAGCCCTCCCTGCCACCCAGAGGACCGTGCGTTTTCCCGTGGACCACACTTGCCAGCAGCTCTCCCACCCCCGCAGAGGCAGAGTGCCAGGGAAGAACTAGGGACCTGGGGCCGGGAAGAGGGGCCGGCCAAGGTTCCGCGCCAGGTGGAGCGGGTCCCGGCGGGCGGCGGGCGGGCGGGCGGGACCCTCGTCCACGGACCGGTTCTCCTGTGGGGAGTCTGGCCTGTGCCCCGCCTGGAGGCTAAGAGCCTTGCTTCGCCTGCAACGCCCCCACCCTGCCACAAGGCGGCAGACTTGGACCCAGCCGCTTCAACCCTCCAGTCTCCGCTGAACCACCCAAAAATGGAGTGTGACCGCTGCGACCTCAGTCCCCCAGAGCTCGAACCCCCACCTCTGCGAGGGAAATCGGCGGCCTCTGTCCTTGGCGTCCGCAAAAGGCATTCACCTGCGGTGAACCTGGGCCTCGGGCGAGCAGGGCCAGGCCCCATGGTAGGAGCCCGGGGGAGGCAATGGCAGCCTCTGCGGCCAGGCCTCGGGCTCTCCCCGGGGCTCTCTCGGGGCACGGGCACCCTCTCTCGTCTAGAGAGTGCCCACGCCGTCCCTTGACCCCCGGGAGACACCTGCTTCCCGTGATAAGAGGCCCCCGGCCTCCATGGAGCTTGGAACTCTGGGGTCCGGGCGGCGGGTCACTGGGCTAAGTGGCTGGAAACGCGCAGACCCCTCCGTCCCGACCGCCCCACTGCGAAGATCCCCCTGTTCTTCCATCCGTAAGGGGGTCGCCCCTACGGATGGAAAGAACAGGGGGGATGCCCCCAGGAGATGGCATTTGTCAGAGCCGCAGCGGCCGGTTTCGGGCCAAGACGCGGGACCCCGGCAGGTAGAGGGCAGGCAGCCCCACCACAAGCCTCCCTCGGGGCAACGGGCCCCACCCTGGACATATCAGGCCTGCTTCACAGGGTCCCTGGGGTCCTGTCCGTGGAACTGGAAGCTCTCCCCGCCACCCAGAGGTCCGTTCCTTTTCCCGTGGACCACACTTGCCAGCGCGTCTCCCACCCCGGCACAGGCAGAGTGCCAGGGAAGAACTAGGGACCCGGGGCCTGGATGAGGGCGCGCCAGGGTTCCGCGCCTGGTGGGCAGGGGCCGAGCGGGCCGGACCCACAGCCCAGGGACCAAGTCTCCCGGGGGGACTCGGGCCTGAGACCTGCCTGGGGGGCTAAGGGTCTTTCTTGGCTCAAAAGGCCCCACCCTGCCCCGAGGCGGCAAACGTGCACCGAGACGCTTCTACTCTCTCAAGTCTGGGCTGGACTTCGCGAGAAGGGACTGTGTCCGCTGGGACCCGGGTCCCACAGAGCTCGAACCCCCCTCCCCGTGAAGGCGTCCGCGGCCTGTGGTCCTTGGTGTCCGCAAAAGGCATTCACCTGCGGAGAACCTGGGCCCACGTGAGCGGGACCAGGCCCCACGGCAGGAGCCTAGGGAGGCCACTGGAGCCACGGGGGCCAGGGCTGGGCATTTTCCCGGGTGCTCTCTCGGGTCCCGGGCGCCCTCTCTCGCCCGGGGAGTGCCCACGCCGTCCCTTGACCCCCGCAGGACGCCTGCATCCCGCCATAAGCGGCCCACCTCCTCCATGGAGCTCGCACGCATGGGGCCGGGGTGCGAGCAACTGGCCTACGTGGCGGCAAACCCGCAGACCCCTCCGTCCCGTCCCCGCCACTGCGAAGATCCCCCTGTTCTTCCATCCGTAAAGGGGTCCCCCTTTACGGATGGAAGAACAGGGGGGAGGCGCCCAGGAGATGGCTTTTGTCCGAGCCGCGGCTGGGTGGTTTTCGGGCCAAGAGGCGGGGCCGCGCAGGCGCAAGCAGGCCCCCCCACCACAAGCATCCCTCCGGGCAACGTGCCCCGCCCTTGAGATATCAGGCCAGGTTCACACGGTCCCTGGGCTGGTGTCAGAGTTAACGGAAGCCCTCCCTGCCACCCAGAGGACCGTGCGTTTTCCCGTGGACCCACACTTGCCAGCAGCTCTCCCACCCCCGCAGAGGCAGAGTGCCAGGGAAGAACTAGGGACCTGGGGCCGGGAAGAGGGGCCGGCCAAGGTTCCGCGCCAGGTGGAGCGGGGTCCCGGCGGGCGGGCGGGCGGGCGGGCGGGCGGGACCCTCGTCCACGGACCGGTTCTCCTGTGGGGAGTCTGGCCTGTGCCCCGCCTGGGAGGCTAAGAGCCTTGCTTCGCCTGCAACGCCCCCACCCTGCCACAAGGCGGCAGACTTGGACCCAGCCGCTTCAACCCTCCAGTCTCCGCTGAACCACCAAAAATGGAGTGTGACCGCTGCGACCTCAGTCCCCCAGAGCTCGAACCCCCACCTCTGTGAGGGAATCGGCGGCCTCCTGTCCTTGGCGTCCGCAAAAGGCATTCACCTGCGGTGAACCTGGGCCTCGGGCGAGCAGGGCCAGGCCCCATGGTAGGAGCCCGGGGGAGGCAATGGCAGCCCTCTGCGGCCAGGCCTCGGGCTCTCCCCGGGGCTCTCTCGGGGCACGGGCACCCTCTCTCGTCTAGAGAGTGCCCACGCCGTCCCTTGACCCCCGGGAGACACCTGCTTCCCGTGATAAGAGGCCCCCGGCCTCCATGGAGCTTGGAACTCGGGGGCCGGGCTGCGGGTCACTGGGCTAAGTGGCTGGAAACGCGCAGACCCCTCCGTCCCGACCGCCCCACTGCGAAGATCCCCCTGTTCTTCCATCCGTAAGGGGGTCGCCCTTACGGATGGAAGAACAGGGGGATGCCCCCAGGAGATGGCATTTGTCAGAGCCGCAGCTGGCCGGTTTCGGGCCAAGACGCGGGACCCGGCAGGTAGAGGGCAGGCAGCCCACCACAAGCCTCCTCGGGGCAACGGGCCCCACCCTGGACATATCAGGCCTGCTTCACAGGGTCCCTGGGGTCCTGTCGTGGAACTGGAGGCTCTCCCCGCCACCCAGAGGTCCGTTCCTTTTCCCGTGGACCACACTTGCCAGCGCGTCTCCCACCCCGGCACAGGCAGAGTGCCAGGGAAGAACTAGGGACCCGGGGCCTGGATGAGGGGCGCGCCAGGGTTCCGCGCCTGGGGGGCAGGGGCCGAGCGGGCCGGACCCACGCCCAGGACCAAGTCTCCCGGGGGGACTCGGGCCTGAGACCTGCCTGGGGGGCTAAGGGTCTTTCTTGGCTCAAAAGGCCCCACCCTGCCCCGAGGCGGCAAACGTGCACCGAGACGCTTCTACTCTCTCAAGTCTGGGCTGGACTTCGCGAGAAGGGACTGTGTCCGCTGGGACCCGGGTCCCACAGAGCTCGAACCCCCCTCCCCGTGAAGGCGTCCGCGGCCTGTGGTCCTTGGTGTCCGCAAAAGGCATTCACCTGCGGAGAACCTGGGCCCACGTGAGCGGGACCAGGCCCACGGCAGGAGCCTAGGGAGGCCACTGGAGCCACGGGGGCCAGGGCTGGGCATTTTCCCGGGTGCTCTCTCGGGTCCCGGGCGCCCTCTCTCGCCCGGGGAGTGCCCACGCCGTCCCTTGACCCCCGCAGGACGCCCTGCATCCCGCCATAAGCGGCCCACCTCCTCCATGGAGCTCGCACGCATGGGGCCGGGGTGCGAGCAACTGGCCTACGTGGCGGCAAACCCGCAGACCCCTCCGTCCCGTCCCCGCCACTGCGAAGATCCCCCTGTTCTTCCATCCGTAAAGGGGTCCCCCTTTACGGATGGAAGAACAGGGGGGAGGCGCCCAGGAGATGGCTTTTTGTCCGAGCCGCGGCTGGGTGGTTTTCGGGCCAAGAGGCTGGGGCCCGCGCAGGCGCAAGCAGGCCCCCCCACCACAAGCATCCCTCCGGGCAACGTGCCCCGCCCCTTGAGATATCAGGCCAGGTTCACACGGTCCCTGGGCTGGTGTCAGAGTTAACGGAAGCCCTCCCTGCCACCCAGAGGACCGTGCGTTTTCCCGTGGACCACACTTGCCAGCAGCTCTCCCACCCCCGCAGAGGCAGAGTGCCAGGGAAGAACTAGGGACCTGGGGCCGGGAAGAGGGGCCGGCCAAGGTTCCGCGCCAGGTGGAGCGGGTCCCGGCGGGCGGAGCGGGCGGGCGGGCGGGGGACCCTCGTCCACGGACCGGTTCTCCTGTGGGGAGTCTGGCCTGTGCCCCGCCTGGGAGGCTAAGAGCCTTGCTTCGCCTGCAACGCCCCCACCCTGCCACAAGGCGGCAGACTTGGACCCAGCCGCTTCAACCCTCCAGTCTCCGCTGAACCACCCAAAAATGGAGTGTGACCGCTGCGACCTCAGTCCCCCAGAGCTCGAACCCCCACCTCTGCGAGGGAAATCGGCGGCCTCCTGTCCTTGGCGTCCGCAAAAGGCATTCACCTGCGGTGAACCTGGGCCTCGGGCGAGCAGGGCCAGGCCCCATGGTAGGAGCCCGGGGGAGGCAATGGCAGCCTCTGCGGCCAGGCTCGGGCTCTCCCCGGGGCTCTCTCGGGGCACGGGCACCCTCTCTCGTCTAGAGAGTGCCCACGCCGTCCCTTGACCCCCGGGAGACACCTGCTTCCCGTGATAAGAGGCCCCCGGCCTCCATGGAGCTTGGAACTCTGGGGCCGGGCGGCGGGTCACTGGGCTAAGTGGCTGGAAACGCGCAGACCCCTCCGTCCCGACCGCCCCACTGCGAAGATCCCCTGTTCTTCCATCCGTAAGGGGGTCGCCCCTTACGGATGGAAGAACAGGGGGGATGCCCCCAGGAGATGGCATTTGTCAGAGCCGCAGCTGGCCGGTTTCGGGCCAAGACGCGGGACCCGGCAGGTAGAGGCAGGCAAGCCCCCACCACAAGCCTCCCTCGGGGCAACGGGCCCCACCCTGGACATATCAGGCCTGCTTCACAGGGTCCCTGGGGTCCTGTCCGTGGAACTGGAAGCTCTCCCCCGCCACCCAGAGGTCCGTTCCTTTTCCGTGGACCACACTTGCCAGCGCGTCTCCCACCCCGGCACAGGCAGAGTGCCAGGGAAGAACTAGGGACCCGGGGCCTGGATGAGGGGCGCGCCAGGGTTCCGCGCCTGGTGGGCAGGGGCCGAGCGGGCCGGACCCACGCCCAGGGACCAAGTCTCCCGGGGGGACTCGGGCCTGAGACCTGCCTGGGGGGCTAAGGGTCTTTCTTGGCTCAAAAGGGCCCCACCCTGCCCCGAGGCGGCAAACGTGCACCGAGACGCTTCTACTCTCTCAAGTCTGGGCTGGACTTCGCGAGAAGGGACTGTGTCCGCTGGGACCCGGGTCCCACAGAGCTCGAACCCCCCTCCCCGTGAAGGCGTCCGCGGCCTGTGGTCCTTGGTGTCCGCAAAAGGCATTCACCTGCGGAGAACCTGGGCCCACGTGAGCGGGACCAGGCCCCACGGCAGGAGCCTAGGGAGGCCACTGGAGCCACGGGGGCCAGGGCTGGGCATTTTCCCCCGGGTGCTCTCTCGGGTCCCGGGCGCCCTCTCTCGCCCGGGGAGTGCCCACGCCGTCCCTTGACCCCCGCAGGACGCCTGCATCCCGCCATAAGCGGCCCACCTCCTCCATGGAGCTCGCACGCATGGGGCCGGGGTGCGAGCAACTGGCCTACGTGGCGGCAAACCCGCAGACCCCTCCGTCCCGTCCCCGCCACTGCGAAGATCCCCCTGTTCTTCCATCCGTAAAGGGGTCCCCTTTACGGATGGAAGAACAGGGGGGAGGCGCCCAGGAGATGGCTTTTGTCCGAGCCGCGGCTGGGTGGTTTTCGGGCCAAGAGGCGGGGCCGCGCAGGCGCAAGCAGGCCCCCCACCACAAGCATCCCTCCGGGCAACGTGCCCCGCCCTTGAGATATCAGGCCAGGTTCACACGGTCCCTGGGCTGGTGTCAGAGTTAACGGAAGCCCTCCCTGCCACCCAGAGGACCGTGCGTTTTCCCGTGGACCACACTTGCCAGCAGCTCTCCCACCCCCGCAGAGGCAGAGTGCCAGGGAAGAACTAGGGACCTGGGGCCGGGAAGAGGGGCCGGCCAAGGTTCCGCGCCAGGTGGAGCGGGTCCCGGCGGGCGGTGCGGGCGGGCGGGCGGGACCCTCGTCCACGGACCGGTTCTCCTGTGGGGAGTCTGGCCTGTGCCCCGCCTGGGAGGCTAAGAGCCTTGCTTCGCCTGCAACGCCCCCACCCTGCCACAAGGCGGCAGACTTGGACCCAGCCGCTTCAACCCTCCAGTCTCCGCTGAACCACCCAAAAATGGAGTGTGACCGCTGCGACCTCAGTCCCCAGAGCTCGAACCCCCACCTCTGCGAGGGAAATCGGCGGCCTCCTGTCCTTGGCGTCCGCAAAAGGCATTCACCTGCGGTGAACCTGGGCCTCGGGCGAGCAGGGCCAGGCCCCATGGTAGGAGCCGGGGGAGGCAATGGCAGCCTCTGCGGCCAGGCCTCGGGCTCTCCCCGGGGCTCTCTCGGGGCACGGGCACCCTCTCTCGTCTAGAGAGTGCCCACGCCGTCCCTTGACCCCCGGGAGACACCTGCTTCCCGTGATAAGAGGCCCCCGGCCTCCATGGAGCTTGGAACTCTGGGGCCGGGCGGCGGGTCACTGGGCTAAGTGGCTGGAAACGCGCAGACCCCTCCGTCCCGACCGCCCCACTGCGAAGATCCCCCTGTTCTTCCATCCGTAAGGGGGTCGCCCCTTACGGATGGAAGAACAGGGGGGATGCCCCCAGGAGATGGCATTTGTCAGAGCCGCAGCTGGCCGGTTTCGGGCCAAGACGCGGGACCCGGCAGGTAGAGGGCAGGCAGCCCCACCACAAGCCTCCCTCGGGGCAACGGGCCCCACCCTGGACATATCAGGCCTGCTTCACAGGGTCCCTGGGGTCCTGTCCGTGGAACTGGAAGCTCTCCCCGCCACCCAGAGGTCCGTTCCTTTTCCCGTGGACCACACTTGCCAGCGCGTCTCCCACCCCGGCACAGGCAGAGTGCCAGGGAAGAACTAGGGACCCGGGGCCTGGATGAGGGGCGCGCCAGGGTTCCGCGCCTGGTGGGCAGGGGCCCGAGCGGGCCGGACCCACGCCCAGGGACCAAGTCTCCCGGGGGGACTCGGGCCTGAGACCTGCCTGGGGGGCTAAGGGTCTTTCTTGGCTCAAAAGGCCCCACCCTGCCCCGAGGCGGCAAACGTGCACCGAGACGCTTCTACTCTCTCAAGTCTGGGCTGGACTTCGCGAGAAGGGACTGTGTCCGCTGGGACCCGGGTCCCACAGAGCTCGAACCCCCCTCCCCGTGAAGGCGTCCGCGGCCTGTGGTCCTTGGTGTCCGCAAAAGGCATTCACCTGCGGAGAACCTGGGCCCACGTGAGCGGGACCAGGCCCCACGGCAGGAGCCTAGGGAGGCCACTGGAGCCACGGGGGCCAGGGCTGGGCATTTTCCCGGGTGCTCTCTCGGTCCCGGGCGCCCTCTCTCGCCCGGGGAGTGCCCACGCCGTCCCTTGACCCCGCAGGACGCCTGCATCCCGCCATAAGCGGCCCACCTCCTCCATGGAGCTCGCACGCATGGGGCCGGGGTGCGAGCAACTGGCCTACGTGGCGGCAAACCCGCAGACCCCTCCGTCCCGTCCCCCGCCACTGCGAAGATCCCCCTGTTCTTCCATCCGTAAAGGGGTCCCCCTTTACGGATGGAAGAACAGGGGGGGAGGCGCCCAGGAGATGGCTTTTGTCCGAGCCGCGGCTGGGTGGTTTTCGGGCCAAGAGGCGGGGCCGCGCAGGCGCAAGCAGGCCCCCCCACCACAAGCATCCCTCCGGGCAACGTGCCCCGCCCTTGAGATATCAGGCCAGGTTCACACGGTCCCTGGGCTGGTGTCAGAGTTAACGGAAGCCCTCCCTGCCACCCAGAGGACCGTGCGTTTTCCCGTGGACCACACTTGCCAGCAGCTCTCCCACCCCCGCAGAGGCAGAGTGCCAGGGAAGAACTAGGGACCTGGGGCCGGGAAGAGGGGCCGGCCAAGGTTCCGCGCCAGGTGGAGCGGGTCCCGGCGGGCGGGCGGGCGGGCGGGCGGGCGGGACCCTCGTCCACGGACCGGTTCTCCTGTGGGGAGTCTGGCCTGTGCCCCGCCTGGGAGGCTAAGAGCCTTGCTTCGCCTGCAACGCCCCCACCCTGCCACAAGGCGGCAGACTTGGACCCAGCCGCTTCAACCCTCCAGTCTCCGCTGAACCACCCAAAAATGGAGTGTGACCGCTGCGACCTCAGTCCCCCAGAGCTCGAACCCCCACCTCTGTGAGGGAATCGGCGGCCTCCTGTCCTTGGCGTCCGCAAAAGGCATTCACCTGCGGTGAACCTGGGCCTCGGGCGAGCAGGGCCAGGCCCCATGGTAGGAGCCCGGGGGAGGCAATGGCAGCCTCTGCGGCCAGGCCTCGGGCTCTCCCCGGGGCTCTCTCGGGGCACGGGCACCCTCTCTCGTCTAGAGAGTGCCCACGCCGTCCCTTGACCCCCGGGAGACACCTGCTTCCCGTGATAAGAGGCCCCCGGCCTCCATGGAGCTTGGAACTCGGGGGCCGGGCTGCGGGTCACTGGGCTAAGTGGCTGGAAACGCGCAGACCCCTCCGTCCCGACCGCCCCACTGCGAAGATCCCCCTGTTCTTCCATCCGTAAGGGGGTCGCCCCTTACGGATGGAAGAACAGGGGGGATGCCCCCAGGAGATGGCATTTGTCAGAGCCGCAGCTGGCCGGTTTCGGGCCAAGACGCGGGACCCGGCAGGTAGAGGGCAGGCAGCCCCACCACAAGCCTCCCTCGGGGCAACGGGCCCCACCCTGGACATATCAGGCCTGCTTCACAGGGTCCCTGGGGTCCTGTCCGTGGAACTGGAGGCTCTCCCCGCCACCCAGAGGTCCGTTCCTTTTCCCGTGGACCACACTTGCCAGCGCGTCTCCCACCCCGGCACAGGCAGAGTGCCAGGGAAGAACTAGGGACCCGGGGCCTGGATGAGGGGCGCGCCAGGGTTCCGCGCCTGGGGGGCAGGGGCCGAGCGGGCCGGACCCACGCCCAGGGACCAAGTCTCCCGGGGGGACTCGGGCCTGAGACCTGCCTGGGGGGCTAAGGGTCTTTCTTGGCTCAAAAGGCCCCACCCTGCCCCGAGGCGGCAAACGTGCACCGAGACGCTTCTACTCTCTCAAGTCTGGGCTGGACTTCGCGAGAAGGGACTGTGTCCGCTGGGACCCGGGTCCCACAGAGCTCGAACCCCCCTCCCCGTGAAGGCGTCCGCGGCCTGTGGTCCTTGGTGTCCGCAAAAGGCATTCACCTGCGGAGAACCTGGGCCCACGTGAGCGGGACCAGGCCCCACGGCAGGAGCCTAGGGAGGCCACTGGAGCCACGGGGGCCAGGGCTGGGCATTTTCCCGGGTGCTCTCTCGGGTCCCGGGCGCCCTCTCTCGCCCGGGGAGTGCCCACGCCGTCCCTTGACCCCCGCAGGACGCCTGCATCCCGCCATAAGCGGCCCACCTCCTCCATGGAGCTCGCACGCATGGGGCCGGGGTGCGAGCAACTGGCCTACGTGGCGGCAAACCCGCAGACCCCTCCGTCCCGTCCCCGCCACTGCGAAGATCCCCCTGTTCTTCCATCCGTAAAGGGGTCCCCCTTTACGGATGGAAGAACAGGGGGGAGGCGCCCAGGAGATGGCTTTTGCCCGAGCCGCGGCTGGGTGGTTTTCGGGCCAAGAGGCGGGGCCGCGCAGGCGCAAGCAGGCCCCCCCACCACAAGCATCCCTCCGGGCAACGTGCCCCGCCCTTGAGATATCAGGCCAGGTTCACACGGTCCCTGGGCTGGTGTCAGAGTTAACGGAAGCCCTCCCTGCCACCCAGAGGACCGTGCGTTTTCCCGTGGACCACACTTGCCAGCAGCTCTCCCACCCCGGCACAGGCAGAGTGCCAGGGAAGAACTAGGGACCCGGGGCCTGGATGAGGGGCGCCCCAGGGTTCCGCGCCTGGGGGCAGGGGCCGAGCGGGCCGGACCGACGCCCAGGGACCAAGTCTCCCGGGGGGACTCGGGCCTGAGACCTGCCTGGGGGGCTAAGAGTCTTTCTTGGCTCAAAAGAGTCTTTCTCAGAGCCGCGGCTGGCTCCTTTCGGGCCTATACTTGGGACGCGCATGCGCACTCAGGCTCCCAAGCACACGCCTCCCTCGGCTCACCTGACCCACCCTTGAGCTGTCAGACCATTTGCACAGGGTCCCTAGGCACCTGTCTGGAAACGGAAGCCCACCCCGCCACCCAGAGGACCGCGCGATTTCCCATGGGCCACACTTCCCAGCAGCTCTCCCAGCTCCTCAGACACGGTGTGAGCAGGAAAGACTTGGGGAACGGGGGCCTGGGCGGGGGATTTTCCAGGGGGCTGTCTGATGGCCAGGCGTCCTCTCTCCCCCGGTGAGTGTCCAAGCCGTCCCTTGACCCCCGCAGGAGACCTGATTCCTGCCATAAGCGGCCCTCTAGCCACATGGGGCAGGGACACCTGGGCCCGGTGTGCCAGCATTGGCCTACAAGGAGGCAAACAAACAGACACCTCAGGCCCGACCCCACCACTGCGAAGATCCCCCTTTTCTTCCATCCGTAAAGGGGTCACGCTTCAGGAGTGGAAGAACACGGGGAGGCCCCCAGGAGATGGCTTTTCTCCGAGTGCGGCTGGCTCCTTTCAGGCCTATATGTGGGCCGCGCATGCGCACTCAGGCTCCCCACCACAAGCCTCCCTCGGGTCACGGTTCCCACACTAGAAGTGTCTCCGCACCCACCCTTGAGGGGTCACGCGACCCACACCTGAGTGGTCTCGTGACCCACACCTGAGGGGTCTCGTGACCCACACCAGAGGGGTCTCGTGACCCAACCCTGGGGGGTCACGTGACCCAACCCTGAGGGGTCACGTGACCCACCCCTGAGGGGTCTCGTGACCCACCCCTGAGGGGTCTCGTGACCCACACCAGAGGGGTCACGTGACCCACCCCTGAGGGGTCACGTGACCCACCCCTGAGGGGTCACGTGACCCACCCCTGAGGGGTCTCGTGACCCACCCCTGAGGGGTCATGTGACCCACCCCTGAGTGGTCTTGTGACCCACACCTGAGGGGTCTCGTGACCCACACCAGAGGGGTCACGTGACCCACCCCTGAGGGGTCTCGTGACCCACACCAGAGGGGTCACGTGACCCACCCCTGAGGAGTCTCGTCACCCACACCTGAGGGGTCACGTGACCCACCCCTGAGGGGTCTCGTGACCCAACCTGAGGGGTCACGTCACCCACCCCTGAGGGGTCACGTGACCCACCCCTGAGGGTCACGTGACCCACCCCTGAGGGGTCACGTGACCCACCCCTGAGGGGTCTCGTGACCCACCCTTGAGGGTCACATGCCCCACCCTTGAGGGGTCTCGAGACCCACCCTTGCGGTGTCACGTGCCCCACCCTTGAGGGGTCTCGAGACCCACCCTTGGGAGGTCACCTGTCCCACCCTGGAGGGGTCAGGTGACCCGCCCTTGAGAGGTCACAGCAGTTTCAGAGGGTCCCTGCGCACCTGTCCGTGGAAACAGAAGCCCTCCCTGCCAGTAAGAGCACCGTGCCATTTCCCCTAGGCCACACTGCCCAGCAGCACTCTCAGCCCCGCACAGACAGTGTGCTAAGGACAGACTTGGATACCGGGGACCTGGGCGGGGGATTTTCCATGGAACTCTCTCAGGGCCCGGTGCCCTGTGTCGCCCGGGAGTGCCCATGCCCTTCCTTGACTCCGCAGGACACTTGCATCAAGCAATAAGCAGCCCTCTGCCTCCACGGGGCTCAAACACCTGGGCCCGGTGTGCGGGCACCTGGCGTACGTGGAGGCAAACCCGGGGACCCCTCTGGCCCGAACCCACCACTGCGACGATCCCCCTTTTCTTCCATCCGTAAAGGGGTCACGCTTCAGGAGTGGAAGAACACGGGGAGGCCCCCAGGAGATGGCTTTTCTCCGAGCCGCGGCTGGCTCCTTTCGGGCCTATATGTGGGCTGCGCATGCGCACTCAGGCTCCCCACCACAAGCCTCCCTCGGGTCACGGGACCCACACTAGAGGTGTCCCCTGACGCACCCCTGATGGGTCACGTGACCCACCCCTGAGGGGTCATATGACCCACCCCTGAGGGGTCTCGTGACCCACCCCTGAGGGGTCACGTGACCCACCAATGAGGGGTCTCGTGACCCACCCCTGAGGGGTCATGTGACCCACCCCTGAGGGGTCACGTGACGCACCTCTGGGGGGTCACGTGACACACCCCTGAGGGGTCACGTGACCCACCCCTGACGGGTCACGTGACCCACCCCTGAGGGGTCTCGTGACCCACCCCTGACGGGGCACGTGACCCAACCCTGAGGGGTCACGTGACCCACCCCTGAGGGGTCTCGTGACCCACCCTTGAGGGTCACGTGCCCCACCCTTGAGGGGTCTCGAGACCCACCCTTGTGGGGTCACGTGCCCCACCCTTGAGGGGTCTCGAGACCCACCCTTGGGAGGTCACCTGTCCCACCCTGGAGGGGTCAGGTGACCCGCCCTTGAGAGGTCACAGCAGTTTCAGAGGGTCCCTGCGCACCTGTCCGTGGAAACAGAAGCCCTCCCTGCCACTCAGAGCACCGCGCCATTTCCCCTAGGCCACACTGCCCAGCAGCACTCTCAGCCCCGCACAGACAGTGTGCTAAGGACAGACTTGGATACCGGGGGCCTGGGCGGGGGATTTTCCATGGAACTCTCTCAGGGCCCGGTGCCCTGTGTCGCCCGGGAGTGCCCATGCCCTTCCTTGACCCCGCAGGACACTTGCATCCAGCAATAAGCAGCCCTCTGCCTCCACGGGGCTCAAACACCTGGGCCCGGTGTGCGGGCACCTGGCGTACGTGGAGGCAAACCCGGGGACCCCTCTGGCCCGAACACACCACTGCGAAGATCCCCCTTTTCTTCCATCCGTAAAGGGGTCACGCTTCAGGAGTGGAAGAACACGGGGAGGCCCCCAGGAGATGGCTTTTCTCCGAGCCGCGGCTGGCTCCTTTGGGGCCTATATGTGGGCCACGCATGCGCACTCAGGCTCCCCACCACAAGCCTCCCTCGAGTCACGGGACCCACACTAGAGGTGTCCCCTGACCCAGCCTTGAGGGGTCACGTGACCCACCCCTGACGGGTCACGTGACGCAACCCTGAGGGGTCACGTGACCCACCCCTGAGGGGTCTCGTGACCCACCCCTGAGGGGTCACGTTACCCACCCCTGAGGGGTCACGTGACGCACCCCTGAGGGGTCACGTGACCCACCCCTGAGGGGTCTCGTGACCCACCCCTGAGGGGTCACGTGACCCACCCCGAGGGGTCACGTGACGCACCCCTGAGGGGTCACGTGACGCACCCCTGAGGGGTCTCGTGACCCACCCCTGACGGGTCACGTGACCCAACCCTGAGGCGTCACGTGACCCACCCCTGAGGGGTCTCGTGACCCACCCTTGAGGGTCACGTGCCCCACCCTTGAGGGGTCTCGAGACCCACCCTTGGGAGGTCACCTGTCCCACCCTGGAGGGGTCAGGTGACCCGCCCTTGAGAGGTCACAGCAGTTTCAGAGGGTCCCTGCGCACCTTTCCGTGGAAACAGAAGCCCTCCCTGCCACTCAGAGCACCGCGCCATTTCCCCTAGGCCACACTGCCCAGCAGCACTCTCAGCCCCGCACAGACAGTGTGCTAAGGACAGACTTGGATACCGGGGGCCTGGGCGGGGGATTTTCCATGGAACTCTCTCAGGGCCCCGTGCCCTGTGTCGCCCGGGAGTGCCCATGCCCTTCCTTGACCCCGCAGGACACTTGCATCCAGCAATAAGCAGCCCTCTGCCTCCACGGGGCTCAAACACCTGGGCCCGGTGTGCGGGCACCTGGCGTACGTGGAGGCAAACCCGCGGACCCCTCTGGCCCGAACCCACCACTGCGAAGATCCCCCTTTTCTTCCATCCGTAAAGGGGTCCTCCTTGGGGAGTGGAGGAACATGGGGAGGCCCCCAGGAGATGGCTTTTCTCCGAGCCGAGTCTGCCTGGTTTCGGGCCAACACCTGGGCCGTGCATGCCCACTCAGGCTCCCAAGCACACGCCTCCCTCGGCTCACCAGACCCACCCTTTAGAGGTCACAGCAGTTCCACACGGTCCCTGGGCACCTGTCCGTGGACACAGGAGCCCTCCCTGCCACCTAGAGGACCACGCGATTTCCGCTGGGGAACACTGCCCAGAAGCACTCCCAGCCTGGCACAGACACTGTGCGCAGGAAAGACTTGGGGAACGGGGGCCTGGGCGGGGGATTTTCCAGGGGGCTGTCTGATGACCAGGCGTCCTCTCTCCCCCGGTGAGTGTCCAAGCCGTCCCTTGACCCCCTCAGGAGACCTGATTCCTGCCATAAGCGGCCCTCTAGCCACATGGGGCAGGGACACCTGGGCCCGGTGTGCCAGCAACTGGCCTACAAGGAGGCAAACAAACAGACACCTCAGGCCCGACCCCACCACTGCGAAGATCCCCCTTTTCTTCCATCCGAAAAGGGGTCACGCTTCAGGAGTGGAAGAACACGGGGAGGCCCCCAGGAGATGGCTTTTCTCCGAGCCGCGGCTGGCTCCTTTCTGGCCTATATGTGGGCCGTGCATGCGCACTCAGGCTCCCTACCACAAGCCTCCCTCGGGTCACGGGACCCACACTAGAGGTGTCTCCTGACCCACCCTTGAGGGGTCACGCGACCCACCCCTGAGGGGTCTCGTGACCCACCCCTGAGGGGTCACGTGACCCACCCCTGAGGGGTCACGTGACGCAACCCTGGGGGGTCACGTGAACCACCCCTGAGGGGTCACGTGACCCACCCCTGAGGGGTCATGTGACCCACCCCTGAGGGGTCACGTGACGCACCTCTGGGGGGTCACGTGACACGAGGGGTCACGTGACCCACCCCTGACGGGTCACGTGACCCACCCCTGAGGGGTCTCGTGACCCACCCCTGACGGGTCACGTGACCCAACCCTGAGGGGTCACGTGACCCACCCCTGAGGGGTCTCGTGACCCACCCTTGAGGGTCACGTGCCCCACCCTTGAGGGGTCTCGAGACCCACCCTTGTGGGGTCACGTGCCCCACCCTTGAGGGGTCTCGAGACCCACCCTTGGGAGGTCACCTGTCCCACCCTGGAGGGGTCAGGTGACCCGCCCTTGAGAGGTCACAGCAGTTTCAGAGGGTCCCTGCGCACCTGTCCGTGGAAACAGAAGCCCTCCCTGCCACTCAGAGCACCGCGCCATTTCCCCTAGGCCACACTGCCCAGCAGCACTCTCAGCCCCGCACAGACAGTGTGCTAAGGACAGACTTGGATACCGGGGGCCTGGGCGGGGGATTTTCCATGGAACTCTCTCAGGGCCCGGTGCCCTGTGTCGCCCGGGAGTGCCCATGCCCTTCCTTGACCCCGCAGGACACTTGCATCCAGCAATAAGCAGCCCTCTGCCTCCACGGGGCTCAAACACCTGGGCCCGGTGTGCGGGCACCTGGCGTACGTGGAGGCAAACCCGCGGACCCCTCTGGCCCGAACCCACCACTGCGAAGATCCCCCTTTTCTTCCATCCGTAAAGGGGTCCTCCTTGGGGAGTGGAGGAACATGGGGAGGCCCCCAGGAGATGGCTTTTCTCCGAGCCGAGTCTGCCTGGTTTCGGGCCAACACCTGGGCCGCGCATGCGCACTCAGGCTCCCAAGCACACGCCTCCCTCGGCTCACCAGACCCACCCTTTAGAGGTCACAGCAGTTCCACACGGTCCCTGGGCACCTGTCCGTGGACACAGGAGCCCTCCCTGCCACCTAGAGGACCACGCGATTTCCGCTGGGGAACACTGCCCAGAAGCACTCCCAGCCTGGCACAGACACTGTGCGCAGGATAGACTTGTGGACCAGGGGCCTGGGCGGGGAATTTTCCAGGGAATTCTCTAAAGGCCAGGTGCCCTCTGTCGCCCTGGGAGTGCCCACGCCGTCCCTTAACCCTGCAGGACACTATCATCCAGCAATAAGCAGCCCTCTGCCTCCACGGGGCTCAAACACCTGGGCCCGTTGTGCGAGCACCTGGCGTACGTGCAGGCAAACCCGCCGACCCCTCTGGCCCGAACCCACCACTGCGAAGATCCCCCATTTCTTCCATCCGTAAAGGGGTCCTCCTTGGGGACTGGAGGAACATGGGGAGACCCCCAGGAGATGGCTTTTCTCCGAGCCGCGGCTGGCTCCTTTCGGGCCTTTTCGTGGGCCGCGCATGCGCACTCAGGCTCCCAAGCGCACGCCTCCCTCGGCTCACCTGACCCACCCTTGAGCTGTCAGACCATTTGCACAGGGTCCCTAGGCACCTGTCTGGAAACGGAAGCCCACCCCGCCACCCAGAGGACCGCGCGATTTCCCATGGGCCACACTTCCCAGCAGCTCTCCCAGCTCCTCAGACACAGTGTGCGCAGGAAAGACTTGGGGAACGGGGGCCTGGGCGGGGGATTTTCCAGGGGGCTGTCTGATGACCAGGCGTCCTCTCTCGCCCGGTGAGTGTCCAAGCAGTCCCTTGACCCCCGCAGGAGACCTGATTCCTGCCATAAGCGGCCCTCTAGCCACATGGGGCAGGGACACCTGGGCCCGGTGTGCCAGCAACTGGCCTACATGGAGGCAAACAAACAGACACCTCAGGCCCGACCCCACCACTGCGAAGATCCCCCTTTTCTTCCATCCGTAAAGGGGTCACGCTTCAGGAGTGGAAGAACACGGGGAGGCCCCCAGGAGATGGCTTTTCTCCGAGCCGCGGCTGGCTCCTTTCTGGCCTATATGTGGGCCATGCATGCGCAATCAGGCTCCCTACCACAAGCCTCCCTCGGGTCACGGGACCCACACTAGAGGTGTCTCCTGACCCACCCTTGAGGGGTCACGCGACCCACACCTGAGGGGTCTCGTGACCCACCCCTGAGGGGTCACGTGACCCACCCCTGAGGGGTCACGTGACGCAACCCTGGGGGGTCACGTGAACCACCCCTGACGGGTCACGTGACCCACCCCTGAGGGGTCTCGTGACCCACCCCTGACGGGTCACGTGACCCACCCCTGAGGGGTCTCGTGACCCACCCCTGACCGGTCTCGTGACCCACCCTGGAGGGTCACGTGCCCCACCCTTGAGGGGTCTCGAGACCCACCCTTGTGGGGTCACGTGCCCCACCCTTGAGGGGTCTGGAGACCCACCCTTGGGAGGTCACCTGTCCCACCCTGGAGGGGTCAGGTGACCCGCCCTTGAGAGGTCACAGCAGTTTCAGAGGGTCCCTGCGCACCTGTCCGTGGAAACAGAAGCCCTCCCTGCCACTCAGAGCACCGCGCCATTTCCCCTAGGCACACTGCCCAGCAGCACTCTCAGCCCCGCACAGACAGTGTGCTAAGGACAGACTTGGATACCGGGGGCCTGGGCGGGGATTTTCCATGGAACTCTCTCAGGGCCCGGTGCCCTGTGTCGCCCGGGAGTGCCCATGCCCTTCCTTGACCCCGCAGGACACTTGCATCCAGCAATAAGCAGCCCTCTGCCTCCACGGGGCTCAAACACCTGGGCCCGGTGTGCGGGCACCTGGCGTACGTGGAGGCAAACCCGCGGACCCCTCTGGCCCGAACCCACCACTGCGAAGATCCCCCTTTTCTTCCATCCGTAAAGGGGTCCTCCTTGGGGAGTGGAGGAACATGGGGAGGCCCCCAGGAGATGGCTTTTCTCCGAGCCGAGTCTGCCTGGTTTCGGGCCAACACCTGGGCCGCGCATGCGCACTCAGGCTCCCAAGCACACGCCTCCCTCGGCTCACCAGACCCACCCTTTAGAGGTCACTGCAGTTCCACACGGTCCCTGGGCACCTGTCCGTGGACACAGGAGCCCTCCCTGCCACCTAGAGGGACCACGCGATTTCCGCTGGGGAACACTGCCCAGAAGCACTCCCAGCCTGGCACAGACACTGTGCGCAGGATAGACTTGTGGACCAGGGGCCTGGGCGGGGAATTTTCCAGGGAATTCTCTAAAGGCCAGGTGCCCTCTGTCGCCCTGGGAGTGCCCACGCCGTCCCTTAACCCTGCAGGACACTATCATCCAGCAATAAGCAGCCCTCTGCCTCCACGGGGCTCAAACACCTGGGCCCGTTGTGCGAGCACCTGGCGTACGTGCAGGCAAACCCGCCGACCCCTCTGGCCCGAACCTACCACTGCGAAGATCCCCCATTTCTTCCATCTGTAAAGGGGTGCTCCTTGGGGACTGGAGGAACATGGGGAGACCCCCAGGAGATGGCTTTTCTCCGAGCCGCGGCTGGCTCCTTTCGGGCCTTTTCGTGGGCCGCGCATGCGCACTCAGGCTCCCAAGCACACGCCTCCCTCGGCTCACCTGACCCACCCTTGAGCTGTCAGACCATTTGCACAGGGTCCCTAGGCACCTGTCTGGAAACGGAAGCCCACCCCGCCACCCAGAGGACCGCGCGATTTCCCATGGGCCACACTTCCCAGCAGCTCTCCCAGCTCCTCAGACACAGTGTGCGCAGGAAAGACTTGGGGAACGGGGGCCTGGGCGGGGGATTTTCCAGGGGGCTGTCTGATGACCAGGCGTCCTCTCTCGCCCGGTGAGTGTCCAAGCCGTCCCTTGACCCCCGCAGGAGACCTGATTCCTGCCATAAGCGGCCCTCTAGCCACATGGGGCAGGGACACCTGGGCCCGGTGTGCCAGCAACTGGCCTACATGGAGGCAAACAAACAGACACCTCAGGCCCGACCCCACCACTGCGAAGATCCCCCTTTTCTTCCATCCGTAAAGGGGTCACGCTTCAGGAGTGGAAGAACACTGGGAGGCCCCCAGGAGATGGCTTTTCTCCGAGCCGCGGCTAGCTCATTTCTGGCCTATATGTGGGCCGTGCATGCGCACTCAGGCTCCCTACCACAAGCCTCCCTCGGGTCACGGGACCCACACTAGAGGTGTCTCCTGACCCACCCTTGAGGGGTCACGCGACCCACCCCTGAGTGGTCTCGTGACCCACACCTGAGGGGTCACGACCCACCCCTGAGGAGTCTCGTGACCCACCACTGAGGGGTCACGTGACCCACCCCTGAGGGGTCACGTGACGCACCCCTGAGGGGTCACGTGACCCACCCCTGAGGGGTCACGTGACCCACCCCTGAGGGGTCACGTGACCCACCCCTGAGGGGTCTCGTGACCCACCCCTGAGGGGTCACGTGACCCACCCCTGAGGGGTCACGTGACCCACCCCTGAGGGGTCTCGTGACCCACCCTTGAAGGTCACGTGCCCCACCCTTGAGGGGTCTCGAGACCCACCCTTGTGGGGTCACGTGCCCCACCCTTGAGGGGTCTCGAGACCCACCCTTGGGAGGTCACCTGTCCCACCCTGGAGGGGTCAGGTGACCCGCCCTTGAGAGGTCACAGCAGTTTCAGAGGGTCCCTGCGCACCTGTCCGTGGAAACAGAAGCCCTCCCTGCCACTCAGAGCACCGCGCCATTTCCCCTAGGCCACACTGCCCAGCAGCACTCTCAGCCCTGCACAGACAGTGTGCTAAGGACAGACTTGGATACCGGGGGCCTGGGCGGGGGATTTTCCATGGAACTCTCTCAGGGCCCGGTGCCCTGTGTCGCCCGGGAGTGCCCATGCCCTTCCTTGACCCCGCAGGACACTTGCATCCAGCAATAAGCAGCCCTCTGCCTCCACGGGGCTCAAACACCTGGGCCCGGTGTGCGGGCACCTGGCGTACGTGGAGGCAAACCCGGGGACCCCTCTGGCCCGAACACACCACTGCGAAGATCCCCCTTTTCTTCCATCCGTAAAGGGGTCACGCTTCAGGAGTGGAAGAACACGGGGAGGCCCCCAGGAGATGGCTTTTCTCCGAGCCGCGGCTGGCTCCTTTGGGGCCTATATGTGGGCCGCGCATGCGCACTCAGGCTCCCCACCACAAGCCTCCCTCGAGTCACGGGACCCACACTAGAGGTGTCCCCTGACCCAGCCTTGAGGGGTCACGTGACCCACCCCTGACGGGTCACGTGACGCAACCCTGAGGGGTCACGTGACCCACCCCTGAGGGGTCTCGTGACCCACCCCTGAGGGGTCACATTACCCACCCCTGAGGGGTCACGTGACGCACCCCTGAGGGGTCACGTGACCCACCCCTGAGGGGTCTCGTGACCCACCCCTGAGGGGTCACGTGACCCACCCCGAGGGGTCACGTGACGCACCCCTGAGGGGTCACGTGACGCACCCCTGAGGGGTCTCGTGACCCACCCCTGACGGGTCACGTGACCCAACCCTGAGGCGTCACGTGACCCACCCCTGAGGGGTCTCGTGACCCACCCTTGAGGGTCACGTGCCCCACCCTTGAGGGGTCTCGAGACCCACCCTTGGGAGGTCACCTGTCCCACCCTGGAGGGGTCAGGTGACCCGCCCTTGAGAGGTCACAGCAGTTTCAGAGGGTCCCTGCGCACCTTTCCGTGGAAACAGAAGCCCTCCCTGCCACTCAGAGCACCGCGCCATTTCCCCTAGGCCACACTGCCCAGCAGCACTCTCAGCCCCGCACAGACAGTGTGCTAAGGACAGACTTGGATACCGGGGGCCTGGGCGGGGGATTTTCCATGGAACTCTCTCAGGGCCCCGTGCCCTGTGTCGCCCGGGAGTGCCCATGCCCTTCCTTGACCCCGCAGGACACTTGCATCCAGCAATAAGCAGCCCTCTGCCTCCACGGGGCTCAAACACCTGGGCCCGGTGTGCGGGCACCTGGCGTACGTGGAGGCAAACCCGCGGACCCCTCTGGCCCGAACCCACCACTGCGAAGATCCCCCTTTTCTTCCATCCGTAAAGGGGTCCTCCTTGGGGAGTGGAGGAACATGGGGAGGCCCCCAGGAGATGGCTTTTCTCCGAGCCGAGTCTGCCTGGTTTCGGGCCAACACCTGGGCCGTGCATGCCCACTCAGGCTCCCAAGCACACGCCTCCCTCGGCTCACCAGACCCACCCTTTAGAGGTCACAGCAGTTCCACACGGTCCCTGGGCACCTGTCCGTGGACACAGGAGCCCTCCCTGCCACCTAGAGGACCACGCGATTTCCGCTGGGGAACACTGCCCAGAAGCACTCCCAGCCTGGCACAGACACTGTGCGCAGGAAAGACTTGGGGAACGGGGGCCTGGGCGGGGGATTTTCCAGGGGGCTGTCTGATGACCAGGCGTCCTCTCTCCCCCGGTGAGTGTCCAAGCCGTCCCTTGACCCCCTCAGGAGACCTGATTCCTGCCATAAGCGGCCCTCTAGCCACATGGGGCAGGGACACCTGGGCCCGGTGTGCCAGCAACTGGCCTACAAGGAGGCAAACAAACAGACACCTCAGGCCCGACCCCACCACTGCGAAGATCCCCCTTTTCTTCCATCCGAAAAGGGGTCACGCTTCAGGAGTGGAAGAACACGGGGAGGCCCCCAGGAGATGGCTTTTCTCCGAGCCGCGGCTGGCTCCTTTCTGGCCTATATGTGGGCCGTGCATGCGCACTCAGGCTCCCTACCACAAGCCTCCCTCGGGTCACGGGACCCACACTAGAGGTGTCT
This sequence comes from Desmodus rotundus, assembly GCF_022682495.2. NCBI lineage: Eukaryota > Metazoa > Chordata > Mammalia > Chiroptera > Phyllostomidae > Desmodus > Desmodus rotundus. Next base: position 23,083 of record NW_026527335.1, read on the forward strand.
CCTGACCCACCCTTGAGGGGTCACGCGACCCACCCCTGAGGGGTCTCGTGACCCACCCCTGAGGGGTCACGTGACCCACCCCTGAGGGGTCACGTGACGCAACCCTGGGGGGTCACGTGAACCACCCCTGAGGGGTCACGTGACCCACCCCTGAGGGGTCATGTGACCCACCCCTGAGGGGTCACGTGACGCACCTCTGGGGGGTCACGTGACACACCCCTGAGGGGTCACGTGACCCACCCCTGACGGGTCACGTGACCCACCCCTGAGGGGTCTCGTGACCCACCCCTGACGGGTCACGTGACCCAACCCTGAGGGGTCACGTGACCCACCCCTGAGGGGTCTCGTGACCCACCCTTGAGGGTCACGTGCCCCACCCTTGAGGGGTCTCGAGACCCACCCTTGTGGGGTCACGTGCCCCACCCTTGAGGGGTCTCGAGACCCACCCTTGGGAGGTCACCTGTCCCACCCTGGAGGGGTCAGGTGACCCGCCCTTGAGAGGTCACAGCAGTTTCAGAGGGTCCCTGCGCACCTGTCCGTGGAAACAGAAGCCCTCCCTGCCACTCAGAGCACCGCGCCATTTCCCCTAGGCCACACTGCCCAGCAGCACTCTCAGCCCCGCACAGACAGTGTGCTAAGGACAGACTTGGATACCGGGGGCCTGGGCGGGGGATTTTCCATGGAACTCTCTCAGGGCCCGGTGCCCTGTGTCGCCCGGGAGTGCCCATGCCCTTCCTTGACCCCGCAGGACACTTGCATCCAGCAATAAGCAGCCCTCTGCCTCCACGGGGCTCAAACACCTGGGCCCGGTGTGCGGGCACCTGGCGTACGTGGAGGCAAACCCGCGGACCCCTCTGGCCCGAACCCACCACTGCGAAGATCCCCCTTTTCTTCCATCCGTAAAGGGGTCCTCCTTGGGGAGTGGAGGAACATGGGGAGGCCCCCAGGAGATGGCTTTTCTCCGAGCCGAGTCTGCCTGGTTTCGGGCCAACACCTGGGCCGCGCATGCGCACTCAGGCTCCCAAGCACACGCCTCCCTCGGCTCACCAGACCCACCCTTTAGAGGTCACAGCAGTTCCACACGGTCCCTGGGCACCTGTCCGTGGACACAGGAGCCCTCCCTGCCACCTAGAGGACCACGCGATTTCCGCTGGGGAACACTGCCCAGAAGCACTCCCAGCCTGGCACAGACACTGTGCGCAGGATAGACTTGTGGACCAGGGGCCTGGGCGGGGAATTTTCCAGGGAATTCTCTAAAGGCCAGGTGCCCTCTGTCGCCCTGGGAGTGCCCACGCCGTCCCTTAACCCTGCAGGACACTATCATCCAGCAATAAGCAGCCCTCTGCCTCCACGGGGCTCAAACACCTGGGCCCGTTGTGCGAGCACCTGGCGTACGTGCAGGCAAACCCGCCGACCCCTCTGGCCCGAACCCACCACTGCGAAGATCCCCCATTTCTTCCATCCGTAAAGGGGTCCTCCTTGGGGACTGGAGGAACATGGGGAGACCCCCAGGAGATGGCTTTTCTCCGAGCCGCGGCTGGCTCCTTTCGGGCCTTTTCGTGGGCCGCGCATGCGCACTCAGGCTCCCAAGCGCACGCCTCCCTCGGCTCACCTGACCCACCCTTGAGCTGTCAGACCATTTGCACAGGGTCCCTAGGCACCTGTCTGGAAACGGAAGCCCACCCCGCCACCCAGAGGACCGCGCGATTTCCCATGGGCCACACTTCCCAGCAGCTCTCCCAGCTCCTCAGACACAGTGTGCGCAGGAAAGACTTGGGGAACGGGGGCCTGGGCGGGGGATTTTCCAGGGGGCTGTCTGATGACCAGGCGTCCTCTCTCGCCCGGTGAGTGTCCAAGCAGTCCCTTGACCCCCGCAGGAGACCTGATTCCTGCCATAAGCGGCCCTCTAGCCACATGGGGCAGGGACACCTGGGCCCGGTGTGCCAGCAACTGGCCTACATGGAGGCAAACAAACAGACACCTCAGGCCCGACCCCACCACTGCGAAGATCCCCCTTTTCTTCCATCCGTAAAGGGGTCACGCTTCAGGAGTGGAAGAACACGGGGAGGCCCCCAGGAGATGGCTTTTCTCCGAGCCGCGGCTGGCTCCTTTCTGGCCTATATGTGGGCCATGCATGCGCAATCAGGCTCCCTACCACAAGCCTCCCTCGGGTCACGGGACCCACACTAGAGGTGTCTCCTGACCCACCCTTGAGGGGTCACGCGACCCACACCTGAGGGGTCTCGTGACCCACCCCTGAGGGGTCACGTGACCCACCCCTGAGGGGTCACGTGACGCAACCCTGGGGGGTCACGTGAACCACCCCTGACGGGTCACGTGACCCACCCCTGAGGGGTCTCGTGACCCACCCCTGACGGGTCACGTGACCCACCCCTGAGGGGTCTCGTGACCCACCCCTGACCGGTCTCGTGACCCACCCTGGAGGGTCACGTGCCCCACCCTTGAGGGGTCTCGAGACCCACCCTTGTGGGGTCACGTGCCCCACCCTTGAGGGGTCTCGAGACCCACCCTTGGGAGGTCACCTGTCCCACCCTGGAGGGGTCAGGTGACCCGCCCTTGAGAGGTCACAGCAGTTTCAGAGGGTCCCTGCGCACCTGTCCGTGGAAACAGAAGCCCTCCCTGCCACTCAGAGCACCGCGCCATTTCCCCTAGGCCACACTGCCCAGCAGCACTCTCAGCCCCGCACAGACAGTGTGCTAAGGACAGACTTGGATACCGGGGGCCTGGGCGGGGGATTTTCCATGGAACTCTCTCAGGGCCCGGTGCCCTGTGTCGCCCGGGAGTGCCCATGCCCTTCCTTGACCCCGCAGGACACTTGCATCCAGCAATAAGCAGCCCTCTGCCTCCACGGGGCTCAAACACCTGGGCCCGGTGTGCGGGCACCTGGCGTACGTGGAGGCAAACCCGCGGACCCCTCTGGCCCGAACCCACCACTGCGAAGATCCCCCTTTTCTTCCATCCGTAAAGGGGTCCTCCTTGGGGAGTGGAGGAACATGGGGAGGCCCCCAGGAGATGGCTTTTCTCCGAGCCGAGTCTGCCTGGTTTCGGGCCAACACCTGGGCCGCGCATGCGCACTCAGGCTCCCAAGCACACGCCTCCCTCGGCTCACCAGACCCACCCTTTAGAGGTCACAGCAGTTCCACACGGTCCCTGGGCACCTGTCCGTGGACACAGGAGCCCTCCCTGCCACCTAGAGGACCACGCGATTTCCGCTGGGGAACACTGCCCAGAAGCACTCCCAGCCTGGCACAGACACTGTGCGCAGGATAGACTTGTGGACCAGGGGCCTGGGCGGGGAATTTTCCAGGGAATTCTCTAAAGGCCAGGTGCCCTCTGTCGCCCTGGGAGTGCCCACGCCGTCCCTTAACCCTGCAGGACACTATCATCCAGCAATAAGCAGCCCTCTGCCTCCACGGGGCTCAAACACCTGGGCCCGTTGTGCGAGCACCTGGCGTACGTGCAGGCAAACCCGCCGACCCCTCTGGCCCGAACCTACCACTGCGAAGATCCCCCATTTCTTCCATCTGTAAAGGGGTGCTCCTTGGGGACTGGAGGAACATGGGGAGACCCCCAGGAGATGGCTTTTCTCCGAGCCGCGGCTGGCTCCTTTCGGGCCTTTTCGTGGGCCGCGCATGCGCACTCAGGCTCCCAAGCACACGCCTCCCTCGGCTCACCTGACCCACCCTTGAGCTGTCAGACCATTTGCACAGGGTCCCTAGGCACCTGTCTGGAAACGGAAGCCCACCCCGCCACCCAGAGGACCGCGCGATTTCCCATGGGCCACACTTCCCAGCAGCTCTCCCAGCTCCTCAGACACAGTGTGCGCAGGAAAGACTTGGGGAACGGGGGCCTGGGCGGGGGATTTTCCAGGGGGCTGTCTGATGACCAGGCGTCCTCTCTCGCCCGGTGAGTGTCCAAGCCGTCCCTTGACCCCCGCAGGAGACCTGATTCCTGCCATAAGCGGCCCTCTAGCCACATGGGGCAGGGACACCTGGGCCCGGTGTGCCAGCAACTGGCCTACATGGAGGCAAACAAACAGACACCTCAGGCCCGACCCCACCACTGCGAAGATCCCCCTTTTCTTCCATCCGTAAAGGGGTCACGCTTCAGGAGTGGAAGAACACTGGGAGGCCCCCAGGAGATGGCTTTTCTCCGAGCCGCGGCTAGCTCATTTCTGGCCTATATGTGGGCCGTGCATGCGCACTCAGGCTCCCTACCACAAGCCTCCCTCGGGTCACGGGACCCACACTAGAGGTGTCTCCTGACCCACCCTTGAGGGGTCACGCGACCCACCCCTGAGTGGTCTCGTGACCCACACCTGAGGGGTCACGACCCACCCCTGAGGAGTCTCGTGACCCACCACTGAGGGGTCACGTGACCCACCCCTGAGGGGTCACGTGACGCACCCCTGAGGGGTCACGTGACCCACCCCTGAGGGGTCACGTGACCCACCCCTGAGGGGTCACGTGACCCACCCCTGAGGGGTCTCGTGACCCACCCCTGAGGGGTCACGTGACCCACCCCTGAGGGGTCACGTGACCCACCCCTGAGGGGTCTCGTGACCCACCCTTGAAGGTCACGTGCCCCACCCTTGAGGGGTCTCGAGACCCACCCTTGTGGGGTCACGTGCCCCACCCTTGAGGGGTCTCGAGACCCACCCTTGGGAGGTCACCTGTCCCACCCTGGAGGGGTCAGGTGACCCGCCCTTGAGAGGTCACAGCAGTTTCAGAGGGTCCCTGCGCACCTGTCCGTGGAAACAGAAGCCCTCCCTGCCACTCAGAGCACCGCGCCATTTCCCCTAGGCCACACTGCCCAGCAGCACTCTCAGCCCTGCACAGACAGTGTGCTAAGGACAGACTTGGATACCGGGGGCCTGGGCGGGGGATTTTCCATGGAACTCTCTCAGGGCCCGGTGCCCTGTGTCGCCCGGGAGTGCCCATGCCCTTCCTTGACCCCGCAGGACACTTGCATCCAGCAATAAGCAGCCCTCTGCCTCCACGGGGCTCAAACACCTGGGCCCGGTGTGCGGGCACCTGGCGTACGTGGAGGCAAACCCGGGGACCCCTCTGGCCCGAACACACCACTGCGAAGATCCCCCTTTTCTTCCATCCGTAAAGGGGTCACGCTTCAGGAGTGGAAGAACACGGGGAGGCCCCCAGGAGATGGCTTTTCTCCGAGCCGCGGCTGGCTCCTTTGGGGCCTATATGTGGGCCGCGCATGCGCACTCAGGCTCCCCACCACAAGCCTCCCTCGAGTCACGGGACCCACACTAGAGGTGTCCCCTGACCCAGCCTTGAGGGGTCACGTGACCCACCCCTGACGGGTCACGTGACGCAACCCTGAGGGGTCACGTGACCCACCCCTGAGGGGTCTCGTGACCCACCCCTGAGGGGTCACATTACCCACCCCTGAGGGGTCACGTGACGCACCCCTGAGGGGTCACGTGACCCACCCCTGAGGGGTCTCGTGACCCACCCCTGAGGGGTCACGTGACCCACCCCGAGGGGTCACGTGACGCACCCCTGAGGGGTCACGTGACGCACCCCTGAGGGGTCTCGTGACCCACCCCTGACGGGTCACGTGACCCAACCCTGAGGCGTCACGTGACCCACCCCTGAGGGGTCTCGTGACCCACCCTTGAGGGTCACGTGCCCCACCCTTGAGGGGTCTCGAGACCCACCCTTGGGAGGTCACCTGTCCCACCCTGGAGGGGTCAGGTGACCCGCCCTTGAGAGGTCACAGCAGTTTCAGAGGGTCCCTGCGCACCTGTCCGTGGAAACAGAAGCCCTCCCTGCCACTCAGAGCACCGCGCCATTTCCCCTAGGCCACACTGCCCAGCAGCACTCTCAGCCCCGCACAGACAGTGTGCTAAGGACAGACTTGGATACCGGGGGCCTGGGCGGGGGATTTTCCATGGAACTCTCTCAGGGCCCCGTGCCCTGTGTCGCCCGGGAGTGCCCATGCCCTTCCTTGACCCCGCAGGACACTTGCATCCAGCAATAAGCAGCCCTCTGCCTCCACGGGGCTCAAACACCTGGGCCCGGTGTGCGGGCACCTGGCGTACGTGGAGGCAAAACCGCGGACCCCTCTGGCCCGAACCCACCACTGCGAAGATCCCCCTTTTCTTCCATCCGTAAAGGGGTCCTCCTTGGGGAGTGGAGGAACATGGGGAGGCCCCCAGGAGATGGCTTTTCTCCGAGCCGAGTCTGCCTGGTTTCGGGCCAACACCTGGGCCGCGCATGCGCACTCAGGCTCCCAAGCACACGCCTCCCTCGGCTCACCAGACCCACCCTTTAGAGGTCACAGCAGTTCCACACGGTCCCTGGGCACCTGTCCGTGGACACAGGAGCCCTCCCTGCAACCTAGAGGACCACGCGATTTCCGCTGGGGAACACTGCCCAGAAGCACTCCCAGCCTGGCACAGACACTGTGCGCAGGAAAGACTTGGGGAACGGGGGCCTGGGCGGGGGATTTTCCAGGGGGCTGTCTGATGACCAGGCGTCCTCTCTCCCCCGGTGAGTGTCCAAGCCGTCCCTTGACCCCCGCAGGAGACCTGATTCCTGCCATAAGCGGCCCTCTAGCCACATGGGGCAGGGACACCTGGGCCCGGTGTGCCAGCAACTGGCCTACAAGGAGGCAAACAAACAGACACCTCAGGCCCGACCCCACCACTGCGAAGATCCCCCTTTTCTTCCATCCGTAAAGGGGTCACGCTTCAGGAGTGGAAGAACACGGGGAGGCCCCCAGGAGATGGCTTTTCTCCGAGCCGCGGCTGGCTCCTTTCTGGCCTATATGTGGGCCGTGCATGCGCACTCAGGCTCCCTACCACAAGCCTCCCTCGGGTCACGGGACCCACACTAGAGGTGTCTCCTGACCCACCCTTGAGGGGTCACGCGACCCACCCCTGAGGGGTCTCGTGACCCACCCCTGAGGGGTCACGTGACCCACCCCTGAGGGGTCACGTGACGCAACCCTGGGGGGTCACGTGAACCACCCCTGAGGGGTCACGTGACCCACCCCTGAGGGGTCATGTGACCCACCCCTGAGGGGTCACGTGACGCACCTCTGGGGGGTCACGTGACACACCCCTGAGGGGTCACGTGACCCACCCCTGACGGGTCACGTGACCCACCCCTGAGGGGTCTCGTGACCCACCCCTGACGGGTCACGTGACCCAACCCTGAGGGGTCACGTGACCCACCCCTGAGGGGTCTCGTGACCCACCCTTGAGGGTCACGTGCCCCACCCTTGAGGGGTCTCGAGACCCACCCTTGTGGGGTCACGTGCCCCACCCTTGAGGGGTCTCGAGACCCACCCTTGGGAGGTCACCTGTCCCACCCTGGAGGGGTCAGGTGACCCGCCCTTGAGAGGTCACAGCAGTTTCAGAGGGTCCCTGCGCACCTGTCCGTGGAAACAGAAGCCCTCCCTGCCACTCAGAGCACCGCGCCATTTCCCCTAGGCCACACTGCCCAGCAGCACTCTCAGCCCCGCACAGACAGTGTGCTAAGGACAGACTTGGATACCGGGGGCCTGGGCGGGGGATTTTCCATGGAACTCTCTCAGGGCCCGGTGCCCTGTGTCGCCCGGGAGTGCCCATGCCCTTCCTTGACCCCGCAGGACACTTGCATCCAGCAATAAGCAGCCCTCTGCCTCCACGGGGCTCAAACACCTGGGCCCGGTGTGCGGGCACCTGGCGTACGTGGAGGCAAACCCGCGGACCCCTCTGGCCCGAACCCACCACTGCGAAGATCCCCCTTTTCTTCCATCCGTAAAGGGGTCCTCCTTGGGGAGTGGAGGAACATGGGGAGGCCCCCAGGAGATGGCTTTTCTCCCAGCCGAGTCTGCCTGGTTTCGGGCCAACACCTGGGCCGCGCATGCGCACTCAGGCTCCCAAGCACACGCCTCCCTCGGCTCACCAGACCCACCCTTTAGAGGTCACAGCAGTTCCACACGGTCCCTGGGCACCTGTCCGTGGACACAGGAGCCCTCCCTGCCACCTAGAGGACCACGCGATTTCCGCTGGGGAACACTGCCCAGAAGCACTCCCAGCCTGGCACAGACACTGTGCGCAGGATAGACTTGTGGACCAGGGAACTGGGCGGGGAATTTTCCAGGGAATTCTCTAAAGGCCAGGTGCCCTCTGTCGCCCTGGGAGTGCCCACGCCGTCCCTTAACCCTGCAGGACACTATCATCCAGCAATAAGCAGCCCTCTGCCTCCACGGGGCTCAAACACCTGGGCCCGTTGTGCGAGCACCTGGCGTACGTGCAGGCAAACCCGCCGACCCCTCTGGCCCGAACCCACCACTGCGAAGATCCCCCATTTCTTCCATCCGTAAAGGGGTCCTCCTTGGGGACTGGAGGAACATGGGGAGACCCCCAGGAGATGGCTTTTCTCCGAGCCGCGGCTGGCTCCTTTCGGGCCTTTTCGTGGGCCGCGCATGCGCACTCAGGCTCCCAAGCGCACGCCTCCCTCGGCTCACCTGACCCACCCTTGAGCTGTCAGACCATTTGCACAGGGTCCCTAGGCACCTGTCTGGAAACGGAAGCCCACCCCGCCACCCAGAGGACCGCGCGATTTCCCATGGGCCACACTTCCCAGCAGCTCTCCCAGCTCCTCAGACACAGTGTGCGCAGGAAAGACTTGGGGAACGGGGGCCTGGGCGGGGGATTTTCCAGGGGGCTGTCTGATGACCAGGCGTCCTCTCTCGCCCGGTGAGTGTCCAAGCCGTCCCTTGACCCCCGCAGGAGACCTGATTCCTGCCATAAGCGGCCCTCTAGCCACATGGGGCAGGGACACCTGGGCCCGGTGTGCCAGCAACTGGCCTACATGGAGGCAAACAAACAGACACCTCAGGACCGACCCCACCACTGCGAAGATCCCCCTTTTCTTCCATCCGTAAAGGGGTCACGCTTCAGGAGTGGAAGAACACGGGGAGGCCCCCAGGAGATGGCTTTTCTCCGAGCCGCGGCTGGCTCCTTTCTGGCCTATATGTGGGCCGTGCATGCGCACTCAGGCTCCCTACCACAAGCCTCCCTCGGGTCACGGGACCCACACTAGAGGTGTCTCCTGACCCACCCTTGAGGGGTCACGCGACCCACCCCTGAGGGGTCTCGTGACCCACCCCTGAGGGGTCACGTGACCCACCCCTGAGGGGTCACGTGACGCAACCCTGGGGGGTCACGTGAACCACCCCTGAGGGGTCACGTGACCCACCCCTGAGGGGTCATGTGACCCACCCCTGAGGGGTCACGTGACGCACCTCTGGGGGGTCACGTGACACACCCCTGAGGGGTCACGTGACCCACCCCTGACGGGTCACGTAACCCACCCCTGAGGGGTATCGTGACCCACCCCTGACGGGGCACGTGACCCAACCCTGAGGGGTCACGTGACCCACCCCTGAGGGGTCTCGAGACCCACCCTTGGGAGGTCACCTGTCCCACCCTGGAGGGGTCAGGTGACCCGCCCTTGAGAGGTCACAGCAGTTTCAGAGGGTCCCTGCGCACCTGTCTGTGGAAACAGAAGCCCTCCCTGCCACTCAGAGCACCGCGCCATTTCCCCTAGGCCACACTGCCCAGCAGCACTCTCAGCCCCGCACAGACAGTGTGCTAAGGACAGACTTGGATACCGGGGGCCTGGGCGGGGGATTTTCCATGGAACTCTCTCAGGGCCCGGTGCCCTGTGTCGCCCGGGAGTGCCCATGCCCTTCCTTGACCCCGCAGGACACTTGCATCCAGCAATAAGCAGCCCTCTGCCTCCACGGGGCTCAAACACCTGGGCCCGGTGTGCGGGCACCTGGCGTACGTGGAGGCAAACCCGCGGACCCCTCTGGCCCGAACCCACCACTGCGAAGATCCCCCTTTTCTTCCATCCGTAAAGGGGTCCTCCTTGGGGAGTGGAGGAACATGGGGAGGCCCCCAGGAGATGGCTTTTCTCCGAGCCGAGTCTGCCTGGTTTCGGGCCAACACCTGGGCCGCGCATGCGCACTCAGGCTCCCAAGCACACGCCTCCCTCGGCTCACCAGACCCACCCTTTAGAGGTCACAGCAGTTCCACACGGTCCCTGGGCACCTGTCCGTGGACACAGGAGCCCTCCCTGCCACCTAGAGGACCACGCGATTTCCGCTGGGGAACACTGCCCAGAAGCACTCCCAGCCTGGCACAGACACTGTGCGCAGGATAGACTTGTGGACCAGGGGCCTGGGCGGGGAATTTTCCAGGGAATTCTCTAAAGGCCAGGTGCCCTCTGTCGCCCTGGGAGTGCCCACGCCGTCCCTTAACCCTGCAGGACACTATCATCCAGCAATAAGCAGCCCTCTGCCTCCACGGGGCTCAAACACCTGGGCCCGTTGTGCGAGCACCTGGCGTACGTGCAGGCAAACCCGCCGACCCCTCTAGCCCGAACCAACCACTGCGAAGATCCCCCATTTCTTCCATCCGTAAAGGGGTGCTCCTTGGGGACTGGAGGAACATGGGGAGACCCCCAGGAGATGGCTTTTCTCCGAGCCGCGGCTGGCTCCTTTCGGGCCTATTCGTGGGCCGCGCATGCGCACTCAGGCTCCCAAGCACACGCCTCCCTCGGCTCACCTGACCCACCCTTGAGCTGTCAGACCATTTGCACAGGGTCCCTAGGCACCTGTCTGGAAACGGAAGCCCACCCCGCCACCCAGAGGACCGCGCGATTTCCCATGGGCCACACTTCCCAGCAGCTCTCCCAGCTCCTCAGACACAGTGTGCGCAGGAAAGACTTGGGGAACGGGGGCCTGGGCGGGGGATTTTCCAGGGGGCTGTCTGATGACCAGGCGTCCTCTCTCGCCCGGTGAGTGTCCAAGCCGTCCCTTGACCCCCGCAGGAGACCTGATTCCTGCCATAAGCGGCCCTCTAGCCACATGGGGCAGGGACACCTGGGCCCGGTGTGCCAGCAACTGGCCTACATGGAGGCAAACAAACAGACACCTCAGGCCCGACCCCACCACTGCGAAGATCCCCCTTTTCTTCCATCCGTAAAGGGGTCACGCTTCAGGAGTGGAAGAACACGGGGAGGCCCCCAGGAGATGGCTTTTCTCCGAGCCGCGGCTAGCTCCTTTCTGGCCTATATGTGGGCCGTGCATGCGCACTCAGGCTCCCTACCACAAGCCTCCCTCGGGTCACGGGACCCACACTAGAGGTGTCTCCTGACCCACCCTTGAGGGGTCACGCGACCCACCCCTGAGTGGTCTCGTGACCCACACCTGAGGGGTCACGACCCACCCCTGAGGAGTCTCGTGACCCACCCCTGAGGGGTCACGTGACCCACCCCTGAGGGGTCACGTGACGCACCCCTGAGGGGTCACGTGACCCACCCCTGAGGGGTCACGTGACCCACCCCTGAGGGGTCTCGTGACCCACCCCTGAGGGGTCATGTGACCCACCCCTGAGGGGTCACGTGACGCACCCCTGAGGGGTCACGTGACCCACCCCTGAGGGGTCTCGTGACCCACCCCTGACGGGTCACGTGACCCAACCCTGAGGGGTCACGTGACCCACCCCTGAGGGGTCTCGTGACCCACCCTTGAAGGTCACGTGCCCCACCCTTGAGGGGTCTCGAGACCCACCCTTGTGGGGTCACGTGCCCCACCCTTGAGGGGTCTCGAGACCCACCCTTGGGAGGTCACCTGTCCCACCCTGGAGGGGTCAGGTGACCCGCCCTTGAGAGGTCACAGCAGTTTCAGAGGGTCCCTGCGCACCTGTCCGTGGAAACAGAAGCCCTCCCTGCCACTCAGAGCACCGCGCCATTTCCCCTAGGCCACACTGCCCAGCAGCACTCTCAGCCCCGCACAGACAGTGTGCTAAGGACAGACTTGGATACCGGGGGCCTGGGCGGGGGATTTTCCATGGAACTCTCTCAGGGCCCGGTGCCCTGTGTCGCCCGGGAGTGCCCATGCCCTTCCTTGACCCCGCAGGACACTTGCATCCAGCAATAAGCAGCCCTCTGCCTCCACGGGGCTCAAACACCTGGGCCCGGTGTGCGGGCACCTGGCGTACGTGGAGGCAAACCCGGGGACCCCTCTGGCCCGAACACACCACTGCGAAGATCCCCCTTTTCTTCCATCCGTAAAGGGGTCACGCTTCAGGAGTGGAAGAACACGGGGAGGCCCCCAGGAGATGGCTTTTCTCCGAGCCGCGGCTGGCTCCTTTGGGGCCTATATGTGGGCCGCGCATGCGCACTCAGGCTCCCCACCACAAGCCTCCCTCGAGTCACGGGACCCACACTAGAGGTGTCCCCTGACCCAGCCTTGAGGGGTCACGTGACCCACCCCTGACGGGTCACGTGACGCAACCCTGAGGGGTCACGTGACCCACCCCTGAGGGGTCTCGTGACCCACCCCTGAGGGGTCACGTTACCCACCCCTGAGGGGTCACGTGACGCACCCCTGAGGGGTCACGTGACCCACCCCTGAGGGGTCTCGTGACCCACCCCTGAGGGGTCACGTGACCCACCCCGAGGGGTCACGTGACACACCCCTGAGGGGTCACGTGACGCACCCCTGAGGGGTCTCGTGACCCACCCCTGACGGGTCACGTGACCCAACCCTGAGGCGTCACGTGACCCACCCCTGAGGGGTCTCGTGACCCACCCTTGAGGGTCACGTGCCCCACCCTTGAGGGGTCTCGAGACCCACCCTTGGGAGGTCACCTGTCCCACCCTGGAGGGGTCAGGTGACCCGCCCTTGAGAGGTCACAGCAGTTTCAGAGGGTCCCTGCGCACCTGTCCGTGGAAACAGAAGCCCTCCCTGCCACTCAGAGCACCGCGCCATTTCCCCTAGGCCACACTGCCCAGCAGCACTCTCAGCCCCGCACAGACAGTGTGCTAAGGACAGACTTGGATACCGGGGGCCTGGGCGGGGGATTTTCCATGGAACTCTCTCAGGGCCCCGTGCCCTGTGTCGCCCGGGAGTGCCCATGCCCTTCCTTGACCCCGCAGGACACTTGCATCCAGCAATAAGCAGCCCTCTGCCTCCACGGGGCTCAAACACCTGGGCCCGGTGTGCGGGCACCTGGCGTACGTGGAGGCAAAACCGCGGACCCCTCTGGCCCGAACCCACCACTGCGAAGATCCCCCTTTTCTTCCATCCGTAAAGGGGTCCTCCTTGGGGAGTGGAGGAACATGGGGAGGCCCCCAGGAGATGGCTTTTCTCCGAGCCGAGTCTGCCTTGTTTCGGGCCAACACCTGGGCCGCGCATGCGCACTCAGGCTCCCAAGCACACGCCTCCCTCGGCTCACCAGACCCACCCTTTAGAGGTCACAGCAGTTCCACACGGTCCCTGGGCACCTGTCCGTGGACACAGGAGCCCTCCCTGCAACCTAGAGGACCACGCGATTTCCGCTGGGGAACACTGCCCAGAAGCACTCCCAGCCTGGCACAGACACTGTGCGCAGGAAAGACTTGGGGAACGGGGGCCTGGGCGGGGGATTTTCCAGGGGGCTGTCTGATGACCAGGCGTCCTCTCTCCCCCGGTGAGTGTCCAAGCCGTCCCTTGACCCCCGCAGGAGACCTGATTCCTGCCATAAGCGGCCCTCTAGCCACATGGGGCAGGGACACCTGGGCCCGGTGTGCCAGCAACTGGCCTACAAGGAGGCAAACAAACAGACACCTCAGGCCCGACCCCACCACTGCGAAGATCCCCCTTTTCTTCCATCCGTAAAGGGGTCACGCTTCAGGAGTGGAAGAACACGGGGAGGCCCCCAGGAGATGGCTTTTCTCCGAGCCGCGGCTGGCTCCTTTCTGGCCTATATGTGGGACGTGCATGCGCACTCAGGCTCCCTACCACAAGCCTCCCTCGGGTCACGGGACCCACACTAGAGGTGTCTCCTGACCCACCCTTGAGGGGTCACGCGACCCACCCCTGAGTGGTCTCGTGACCCACACCTGAGGGGTCACGACCCACCCCTGAGGAGTCTCGTGACCCACCCCTGAGGGGTCACGTGACCCACCCCTGAGGGGTCACGTGACGCACCCCTGAGGGGTCACGTGACCCACCCCTGAGGGGTCACGTGACCCACCCCTGAGGGGTCACGTGACCCACCCCTGAGGGGTCTCGTGACCCACCCCTGAGGGGTCATGTGACCCACCCCTGAGGGGTCACGTGACGCACCCCTGAGGGGTCACGTGACCCACCCCTGACGGGTCACGTGACCCACCCCTGAGGGGTCTCGTGACCCACCCCTGACGGGTCACGTGACCCAACCCTGAGGGGTCACGTGACCCACCCCTGAGGGGTCTCGTGACCCACCCCTGAGGGGTCACGTTACCCACCCCTGAGGGGTCACGTGACGCACCCCTGAGGGGTCACGTGACGCACCCCTGAGGGGTCTCGTGACCCACCCCTGACGGGTCACGTGACCCAACCCTGAGGCGTCACGTGACCCACCCCTGAGGGGTCTCGTGACCCACCCTTGAGGGTCACGTGCCCCACCCTTGAGGGGTCTCGAGACCCACCCTTGGGAGGTCACCTGTCCCACCCTGGAGGGGTCAGGTGACCCGCCCTTGAGAGGTCACAGCAGTTTCAGAGGGTCCCTGCGCACCTGTCCGTGGAAACAGAAGCCCTCCCTGCCACTCAGAGCACCGCGCCATTTCCCCTAGGCCACACTGCCCAGCAGCACTCTCAGCCCCGCACAGACAGTGTGCTAAGGACAGACTTGGATACCGGGGGCCTGGGCGGGGGATTTTCCATGGAACTCTCTCAGGGCCCCGTGCCCTGTGTCGCCCGGGAGTGCCCATGCCCTTCCTTGACCCCGCAGGACACTTGCATCCAGCAATAAGCAGCCCTCTGCCTCCACGGGGCTCAAACACCTGGGCCCGGTGTGCGGGCACCTGGCGTACGTGGAGGCAAAACCGCGGACCCCTCTGGCCCGAACCCACCACTGCGAAGATCCCCCTTTTCTTCCATCCGTAAAGGGGTCCTCCTTGGGGAGTGGAGGAACATGGGGAGGCCCCCAGGAGATGGCTTTTCTCCGAGCCGAGTCTGCCTGGTTTCGGGCCAACACCTGGGCCGCGCATGCGCACTCAGGCTCCCAAGCACACGCCTCCCTCGGCTCACCTGACCCACCCTTGAGCTGTCAGACCATTTGCACAGGGTCCCTAGGCACCTGTCTGGAAACGGAAGCCCACCCCGCCACCCAGAGGACCGCGCGATTTCCCATGGGCCACACTTCCCAGCAGCTCTCCCAGCTCCTCAGACACAGTGTGCGCAGGAAAGACTTGGGGAACGGGGGCCTGGGCGGGGGATTTTCCAGGGGGCTGTCTGATGACCAGGCGTCCTCTCTCGCCCGGTGAGTGTCCAAGCCGTCCCTTGACCCCCGCAGGAGACCTGATTCCTGCCAAAACGGCCCTCTAGCCACATGGGGCAGGGACACCTGGGCCCGGTGTGCCAGCAACTGGCCTACATGGAGGCAAACAAACAGACACCTCAGGCCCGACCCCACCACTGCGAAGATCCCCCTTTTCTTCCATCCGTAAAGGGGTCACGCTTCAGGAGTGGAAGAACACGGGGAGGCCCCCAGGAGATGGCTTTTCTCCGAGCCGCGGCTGGCTCCTTTCTGGCCTATATGTGGGCCGTGCATACGCACTCAGGCTCCCTACCACAAGTCTCCCTCGGGTCACGGGACCCACACTAGAGGTGTCTCCTGACCCACCCTTGAGGGGTCACGCGACCCACCCCTGAGTGGTCTCGTGACCCACACCTGAGGGGTCACGTGACCCACCCCTGAGGAGTCTCGTGACCCACACCTGAGGGGTCACGTGACGCACCCCTGGGGGGTCACGTGACGCACCCCTGAGGGGTCACGTGACCCACCCCTGAGGGGTCACGTGACCAATCCCTGAGGGGTCTCGCGACCCACCCCTGAGGGGTCATGTGACCCACCCCTGAGGGGTCACGTGACGCACCTCTGGGGGGTCACGTGACACACCCCTGAGGGGTCACGTGACCCACCCCTGAAGGGTCACGTGACCCACCCCTGAGGGGTCTCGTGACCCACCCCTGACGGGTCACGTGACCCAACCCTGAGGGGTCACGTGACCCACCCCTGAGGGGTCTCGTGACCCACCCTGGAGGGTCACGTGCCCCACCCTTGAGGGGTCTCGAGACCCACCCTTGTGGGGTCACGTGCCCCACCCTTGAGGGGTCTCGAGACCCACCCTTGGGAGGTCACCTGTCCCACCCTGGAGGGGTCAGGTGACCCGCCCTTGAGAGGTCACAGCAGTTTCAGAGGGTCCCTGCGCACCTGTCCGTGGAAACAGAAGCCCTCCCTGCCACTCAGAGCACCGCGCCATTTCCCCTAGGCCACACTGCCCAGCAGCACTCTCAGCCCCGCACAGACAGTGTGCTAAGGACAGACTTGGATACCGGGGGCCTGGGCGGGGGATTTTCCATGGAACTCTCTCAGGGCCCGGTGCCCTGTGTCGCCCGGGAGTGCCCATGCCCTTCCTTGACCCCGCAGGACACTTGCATCCAGCAATAAGCAGCCCTCTGCCTCCACGGGGCTCAAACACCTGGGCCCGGTGTGCGGGCACCTGGCGTACGTGGAGGCAAACCCGCGGACCCCTCTGGCCCGAACCCACCACTGCGAAGATCCCCCTTTTCTTCCATCCGTAAAGGGGTCCTCCTTGGGGAGTGGAGGAACATGGGGAGGCCCCCAGGAGATGGCTTTTCTCCGAGCCGAGTCTGCCTGGTTTCGGGCCAACACCTGGGCCGCGCATGCGCACTCAGGCTCCCAAGCACACGCCTCCCTCGGCTCACCAGACCCACCCTTTAGAGGTCACAGCAGTTCCACACGGTCCCTGGGCACCTGTCCGTGGACACAGGAGCCCTCCCTGCCACCTAGAGGACCACGCGATTTCCGCTGGGGAACACTGCCCAGAAGCACTCCCAGCCTGGCACAGACACTGTGCGCAGGATAGACTTGTGGACCAGGGGCCTGGGCGGGGAATTTTCCAGGGAATTCTCTAAAGGCCAGGTGCCCTCTGTCGCCCTGGGAGTGCCCACGCCGTCCCTTAACCCTGCAGGACACTATCATCCAGCAATAAGCAGCCCTCTGCCTCCACGGGGCTCAAACACCTGGGCCCGTTGTGCGAGCACCTGGCGTACGTGCAGGCAAACCCGCCGACCCCTCTGGCCCGAACCAACCACTGCGAAGATCCCCCATTTCTTCCATCCGTAAAGGGGTGCTCCTTGGGGACTGGAGGAACATGGGGAGACCCCCAGGAGATGGCTTTTCTCCGAGCCGCGGCTGGCTCCTTTCGGGCCTATTCGTGGGCCGCGCATGCGCACTCAGGCTCCCAAGCACACGCCTCCCTCGGCTCACCTGACCCACCCTTGAGCTGTCAGACCATTTGCACAGGGTCCCTAGGCACCTGTCTGGAAACGGAAGCCCACCCCGCCACCCAGAGGACCGCGCGATTTCCCATGGGCCACACTTCCCAGCAGCTCTCCCAGCTCCTCAGACACAGTGTGCGCAGGAAAGACTTGGGGAACGGGGGCCTGGGCGGGGGATTTTCCAGGGAGCTGTCTGATGACCAGGCGTCCTCTCTCGCCCGGTGAGTGTCCAAGCCGTCCCTTGACCCCCGCAGGAGACCTGATTCCTGCCATAAGCGGCCCTCTAGCCACATGGGGCAGGGACACCTGGGCCCGGTGTGCCAGCAACTGGCCTACATGGAGGCAAACAAACAGACACCTCAGGCCCGACCCCACCACTGCGAAGATCCCCCTTTTCTTCCATCCGTAAAGGGGTCACGCTTCAGGAGTGGAAGAACACGGGGAGGCCCCCAGGAGATGGCTTTTCTCCGAGCCGCGGCTAGCTCCTTTCTGGCCTATATGTGGGCCGTGCATGCGCACTCAGGCTCCCTACCACAAGCCTCCCTCGGGTCACGGGACCCACACTAGAGGTGTCTCCTGACCCACCCTTGAGGGGTCACGCGACCCACCCCTGAGTGGTCTCGTGACCCACACCTGAGGGGTCACGACCCACCCCTGAGGAGTCTCGTGACCCACCCCTGAGGGGTCACGTGACCCACCCCTGAGGGGTCACGTGACGCACCCCTGAGGGGTCACGTGACCCACCCCTGAGGGGTCACGTGACCCACCCCTGAGGGGTCACGTGACCCACCCCTGAGGGGTCTCGTGACCCACCCCTGAGGGGTCATGTGACCCAACCCTGAGGGGTCAGGTGAACCGCCCTTGAGAGGTCACAGCAGTTTCAGAGGGTCCCTGCGCACCTGTCCGTGGAAACAGAAGCCCTCCCTGCCACTCAGAGCACCGCGCCATTTCCCCTAGGCCACACTGCCCAGCAGCACTCTCAGCCCCGCACAGACAGTGTGCTAAGGACAGACTTGGATACCGGGGGCCTGGGCGGGGGATTTTCCATGGAACTCTCTCAGGGCCCCGTGCCCTGTGTCGCCCGGGAGTGCCCATGCCCTTCCTTGACCCCGCAGGACACTTGCATCCAGCAATAAGCAGCCCTCTGCCTCCACGGGGCTCAAACACCTGGGCCCGGTGTGCGGGCACCTGGCGTACGTGGAGGCAAACCCGGGGACCCCTCTGGCCCGAACACACCACTGCGAAGATCCCCCTTTTCTTCCATCCGTAAAGGGGTCACGCTTCAGGAGTGGAAGAACACGGGGAGGCCCACAGGAGATGGCTTTTCTCTGAGCCGCGGCTGGCTCCTTTGGGGCCTATATGTGGGCCGCGCATGCGCACTCAGGCTCCCCACCACAAGCCTCCCTCGAGTCACGGGACCCACACTAGAGGTGTCCCCTGACCCAGCCTTGAGGGGTCACGTGACCCACCCCTGACGGGTCACGTGACGCAACCCTGAGGGGTCACGTGACCCACCCCTGAGGGGTCTCGTGACCCACCCCTGAGGGGTCACGTTACCCACCCCTGAGGGGTCACGTGACGCACCCCTGAGGGGTCACGTGACCCACCCCTGAGGGGTCTCGTGACCCACCCCTGAGGGGTCACGTGACCCACCCCGAGGGGTCACGTGACGCACCCCTGAGGGGTCACGTGACGCACCCCTGAGGGGTCTCGTGACCCACCCCTGACGGGTCACGTGACCCAACCCTGAGGCGTCACGTGACCCACCCCTGAGGGGTCTCGTGACCCACCCTTGAGGGTCACGTGCCCCACCCTTGAGGGGTCTCGAGACCCACCCTTGGGAGGTCACCTGTCCCACCCTGGAGGGGTCAGGTGACCCGCCCTTGAGAGGTCACAGCAGTTTCAGAGGGTCCCTGCGCACCTGTCCGTGGAAACAGAAGCCCTCCCTGCCACTCAGAGCACCGCGCCATTTCCCCTAGGCCACACTGCCCAGCAGCACTCTCAGCCCCGCACAGACAGTGTGCTAAGGACAGACTTGGATACCGGGGGCCTGGGCGGGGGATTTTCCATGGAACTCTCTCAGGGCCCCGTGCCCTGTGTCGCCCGGGAGTGCCCATGCCCTTCCTTGACCCCGCAGGACACTTGCATCCAGCAATAAGCAGCCCTCTGCCTCCACGGGGCTCAAACACCTGGGCCCGGTGTGCGGGCACCTGGCGTACGTGGAGGCAAAACCGCGGACCCCTCTGGCCCGAACCCACCACTGCGAAGATCCCCCTTTTCTTCCATCCGTAAAGGGGTCCTCCTTGGGGAGTGGAGGAACATGGGGAGGCCCCCAGGAGATGGCTTTTCTCCGAGCCGAGTCTGCCTGGTTTCGGGCCAACACCTGGGCCGCGCATGCGCACTCAGGCTCCCAAGCACACGCCTCCCTCGGCTCACCAGACCCACCCTTTAGAGGTCACAGCAGTTCCACACGGTCCCTGGGCACCTGTCCGTGGACACAGGAGCCCTCCCTGCAACCTAGAGGACCACGCGATTTCCGCTGGGGAACACTGCCCAGAAGCACTCCCAGCCTGGCACAGACACTGTGCGCAGGAAAGACTTGGGGAACGGGGGCCTGGGCGGGGGATTTTCCAGGGGGCTGTCTGATGACCAGGCGTCCTCTCTCCCCCGGTGAGTGTCCAAGCCGTCCCTTGACCCCCGCAGGAGACCTGATTCCTGCCATAAGCGGCCCTCTAGCCACATGGGGCAGGGACACCTGGGCCCGGTGTGCCAGCAACTGGCCTACAAGGAGGCAAACAAACAGACACCTCAGGCCCGACCCCACCACTGCGAAGATCCCCCTTTTCTTCCATCCGTAAAGGGGTCACGCTTCAGGAGTGGAAGAACACGGGGAGGCCCCCAGGAGATGGCTTTTCTCCGAGCCGCGGCTGGCTCCTTTCTGGCCTATATGTGGGCCGTGCATGCGCACTCAGGCTCCCTACCACAAGCCTCCCTCGGGTCACGGGACCCACACTAGAGGTGTCTCCTGACCCACCCTTGAGGGGTCACGCGACCCACCCCTGAGGGGTCTCGTGACCCTCCCCTGAGGGGTCACGTGACGCAACCCTGGGGGGTCACGTGAACCACCCCTGAGGGGTCACGTGACCCACCCCTGAGGGGTCACGTGACCCACCCCTGAGGGGTCACGTGACGCACCTCTGGGGGGTCACGTGACACACCCCTGAGGGGTCACGTGACCCACCCCTGACGGGTCACGTGACCCACCCCTGAGGGGTCTCGTGACCCACCCCTGACGGGGCACGTGACCCAACCCTGAGGGGTCACGTGACCCACCCCTGAGGGGTCTCGTGACCCACCCTTGAGGGTCACGTGCCCCACCCTTGAGGGGTCTCGAGACCCACCCTTGTGGGGTCACGTGCCCCACCCTTGAGGGGTCTCGAGACCCACCCTTGGGAGGTCACCTGTCCC
The DNA here is from genome assembly GCF_022682495.2 of Desmodus rotundus. Classification (NCBI taxonomy): domain Eukaryota; kingdom Metazoa; phylum Chordata; class Mammalia; order Chiroptera; family Phyllostomidae; genus Desmodus; species Desmodus rotundus. Next base: position 43,930 of record NW_026527335.1, read on the forward strand.
ACCCTGGAGGGGTCAGGTGACCCGCCCTTGAGAGGTCACAGCAGTTTCAGAGGGTCCCTGCGCACCTGTCCGTGGAAACAGAAGCCCTCCCTGCCACTCAGAGCACCGCGCCATTTCCCCTAGGCCACACTGCCCAGCAGCACTCTCAGCCCCGCACAGACAGTGTGCTAAGGACAGACTTGGATACCGGGGGCCTGGGCGGGGGATTTTCCATGGAACTCTCTCAGGGCCCGGTGCCCTGTGTCGCCCGGGAGTGCCCATGCCCTTCCTTGACCCCGCAGGACACTTGCATCCAGCAATAAGCAGCCCTCTGCCTCCACGGGGCTCAAACACCTGGGCCCGGTGTGCGGGCACCTGGCGTACGTGGAGGCAAACCCGCGGACCCCTCTGGCCCGAACCCACCACTGCGAAGATCCCCCTTTTCTTCCATCCGTAAAGGGGTCCTCCTTGGGGAGTGGAGGAACATGGGGAGGCCCCCAGGAGATGGCTTTTCTCCGAGCCGAGTCTGCCTGGTTTCGGGCCAACACCTGGGCCGCGCATGCGCACTCAGGCTCCCAAGCACACGCCTCCCTCGGCTCACCAGACCCACCCTTTAGAGGTCACAGCAGTTCCACACGGTCCCTGGGCACCTGTCCGTGGACACAGGAGCCCTCCCTGCCACCTAGAGGACCACGCGATTTCCGCTGGGGAACACTGCCCAGAAGCACTCCCAGCCTGGCACAGACACTGTGCGCAGGATAGACTTGTGGACCAGGGGCCTGGGCGGGGAATTTTCCAGGGAATTCTCTAAAGGCCAGGTGCCCTCTGTCGCCCTGGGAGTGCCCACGCCGTCCCTTAACCCTGCAGGACACTATCATCCAGCAATAAGCAGCCCTCTGCCTCCACGGGGCTCAAACACCTGGGCCCGTTGTGCGAGCACCTGGCGTACGTGCAGGCAAACCCGCCGACCCCTCTGGCCCGAACCCACCACTGCGAAGATCCCCCATTTCTTCCATCCGTAAAGGGGTGCTCCTTGGGGACTGGAGGAACATGGGGAGACCCCCAGGAGATGGCTTTTCTCCGAGCCGCGGCTGGCTCCTTTCGGGCCTATTCGTGGGCCGCGCATGCGCACTCAGGCTCCCAAGCGCACGCCTCCCTCGGCTCACCTGACCCACCCTTGAGCTGTCAGACCATTTGCACAGGGTCCCTAGGCACCTGTCTGGAAACGGAAGCCCACCCCGCCACCCAGAGGACCGCGCGATTTCCCATGGGCCACACTTCCCAGCAGCTCTCCCAGCTCCTCAGACACAGAGTGCGCAGGAAAGACTTGGGGAACGGGGGCCTGGGCGGGGGATTTTCCAGGGGGCTGTCTGATGACCAGGCGTCCTCTCTCCCCCGGTGAGTGTCCAAGCCGTCCCTTGACCCCCGCAGGAGACCTGATTCCTGCCATAAGCGGCCCTCTAGCCACATGGGGCAGGGACACCTGGGCCCGGTGTGCCAGCAACTGGCCTACAAGGAGGCAAACAAACAGACACCTCAGGCCCGACCCCACCACTGCGAAGATCCCCCTTTTCTTCCATCCGTAAAGGGGTCACGCTTCAGGAGTGGAAGAACACGGGGAGGCCCCCAGGAGATGGCTTTTCTCCGAGCCGCGGCTGGCTCCTTTCTGGCCTATATGTGGGCCGTGCATGCGCACTCAGGCTCCCTACCACAAGCCTCCCTCGGGTCACGGGACCCACACTAGAGGTGTCTCCTGACCCACCCTTGAGGGGTCACGTGACCCACCCCTGAGGGGTCTCGTGACCCTCCCCTGAGGGGTCACGTGACGCAACCCTGGGGGGTAGGTGAACCACCCCTGAGGGGTCACGTGACCCACCCCTGAGGGGTCACGTGACCCACCCCTGAGGGGTCACGTGACGCACCTCTGGGGGGTCACGTGACACACCCCTGAGGGGTCACGTGACCCACGCCTGACGGGTCACGTGACCCACCCCTGAGGGGTCTCGTGACCCACCCCTGACGGGGCACGTGACCCAACCCTGAGGGGTCACGTGACCCACCCCTGAGGGGTCTCGTGACCCACCCTTGAGGGTCACGTGCCCCACCCTTGAGGGGTCTCGAGACCCACCCTTGTGGGGTCACGTGCCCCACCCTTGAGGGGTCTCGAGACCCACCCTTGGGAGGTCACCTGTCCCACCCTGGAGGGGTCAGGTGACCCGCCCTTGAGAGGTCACAGCAGTTTCAGAGGGTCCCTGCGCACCTGTCCGTGGAAACAGAAGCCCTCCCTGCCACTCAGAGCACCGCGCCATTTCCCCTAGGCCACACTGCCCAGCAGCACTCTCAGCCCCGCACAGACAGTGTGCTAAGGACAGACTTGGATACCGGGGGCCTGGGCGGGGGATTTTCCATGGAACTCTCTCAGGGCCCGGTGCCCTGTGTCGCCCGGGAGTGCCCATGCCCTTCCTTGACCCCGCAGGACACTTGCATCCAGCAATAAGCAGCCCTCTGCCTCCACGGGGCTCAAACACCTGGGCCCGGTGTGCGGGCACCTGGCGTACGTGGAGGCAAACCCGCGGACCCCTCTGGCCCGAACCCACCACTGCGAAGATCCCCCTTTTCTTCCATCCGTAAAGGGGTCCTCCTTGGGGAGTGGAGGAACATGGGGAGGCCCCCAGGAGATGGCTTTTCTCCGAGCCGAGTCTGCCTGGTTTCGGGCCAACACCTGGGCCGCGCATGCGCACTCAGGCTCCCAAGCACACGCCTCCCTCGGCTCACCAGACCCACCCTTTAGAGGTCACAGCAGTTCCACACGGTCCCTGGGCACCTGTCCGTGGACACAGGAGCCCTCCCTGCCACCTAGAGGACCACGCGATTTCCGCTGGGGAACACTGCCCAGAAGCACTCCCAGCCTGGCACAGACACTGTGCGCAGGATAGACTTGTGGACCAGGGGCCTGGGCGGGGAATTTTCCAGGGAATTCTCTAAAGGCCAGGTGCCCTCTGTCGCCCTGGGAGTGCCCACGCCGTCCCTTAACCCTGCAGGACACTATCATCCAGCAATAAGCAGCCCTCTGCCTCCACGGGGCTCAAACACCTGGGCCCGTTGTGCGAGCACCTGGCGTACGTGCAGGCAAACCCGCCGACCCCTCTGGCCCGAACCCACCACTGCGAAGATCCCCCATTTCTTCCATCCGTAAAGGGGTCCTCCTTGGGGACTGGAGGAACATGGGGAGACCCCCAGGAGATGGCTTTTCTCCGAGCCGCGGCTGGCTCCTTTCGGGCCTATTCGTGGGCCGCGAATGCGCACTCAGGCTCCCAAGCGCACGCCTCCCTCGGCTCACCTGACCCACCCTTGAGCTGTCAGACCATTTGCACAGGGTCCCTAGGCACCTGTCTGGAAACGGAAGCCCACCCCGCCACCCAGAGGACCGCGCGATTTCCCATGGGCCACACTTCCCAGCAGCTCTCCCAGCTCCTCAGACACAGTGTGCGCAGGAAAGACTTGGGGAACGGGGGCCTGGGCGGGGGATTTTCCAGGGGGCTGTCTGATGACCAGGCGTCCTCTCTCGCCCGGTGAGTGTCCAAGCCGTCCCTTGACCCCCGCAGGAGACCTGATTCCTGCCATAAGCGGCCCTCTAGCCACATGGGGCAGGGACACCTGGGCCCGGTGTGCCAGCAACTGGCCTACATGGAGGCAAACAAACAGACACCTCAGGCCCGACCCCACCACTGCGAAGATCCCCCTTTTCTTCCATCCGTAAAGGGGTCACGCTTCAGGAGTGGAAGAACACGGGGAGGCCCCCAGGAGATGGCTTTTCTCCGAGCCGCGGCTGGCTCCTTTCTGGCCTATATGTGGGCCGTGCATGCGCACTCAGGCTCCCTACCACAAGCCTCCCTCGGGTCACGGGACCCACACTAGAGGTGTCTCCTGACCCACCCTTGAGGGGTCACGCGACCCACCCCTGAGGGGTCTCGTGACCCACCCCTGGGGGGTCACGTGAACCACCCCTGAGGGGTCACGTGACCCACCCCTGAGGGGTCATGTGACCCACCCCTGAGGGGTCACGTGACACACCTCTGGGGGGTCACGTGACACACCCCTGAGGGGTCACGTGACCCACCCCTGACGGGTCACGTGACCCACCCCTGAGGGGTCTCGTGACCCACCCCTGACGGGGCACGTGACCCAACCCTGAGGGGTCACGTGACCCACCCCTGAGGGGTCTCGTGACCCACCCTTGAGGGTCACGTGCCCCACCCTTGAGGGGTCTCGAGACCCACCCTTGTGGGGTCACGTGCCCCACCCTTGAGGGGTCTCGAGACCCACCCTTGGGAGGTCACCTGTCCCACCCTGGAGGGGTCAGGTGACCCGCCCTTGAGAGGTCACAGCAGTTTCAGAGGGTCCCTGCGCACCTGTCCGTGGAAACAGAAGCCCTCCCTGCCACTCAGAGCACCGCGCCATTTCCCCTAGGCCACACTGCCCAGCAGCACTCTCAGCCCCGCACAGACAGTGTGCTAAGGACAGACTTGGATACCGGGGGCCTGGGCGGGGGATTTTCCATGGAACTCTCTCAGGGCCCGGTGCCCTGTGTCGCCCGGGAGTGCCCATGCCCTTCCTTGACCCCGCAGGACACTTGCATCCAGCAATAAGCAGCCCTCTGCCTCCACGGGGCTCAAACACCTGGGCCCGGTGTGCGGGCACCTGGCGTACGTGGAGGCAAACCCGCGGACCCCTCTGGCCCGAACCCACCACTGCGAAGATCCCCCTTTTCTTCCATCCGTAAAGGGGTCCTCCTTGGGGAGTGGAGGAACATGGGGAGGCCCCCAGGAGATGGCTTTTCTCCGAGCCGAGTCTGCCTGGTTTCGGGCCAACACCTGGGCCGCGCATGCGCACTCAGGCTCCCAAGCACACGCCTCCCTCGGCTCACCAGACCCACCCTTTAGAGGTCACAGCAGTTCCACACGGTCCCTGGGCACCTGTCCGTGGACACAGGAGCCCTCCCTGCCACCTAGAGGACCACGCGATTTCCGCTGGGGAACACTGCCCAGAAGCACTCCCAGCCTGGCACAGACACTGTGCGCAGGATAGACTTGTGGACCAGGGGCCTGGGCGGGGAATTTTCCAGGGAATTCTCTAAAGGCCAGGTGCCCTCTGTCGCCCTGGGAGTGCCCACGCCGTCCCTTAACCCTGCAGGACACTATCATCCAGCAATAAGCAGCCCTCTGCCTCCACGGGGCTCAAACACCTGGGCCCGTTGTGCGAGCACCTGGCGTACGTGCAGGCAAACCCGCCGACCCCTCTGGCCCGAACCCACCACTGCGAAGATCCCCCATTTCTTCCATCCGTAAAGGGGTGCTCCTTGGGGACTGGAGGAACATGGGGAGACCCCCAGGAGATGGCTTTTCTCCGAGCCGCGGCTGGCTCCTTTCGGGCCTATTCGTGGGCCGCGCATGCGCACTCAGGCTCCCAAGCACACGCCTCCCTCGGCTCACCTGACCCACCCTTGAGCTGTCAGACCTTTTGCACAGGGTCCCTAGGCACCTGTCTGGAAACGGAAGCCCACCCCGCCACCCAGAGGACCGCGCGATTTCCCATGGGCCACACTTCCCAGCAGCTCTCCCAGCTCCTCAGACACAGTGTGCGCAGGAAAGACTTGGGGAACGGGGGCCTGGGCGGGGGATTTTCCAGGGGGCTGTCTGATGACCAGGCGTCCTCTCTCGCCCGGTGAGTGTCCAAGCCGTCCCTTGACCCCCGCAGGAGACCTGATTCCTGCCATAAGCGGCCCTCTAGCCACATGGGGCAGGGACACCTGGGCCCGGTGTGCCAGCAACTGGCCTACATGGAGGCAAACAAACAGACACCTCAGGCCCGACCCCACCACTGCGAAGATCCCCCTTTTCTTCCATCCGTAAAGGGGTCACGCTTCAGGAGTGGAAGAACACGGGGAGGCCCCCAGGAGATGGCTTTTCTCCGAGCCGCGGCTGGCTCCTTTCTGGCCTATATGTGGGCCGTGCATGCGCACTCAGGCTCCCTACCACAAGTCTCCCTCGGGTCACGGGACCCACACTAGAGGTGTCTCCTGACCCACCCTTGAGGGGTCACGCGACCCACCCCTGAGTGGTCTCGTGACCCACACCTGAGGGGTCACGTGACCCACCCCTGAGGAGTCTGGTGACCCACACCTGAGGGGTCACGTGACGCACCCCTGGGGGGTCACGTGACGCACCCCTGAGGGGTCACATGACCCACCCCTGAGGGGTCACGTGACCCATCCCTGAGGGGTCTCGTGACCCACCCCTGAGGGGTCATGTGACCCACCCCTGAGGGGTCACGTGACGCACCTCTGGGGGGTCACGTGACACACCCCTGAGGGGTCACGTGACCCACCCCTGACGGGTCACGTGACCCACCCCTGAGGGGTCTCGTGACCCACCCCTGACGGGTCACGTGACCCACCCCTGAGGGGTCTCGTGACCCACCCTTGAGGGTCACGTGCCCCACCCTTGAGGGGTCTCGAGACCCACCCTTGTGGGGTCACGTGCCCCACCCTTGAGGGGTCTCGAGACCCACCCTTGGGAGGTCACCTGTCCCACCCTGGAGGGGTCAGGTGACCCGCCCTTGAGAGGTCACAGCAGTTTCAGAGGGTCCCTGCGCACCTGTCCGTGGAAACAGAAGCCCTCCCTGCCACTCAGAGCACCGCGCCATTTCCCCTAGGCCACACTGCCCAGCAGCACTCTCAGCCCCGCACAGACAGTGTGCTAAGGACAGACTTGGATACCGGGGGCCTGGGCGGGGGATTTTCCATGGAACTCTCTCAGGGCCCGGTGCCCTGTGTCGCCCGGGAGTGCCCATGCCCTTCCTTGACCCCGCAGGACACTTGCATCCAGCAATAAGCAGCCCTCTGCCTCCACGGGGCTCAAACACCTGGGCCCGGTGTGCGGGCACCTGGCGTACGTGGAGGCAAACCCGCGGACCCCTCTGGCCCGAACCCACCACTGCGAAGATCCCCCTTTTCTTCCATCCGTAAAGGGGTCCTCCTTGGGGAGTGGAGGAACATGGGGAGGCCCCCAGGAGATGGCTTTTCTCCGAGCCGAGTCTGCCTGGTTTCGGGCCAACACCTGGGCCGCGCATGCGCACTCAGGCTCCCAAGCACACGCCTCCCTCGGCTCACCAGACCCACCCTTTAGAGGTCACAGCAGTTCCACACGGTCCCTGGGCACCTGTCCGTGGACACAGGAGCCCTCCCTGCCACCTAGAGGACCACGCGATTTCCGCTGGGGAACACTGCCCAGAAGCACTCCCAGCCTGGCACAGACACTGTGCGCAGGATAGACTTGTGGACCAGGGGCCTGGGCGGGGAATTTTCCAGGGAATTCTCTAAAGGCCAGGTGCCCTCTGTCGCCCTGGGAGTGCCCACGCCGTCCCTTAACCCTGCAGGACACTATCATCCAGCAATAAGCAGCCCTCTGCCTCCACGGGGCTCAAACACCTGGGCCCGTTGTGCGAGCACCTGGCGTACGTGCAGGCAAACCCGCCGACCCCTCTGGCCCGAACCCACCACTGCGAAGATCCCCCATTTCTTCCATCCGTAAAGGGGTGCTCCTTGGGGACTGGAGGAACATGGGGAGACCCCCAGGAGATGGCTTTTCTCCGAGCCGCGGCTGGCTCCTTTCGGGCCTATTCGTGGGCCGCGCATGCGCACTCAGGCTCCCAAGCACACGCCTCCCTCGGCTCACCTGACCCACCCTTGAGCTGTCAGACCTTTTGCACAGGGTCCCTAGGCACCTGTCTGGAAACGGAAGCCCACCCCGCCACCCAGAGGACCGCGCGATTTCCCATGGGCCACACTTCCCAGCAGCTCTCCCAGCTCCTCAGACACAGTGTGCGCAGGAAAGACTTGGGGAACGGGGGCCTGGGCGGGGGATTTTCCAGGGGGCTGTCTGATGACCAGGCGTCCTCTCTCGCCCGGTGAGTGTCCAAGCCGTCCCTTGACCCCCGCAGGAGACCTGATTCCTGCCATAAGCGGCCCTCTAGCCACATGGGGCAGGGACACCTGGGCCCGGTGTGCCAGCAACTGGCCTACATGGAGGCAAACAAACAGACACCTCAGGCCCGACCCCATCACTGCGAAGATCCCCCTTTTCTTCCATCAGTAAAGGGGTCACACTTCAGGAGTGGAAGAACACGGGGAGGCCCCCAGGAGATGGCTTTTCTCCGAGCCGCGGCTGGCTCCTTTCTGGCCTATATGTGGGCCGTGCATGCGCACTCAGGCTCCCTACCACAAGTCTCCCTCGGGTCACGGGACCCACACTAGAGGTGTCTCCTGACCCACCCTTGAGGGGTCACGCGACCCACCCCTGAGTGGTCTCGTGACCCACACCTGAGGGGTCACGTGACCCACCCCTGAGGAGTCTGGTGACCCACACCTGAGGGGTCACGTGACGCACCCCTGGGGGGTCACGTGACGCACCCCTGAGGGGTCACGTGACCCACCCCTGAGGGGTCACGTGACCCATCCCTGAGGGGTCTCGTGACCCACCCCTGAGGGGTCATGTGACCCACCCCTGAGGGGTCACGTGACGCACCTCTGGGGGGTCACGTGACACACCCCTGAGGGGTCACGTGACCCACCCCTGACGGGTCACGTGACCCACCCCTGAGGGGTCTCGTGACCCACCCCTGACGGGTCACGTGACCCAACCCTGAGGGGTCACGTGACCCACCCCTGAGGGGTCTCGTGACCCACCCTTGAGGGTCACGTGCCCCACCCTTGAGGGGTCTCGAGACCCACCCTTGTGGGGTCACGTGCCCCACCCTTGAGGGGTCTCGAGACCCACCCTTGGGAGGTCACCTGTCCCACCCTGGAGGGGTCAGGTGACCCGCCCTTGAGAGGTCACAGCAGTTTCAGAGGGTCCCTGCGCACCTGTCCGTGGAAACAGAAGCCCTCCCTGCCACTCAGAGCACCGCGCCATTTCCCCTAGGCCACACTGCCCAGCAGCACTCTCAGCCCCGCACAGACAGTGTGCTAAGGACAGACTTGGATACCGGGGGCCTGGGCGGGGGATTTTCCATGGAACTCTCTCAGGGCCCGGTGCCCTGTGTCGCCCGGGAGTGCCCATGCCCTTCCTTGACCCCGCAGGACACTTGCATCCAGCAATAAGCAGCCCTCTGCCTCCACGGGGCTCAAACACCTGGGCCCGGTGTGCGGGCACCTGGCGTACGTGGAGGCAAACCCGCGGACCCCTCTGGCCCGAACCCACCACTGCGAAGATCCCCCTTTTCTTCCATCCGTAAAGGGGTCCTCCTTGGGGAGTGGAGGAACATGGGGAGGCCCCCAGGAGATGGCTTTTCTCCGAGCCGAGTCTGCCTGGTTTCGGGCCAACACCTGGGCCGCGCATGCGCACTCAGGCTCCCAAGCACACGCCTCCCTCGGCTCACCAGACCCACCCTTTAGAGGTCACAGCAGTTCCACACGGTCCCTGGGCACCTGTCCGTGGACACAGGAGCCCTCCCTGCCACCTAGAGGACCACGCGATTTCCGCTGGGGAACACTGCCCAGAAGCACTCCCAGCCTGGCACAGACACTGTGCGCAGGATAGACTTGTGGACCAGGGGCCTGGGCGGGGAATTTTCCAGGGAATTCTCTAAAGGCCAGGTGCCCTCTGTCGCCCTGGGAGTGCCCACGCCGTCCCTTAACCCTGCAGGACACTATCATCCAGCAATAAGCAGCCCTCTGCCTCCACGGGGCTCAAACACCTGGGCCCGTTGTGCGAGCACCTGGCGTACGTGCAGGCAAACCCGCCGACCCCTCTGGCCCGAACCCACCACTGCGAAGATCCCCCATTTCTTCCATCCGTAAAGGGGTGCTCCTTGGGGACTGGAGGAACATGGGGAGACCCCCAGGAGATGGCTTTTCTCCGAGCCGCGGCTGGCTCCTTTCGGGCCTATTCGTGGGCCGCGCATGCGCACTCAGGCTCCCAAGCACACGCCTCCCTCGGCTCACCTGACCCACCCTTGAGCTGTCAGACCTTTTGCACAGGGTCCCTAGGCACCTGTCTGGAAACGGAAGCCCACCCCGCCACCCAGAGGACCGCGCGATTTCCCATGGGCCACACTTCCCAGCAGCTCTCCCAGCTCCTCAGACACAGTGTGCGCAGGAAAGACTTGGGGAACGGGGGCCTGGGCGGGGGATTTTCCAGGGGGCTGTCTGATGACCAGGCGTCCTCTCTCGCCCGGTGAGTGTCCAAGCCGTCCCTTGACCCCCGCAGGAGACCTGATTCCTGCCATAAGCGGCCCTCTAGCCACATGGGGCAGGGACACCTGGGCCCGGTGTGCCAGCAACTGGCCTACATGGAGGCAAACAAACAGACACCTCAGGCCCGACCCCACCACTGCGAAGATCCCCCTTTTCTTCCATCCGTAAAGGGGTCACGCTTCAGGAGTGGAAGAACACGGGGAGGCCCCCAGGAGATGGCTTTTCTCCGAGCCGCGGCTGGCTCCTTTCTGGCCTATATGTGGGCCGTGCATGCGCACTCAGGCTCCCTACCACAAGTCTCCCTCGGGTCACGGGACCCACACTAGAGGTGTCTCCTGACCCACCCTTGAGGGGTCACGCGACCCACCCCTGAGTGGTCTCGTGACCCACACCTGAGGGGTCACGTGACCCACCCCTGAGGAGTCTGGTGACCCACACCTGAGGGGTCACGTGACGCACCCCTGGGGGGTCACGTGACGCACCCCTGAGGGGTCACGTGACCCACCCCTGAGGGGTCACGTGACCCATCCCTGAGGGGTCTCGTGACCCACCCCTGAGGGGTCATGTGACCCACCCCTGAGGGGTCACGTGACGCACCTCTGGGGGGTCACGTGACACACCCCTGAGGGGTCACGTGACCCACCCCTGACGGGTCACGTGACCCACCCCTGAGGGGTCTCGTGACCCACCCCTGACGGGTCACGTGACCCAACCCTGAGGGGTCACGTGACCCACCCCTGAGGGGTCTCGTGACCCACCCTTGAGGGTCACGTGCCCCACCCTTGAGGGGTCTCGAGACCCACCCTTGTGGGGTCACGTGCCCCACCCTTGAGGGGTCTCGAGACCCACCCTTGGGAGGTCACCTGTCCCACCCTGGAGGGGTCAGGTGACCCGCCCTTGAGAGGTCACAGCAGTTTCAGAGGGTCCCTGCGCACCTGTCCGTGGAAACAGAAGCCCTCCCTGCCACTCAGAGCACCGCGCCATTTCCCCTAGGCCACACTGCCCAGCAGCACTCTCAGCCCCGCACAGACAGTGTGCTAAGGACAGACTTGGATACCGGGGGCCTGGGCGGGGGATTTTCCATGGAACTCTCTCAGGGCCCGGTGCCCTGTGTCGCCCGGGAGTGCCCATGCCCTTCCTTGACCCCGCAGGACACTTGCATCCAGCAATAAGCAGCCCTCTGCCTCCACGGGGCTCAAACACCTGGGCCCGGTGTGCGGGCACCTGGCGTACGTGGAGGCAAACCCGCGGACCCCTCTGGCCCGAACCCACCACTGCGAAGATCCCCCTTTTCTTCCATCCGTAAAGGGGTCCTCCTTGGGGAGTGGAGGAACATGGGGAGGCCCCCAGGAGATGGCTTTTCTCCGAGCCGAGTCTGCCTGGTTTCGGGCCAACACCTGGGCCGCGCATGCGCACTCAGGCTCCCAAGCACACGCCTCCCTCGGCTCACCAGACCCACCCTTTAGAGGTCACAGCAGTTCCACACGGTCCCTGGGCACCTGTCCGTGGACACAGGAGCCCTCCCTGCCACCTAGAGGACCACGCGATTTCCGCTGGGGAACACTGCCCAGAAGCACTCCCAGCCTGGCACAGACACTGTGCGCAGGATAGACTTGTGGACCAGGGGCCTGGGCGGGGAATTTTCCAGGGAATTCTCTAAAGGCCAGGTGCCCTCTGTCGCCCTGGGAGTGCCCACGCCGTCCCTTAACCCTGCAGGACACTATCATCCAGCAATAAGCAGCCCTCTGCCTCCACGGGGCTCAAACACCTGGGCCCGTTGTGCGAGCACCTGGCGTACGTGCAGGCAAACCCGCCGACCCCTCTGGCCCGAACCCACCACTGCGAAGATCCCCCATTTCTTCCATCCGTAAAGGGGTGCTCCTTGGGGACTGGAGGAACATGGGGAGACCCCCAGGAGATGGCTTTTCTCCGAGCCGCGGCTGGCTCCTTTCGGGCCTATTCGTGGGCCGCGCATGCGCACTCAGGCTCCCAAGCACACGCCTCCCTCGGCTCACCTGACCCACCCTTGAGCTGTCAGACCTTTTGCACAGGGTCCCTAGGCACCTGTCTGGAAACGGAAGCCCACCCCGCCACCCAGAGGACCGCGCGATTTCCCATGGGCCACACTTCCCAGCAGCTCTCACAGCTCCTCAGACACAGTGTGCGCAGGAAAGACTTGGGGAACGGGAGCCTGGGCGGGGGATTTTCCAGGGGGCTGTCTGATGACCAGGCGTCCTCTCTCGCCCGGTGAGTGTCCAAGCCGTCCCTTGACCCCCGCAGGAGACCTGATTCCTGCCATAAGCGGCCCTCTAGCCACATGGGGCAGGGACAACTGGGCCCGGTGTGCCAGCAACTGGCCTACATGGAGGCAAACAAACAGACACCTCAGGCCCGACCCCACCACTGCGAAGATCCCCCTTTTCTTCCATCCGTAAAGGGGTCACGCTTCAGGAGTGGAAGAACACGGGGAGGCCCCCAGGAGATGGCTTTTCTCCGAGCCCCGGCTGGCTCCTTTCTGGCCTATATGTGGGCCGTGCATGCGCACTCAGGCTCCCTACCACAAGCCTCCCTCGGGTCACGGGACCCACACTAGAGGTGTCTCCTGACCCACCCTTGAGGGGTCACGCGACCCACCCCTGAGTGGTCTCGTGACCCACACCTGAGGGGTCACGTGACCCACCCCTGAGGAGTCTCGTGACCCACCCCTGAGGGGTCACGTGACCCACCCCTGAGGGGTCACGTGACGCACCCCTGAGGGGTCACGTGACCGACCCCTGAGGGGTCACGTGACGCACCCCTGAGGGGTCACGTGACCCACCCCTGAGGGGTCTCGTGACGCACCCCTGAGGGGTCACGTGACCCACCCCTGAGGGGTCACGTGACGCAACCCTGGGGGGTCACGTGAACCACCCCTGACAGGTCACGTGACCCACCCCTGAGGGGTCTCGTGACCCACCCCTGACGGGTCACGTGACCCAACCCTGAGGGGTCACGTGACCCACCCCTGAGGGGTCTCGTGACCCACCCTGGAGGGTCACGTGCCCCACCCTTGATGGGTCTCGAGACCCACCCTTGCGGGGTCACGTGCCCCACCCTTGAGGGGTCTCGAGACCCACCCTTGGGAGGTCACCTGTCCCACCCTGGAGGGGTCAGGTGACCCGCCCTTGAGAGGTCACAGCAGTTTCAGAGGGTCCCTGCGCACCTGTCCGTGGAAACAGAAGCCCTCCCTGCCACTCAGAGCACCGCGCCATTTCCCCTAGGCCACACTGCCCAGCAGCACTCTCAGCCCCGCACAGACAGTGTGCTAAGGACAGACTTGGATACCGGGGGCCTGGGCGGGGGATTTTCCATGGAACTCTCTCAGGGCCCGGTGCCCTGTGTCGCCCGGGAGTGCCCATGCCCTTCCTTGACCCCGCAGGACACTTGCATCCAGCAATAAGCAGCCCTCTGCCTCCACGGGGCTCAAACACCTGGGCCCGGTGTGCGGGCACCTGGCGTACGTGGAGGCAAACCCGCGGACCCCTCTGGCCCGAACCCACCACTGCGAAGATCCCCCTTTTCTTCCATCCGTAAAGGGGTCCTCCTTGGGGAGTGGAGGAACATGGGGAGGCCCCCAGGAGATGGCTTTTCTCCGAGCCGAGTCTGCCTGGTTTCGGGCCAACACCTGGGCCGCGCATGCGCACTCAGGCTCCCAAGCACACGCCTCCCTCGGCTCACCAGACCCACCCTTTAGAGGTCACAGCAGTTCCACACGGTCCCTGGGCACCTGTCCGTGGACACAGGAGCCCTCCCTGCCACCTAGAGGACCACGCGATTTCCGCTGGGGAACACTGCCCAGAAGCACTCCCAGCCTGGCACAGACACTGTGCGCAGGATAGACTTGTGGACCAGGGGCCTGGGCGGGGAATTTTCCAGGGAATTCTCTAAAGGCCAGGTGCCCTCTGTTGCCCTGGGAGTGCCCACGCTGTCCCTTAACCCTGCAGGACACTATCATCCAGCAATAAGCAGCCCTCTGCCTCCACGGGGCTCAAACACCTGGGCCCGTTGTGCGAGCACCTGGCGTACGTGCAGGCAAACCCGCCGACCCCTCTGGCCCGAACCCACCACTGCGAAGATCCCCCATTTCTTCCATCCGTAAAGGGGTCCTCCTTGGGGACTGGAGGAACATGGGGAGACCCCCAGGAGATGGCTTTTCTCCGAGCCGAGTCTGCCTGGTTTCGGGCCAACACCTGGGCCGCGCATGCGCACTCAGGCTCCCAAGCACACGCCTCCCTCGGCTCACCAGACCCACCCTTTAGAGGTCACAGCAGTTCCACACGGTCCCTGGGCACCTGTCCGTGGACACAGGAGCCCTCCCTGCCACCTAGAGGACCACGCGATTTCCGCGGGGAACACTGCCCAGAAGCACTCCCAGCCTGGCACAGACACTGTGCGCAGGATAGACTTGTGGACCAGGGGCCTGGGCGGGGAATTTTCCAGGGAATTCTCTAAAGGCCAGGTGCCCTCTGTCGCCCTGGGAGTGCCCACGCCGTCCCTTAACCCTGCAGGACACTATCATCCAGCAATAAGCAGCCCTCTGCCTCCACGGGGCTCAAACACCTGGGCCCGTTGTGCGAGCACCTGGCGTACGTGCAGGCAAACCCGCCGACCCCTCTGGCCCGAACCCACCACTGCGAAGATCCCCCATTTCTTCCATCCGTAAAGGGGTGCTCCTTGGGGACTGGAGGAACATGGGGAGACCCCCAGGAGATGGCTTTCCTCCGAGCCGCGGCTGGCTCCTTTCGGGCCTATTCGTGGGCCGCGCATGCGCACTCAGGCTCCCAAGCACACGCCTCCCTCGGCTCACCTGACCCACCCTTGAGCTGTCAGACCATTTGCACAGGGTCCCTAGGCACCTGTATGGAAACGGAAGCCCACCCCGCCACCCAGAGGACCGCGCGATTTCCCATGGGCCACACTTCCCAGCAGCTCTCCCAGCTCCTCAGACACAGTGTGCGCAGGAAAGACTTGGGGAACGGGGGCCTGGGCGGGGGATTTTCCAGGGGGCTGTCTGATGACCAGGCGTCCTCTCTCCCCCGGTGAGTGTCCAAGCCGTCCCTTGACCCCCGCAGGAGACCTGATTCCTGCCATAAGCGGCCCTCTAGCCACATGGGGCAGGGACACCTGGGCCCGGTGTGCCAGCAACTGGCCTACATGGAGGCAAACAAACAGACACCTCAGGCCCGACCCCACCACTGCGAAGATCCCCCTTTTCTTCCATCCGTAAAGGGGTCACGCTTCAGGAGTGGAAGAACACGGGGAGGCCCCCAGGAGATGGCTTTTCTCCGAGCCGCGGCTGGCTCCTTTCTGGCCTATATGTGGGCCGTGCATGCGCACTCAGGCTCCCGACCACAAGTCTCCCTCGGGTCACGGGACCCACACTAGAGGTGTCTCCTGACCCACCCTTGAGGGGTCACGCGACCCACCCCTGAGTGGTCTCGTGACCCACACCTGAGGGGTCACGTGACCCACCCCTGAGGAGTCTCGTGACCCACACGTGAGGGGTCACGTGACGCACCCCTGGGGGTCACGTGACGCACCCCTGAGGGGTCACGTGACCCACCCCTGAGGGGTCACGTGACCCACCCCTGAGGGGTCTCGTGACCCACCCCTGAGGGGTCATGTGACCCACCCCTGAGGGGTCACGTGACCCACCCCTGAGGGGTCACGTGACCCACCCCTGAGGGGTCTCGTGACCCACCCCTGAGGGGTCATGTGACCCACCCCTGACGGGTCACGTGACCCACCCCGAGGGGTCTCGTGACCCACCCCTGAGGGGTCTCGTGACCCACCCTGGAGGGTCACGTGCCCCACCCTTGAGGGGTCTCGAGACCCACCCTTGTGGGGTCACGTGCCCCACCCTTGAGGGGTCTCGAGACCCACCCTTGGGAGGTCACCTGTCCCACCCTGGAGGGGTCAGGTGACCCGCCCTTGAGAGGTCACAGCAGTTTCAGAGGGTCCCTGCGCACCTGTCCGTGGAAACAGAAGCCCTCCCTGCCACTCAGAGCACCGCGCCATTTCCCCTAGGCCACACTGCCCAGCAGCACTCTCAGCCCCGCACAGACAGTGTGCTAAGGACAGACTTGGATACCGGGGGCCTGGGCGGGGGATTTTCCATGGAACTCTCTCAGGGCCCGGTGCCCTGTGTCGCCCGGGAGTGCCCATGCCCTTCCTTGACCCCGCAGGACACTTGCATCCAGCAATAAGCAGCCCTCTGCCTCCACGGGGCTCAAACACCTGGGCCCGGTGTGCGGGCACCTGGCGTACGTGGAGGCAAACCCGCGGACCCCTCTGGCCCGAACCCACCACTGCGAAGATCCCCCTTTTCTTCCATCCGTAAAGGGGTCCTCCTTGGGGAGTGGAGGAACATGGGGAGGCCCCCAGGAGATGGCTTTTCTCCGAGCCGAGTCTGCCTGGTTTCGGGCCAACACCTGGGCCGCGCATGCGCACTCAGGCTCCCAAGCACACGCCTCCCTCGGCTCACCAGACCCACCCTTTAGAGGTCACAGCAGTTCCACACGGTCCCTGGGCACCTGTCCGTGGACACAGGAGCCCTCCCTGCCACCTAGAGGACCACGCGATTTCCGCTGGGGAACACTGCCCAGAAGCACTCCCAGCCTGGCACAGACACTGTGCGCAGGATAGACTTGTGGACCAGGGGCCTGGGCGGGGAATTTTCCAGGGAATTCTCTAAAGGCCAGGTGCCCTCTGTCGCCCTGGGAGTGCCCACGCCGTCCCTTAACCCTGCAGGACACTATCATCCAGCAATAAGCAGCCCTCTGCCTCCACGGGGCTCAAACACCTGGGCCCGTTGTGCGAGCACCTGGCGTACGTGCAGGCAAACCCGCCGACCCCTCTGGCCCGAACCAACCACTGCGAAGATCCCCCATTTCTTCCATCCGTAAAGGGGTGCTCCTTGGGGACTGGAGGAACATGGGGAGACCCCCAGGAGATGGCTTTTCTCCGAGCCGCGGCTGGCTCCTTTCGGGCCTATTCGTGGGCCGCGCATGCGCACTCAGGCTCCCAAGCACACGCCTCCCTCGGCTCACCTGACCCACCCTTGAGCTGTCAGACCATTTGCACAGGGTCCCTAGGCACCTGTCTGGAAACGGAAGCCCACCCCGCCACCCAGAGGACCGCGCGATTTCCCATGGGCCACACTTCCCAGCAGCTCTCCCAGCTCCTCAGACACAGTGTGCGCAGGAAAGACTTGGGGAACGGGGGCCTGGGCGGGGGATTTTCCAGGGGGCTGTCTGATGACCAGGCGTCCTCTCTCGCCCGGTGAGTGTCCAAGCCGTCCCTTGACCCCCGCAGGAGACCTGATTCCTGCCATAAGCGGCCCTCTAGCCACATGGGGCAGGGACACCTGGGCCCGGTGTGCGGGCACCTGGCGTACGTGGAGGCAAACCCGGGGACCCCTCTGGCCCGAACACACCACTGCGAAGATCCCCCTTTTCTTCCATCCGTAAAGGGGTCACGCTTCAGGAGTGGAAGAACACGGGGAGGCCCACAGGAGATGGCTTTTCTCCGAGCCGCGGCTGGCTCCTTTGGGGCCTATATGTGGGCCGCGCATGCGCACTCAGGCTCCCCACCACAAGCCTCCCTCGAGTCACGGGACCCACACTAGAGGTGTCCCCTGACCCAGCCTTGAGGGGTCACGTGACCCACCCCTGACGGGTCACGTGACGCAACCCTGAGGGGTCACGTGACCCACCCCTGAGGGGTCTCGTGACCCACCCCTGAGGGGTCACGTTACCCACCCCTGAGGGGTCACGTGACGCACCCCTGAGGGGTCACGTGACCCACCCCTGAGGGGTCTCGTGACCCACCCCTGAGGGGTCACGTGACCCACCCCGAGGGGTCACGTGACGCACCCCTGAGGGGTCTCGTGACCCACCCCTGACGGGTCACGTGACCCAACCCTGAGGCGTCACGTGACCCACCCCTGAGGGGTCTCGTGACCCACCCTTGAGGGTCACGTGCCCCACCCTTGAGGGGTCTCGAGACCCACCCTTGGGAGGTCACCTGTCCCACCCTGGAGGGGTCAGGTGACCCGCCCTTGAGAGGTCACAGCAGTTTCAGAGGGTCCCTGCGCACCTGTCCGTGGAAACAGAAGCCCTCCCTGCCACTCAGAGCACCGCGCCATTTCCCCTAGGCCACACTGCCCAGCAGCACTCTCAGCCCCGCACAGACAGTGTGCTAAGGACAGACTTGGATACCGGGGGCCTGGGCGGGGGATTTTCCATGGAACTCTCTCAGGGCCCCGTGCCCTGTGTCGCCCGGGAGTGCCCATGCCCTTCCTTGACCCCGCAGGACACTTGCATCCAGCAATAAGCAGCCCTCTGCCTCCACGGGGCTCAAACACCTGGGCCCGGTGTGCGGGCACCTGGCGTACGTGGAGGCAAAACCGCGGACCCCTCTGGCCCGAACCCACCACTGCGAAGATCCCCCTTTTCTTCCATCCGTAAAGGGGTCCTCCTTGGGGAGTGGAGGAACATGGGGAGGCCCCCAGGAGATGGCTTTTCTCCGAGCCGAGTCTGCCTGGTTTCGGGCCAACACCTGGGCCGCGCATGCGCACTCAGGCTCCCAAGCACACGCCTCCCTCGGCTCACCAGACCCACCCTTTAGAGGTCACAGCAGTTCCACACGGTCCCTGGGCACCTGTCCGTGGACACAGGAGCCCTCCCTGCAACCTAGAGGACCACGCGATTTCCGCTGGGGAACACTGCCCAGAAGCACTCCCAGCCTGGCACAGACACTGTGCGCAGGAAAGACTTGGGGAACGGGGGCCTGGGCGGGGGATTTTCCAGGGGGCTGTCTGATGACCAGGCGTCCTCTCTCTCCCGGTGAGTGTCCAAGCCATCCCTTGACCCCCGCAGGAGACCTGATTCCTGCCATAAGCGGCCCTCTAGCCACATGGGGCAGGGACACCTGGGCCCGGTGTGCCAGCAACTGGCCTACAAGGAGGCAAACAAACAGACACCTCAGGCCCGACCCCACCACTGCGAAGATCCCCCTTTTCTTCCATCCGTAAAGGGGTCACGCTTCAGGAGTGGAAGAACACGGGGAGGCCCCCAGGAGATGGCTTTTCTCCGAGCCGCGGCTGGCTCCTTTCTGGCCTATATGTGGGCCGTGCATGCGCACTCAGGCTCCCTACCACA
Organism: Desmodus rotundus; assembly: GCF_022682495.2. Taxonomy (NCBI): domain Eukaryota; kingdom Metazoa; phylum Chordata; class Mammalia; order Chiroptera; family Phyllostomidae; genus Desmodus; species Desmodus rotundus. The sequence goes on from NW_026527335.1 coordinate 63,364, forward strand.
AGCCTCCCTCGGGTCACGGGACCCACACTAGAGGTGTCTCCTGACCCACCCTTGAGGGGTCACGCGACCCACCCCTGAGGGGTCTCGTGACTTTCCCCAGAGGGGTCACGTGACGCAACCCTGGGGGGTCACGTGAACCACCCCTGAGGGGTCACGTGACCCACCCCTGAGGGGTCACGTGACCCACCCCTGAGGGGTCACGTGACGCACCTCTGGGGGGTCACGTGACACACCCCTGAGGGGTCACGTGACCCACCCCTGACGGGTCACGTGACCCACCCCTGAGGGGTCTCGTGACCCACCCCTGACGGGGCACGTGACCCAACCCTGAGGGGTCACGTGACCCACCCCTGAGGGGTCTCGTGACCCACCCTTGAGGGTCACGTGCCCCACCCTTGAGGGGTCTCGAGACCCACCCTTGTGGGGTCACGTGCCCCACCCTTGAGGGGTCTCGAGACCCACCCTTGGGAGGTCACCTGTCCCACCCTGGAGGGGTCAGGTGACCCGCCCTTGAGAGGTCACAGCAGTTTCAGAGGGTCCCTGCGCACCTGTCCGTGGAAACAGAAGCCCTCCCTGCCACTCAGAGCACCGCGCCATTTCCCCTAGGCCACACTGCCCAGCAGCACTCTCAGCCCCGCACAGACAGTGTGCTAAGGACAGACTTGGATACCGGGGGCCTGGGCGGGGGATTTTCCATGGAACTCTCTCAGGGCCCGGTGCCCTGTGTCGCCCGGGAGTGCCCATGCCCTTCCTTGACCCCGCAGGACACTTGCATCCAGCAATAAGCAGCCCTCTGCCTCCACGGGGCTCAAACACCTGGGCCCGGTGTGCGGGCACCTGGCGTACGTGGAGGCAAACCCGCGGACCCCTCTGGCCCGAACCCACCACTGCGAAGATCCCCCTTTTCTTCCATCCGTAAAGGGGTCCTCCTTGGGGAGTGGAGGAACATGGGGAGGCCCCCAGGAGATGGCTTTTCTCCGAGCCGAGTCTGCCTGGTTTCGGGCCAACACCTGGGCCGCGCATGCGCACTCAGGCTCCCAAGCACACGCCTCCCTCGGCTCACCAGACCCACCCTTTAGAGGTCACAGCAGTTCCACACGGTCCCTGGGCACCTGTCCGTGGACACAGGAGCCCTCCCTGCCACCTAGAGGACCACGCGATTTCCGCTGGGGAACACTGCCCAGAAGCACTCCCAGCCTGGCACAGACACTGTGCGCAGGATAGACTTGTGGACCAGGGGCCTGGGCGGGGAATTTTCCAGGGAATTCTCTAAAGGCCAGGTGCCCTCTGTCGCCCTGGGAGTGCCCACGCCGTCCCTTAACCCTGCAGGACACTATCATCCAGCAATAAGCAGCCCTCTGCCTCCACGGGGCTCAAACACCTGGGCCCGTTGTGCGAGCACCTGGCGTACGTGCAGGCAAACCCGCCGACCCCTCTGGCCCGAACCCACCACTGCGAAGATCCCCCTTTTCTTCCATCCGTAAAGGGGTCACGCTTCAGGAGTGGAAGAACACGGGGAGGCCCCCAGGAGATGGCTTTTCTCCGAGCCGCGGCTGGCTCCTTTCTGGCCTATATGTGGGCCGTGCATGCTCACTCAGGCTCCCTACCACAAGCCTCCCTCGGGTCACGGGACCCACACTAGAGGTGTCTCCTGACCCACCCTTGAGGGGTCACGCGACCCACCCCTGAGTGGTCTCGTGACCCACCACTGAGGGGTCACGTGACCCACCCCTGAGGAGTCTCGTGACCCACCCCTGAGGGGTCACGTGACCCACCCCTGAAGGGTCACGTGACGCACCCCTGAGGGGTCACGTGACCCACCCCTGAGGGGTCACGTGACGCACCCCTGAGGGGTCACGTGACCCACCCCTGAGGGGTCTCGTGACCCACCCCTGAGGGGTCATGTGACCCACCCCTGAGGGGTCACTTGACGCAACCCTGGGGGGTCACGTGACGCACCCCTGGGGGGTCACGTGAACCACCCCTGAGGGGTCACGTGACCCACCCCTGAGGGGTCTCGTGACCCACCCCTGACGGGTCACGTGACCCAACCCTGAGGGGTCACGTGACCCACCCCTGAGGGGTCTCGTGACCCACCCTGGAGGGTCACGTGCCCCACCCTTGATGGGTCTCGAGACCCACCCTTGCGGGGTCACGTGCCCCACCCTTGAGGGGTCTCGAGACCCACCCTTGGGAGGTCACCTGTCCCACCCTGGAGGGGTCAGGTGACCTGCCCTTGAGAGGTCACAGCAGTTTCAGAGGGTCCCTGCGCACCTGTCCGTGGAAACAGAAGCCCTCCCTGCCACTCAGAGCACCTCGCCATTTCCCCTAGGCCACACTGCCCAGCAGCACTCTCAGCCCCGCACAGACAGTGTGCTAAGGACAGACTTGGATACCGGGGGCCTGGGCGGGGGATTTTCCATGGAACTCTCTCAGGGCCCGGTGCCCTGTGTCGCCCGGGAGTGCCCATGCCCTTCCTTGACCCCGCAGGACACTTGCATCCAGCAATAAGCAGCCCTCTGCCTCCACGGGGCTCAAACACCTGGGCCCGGTGTGCGGGCACCTGGCGTACGTGGAGGCAAACCCGCGGACCCCTCTGGCCCGAACCCACCACTGCGAAGATCCCCCTTTTCTTCCATCCGTAAAGGGGTCCCCCTTGGGGAGTGGAGGAACATGGGGAGGCCCCAGGAGATGGCTTTTCTCCGAGCCGAGTCTGCCTGGTTTCGGGCCAACACCTGGGCCGCGCATGCGCACTCAGGCTCCCAAGCACACGCCTCCCTCGGCTCACCAGACCCACCCTTTAGAGGTCACAGCAGTTCCACACGGTCCCTGGGCACCTGTCCGTGGACACAGGAGCCCTCCCTGCCACCTAGAGGACCACGCGATTTCCGCTGGGGAACACTGCCCAGAAGCACTCCCAGCCTGGCACAGACACTGTGCGCAGGATAGACTTGTGGACCAGGGGCCTGGGCGGGGAATTATCCAGGGAATTCTCTAAAGGCCAGGTGCCCTCTGTTGCCCTGGGAGTGCCCACGCTGTCCCTTAACCCTGCAGGACACTATCATCCAGCAATAAGCAGCCCTCTGCCTCCACGGGGCTCAAACACCTGGGCCCGTTGTGCGAGCACCTGGCGTACGTGCAGGCAAACCCGCCAACCCCTCTGGCCCGAACCCACCACTGCGAAGATCCCCCATTTCTTCCATCCGTAAAGGGGTGCTCCTTGGGGACTGGAGGAACATGGGGAGACCCCCAGGAGATGGCTTTTCTCCGAGCCGCGGCTGGCTCCTTTCGGGCCTATTCGTGGGCCGCGCATGCGCACTCAGGCTCCCAAGCACACGCCTCCCTCGGCTCACCTGACCCACCCTTGAGCTGTCAGACCATTTGCACAGGGTCCCTAGGCACCTGTCTGGAAACGGAAGCCCACCCCGCCACCCAGAGGACCGCGCGATTTCCCATGGGCCACACTTCCCAGCAGCTCTCCCAGCTCCTCAGACACAGTGTGCGCAGGAAAGACTTGGGGAACGGGGGCCTGGGCGGGGGATTTTCCAGGGGGCTGTCTGATGACCAGGCGTCCTCTCTCGCCCGGTGAGTGTCCAAGCCGTCCCTTGACCCCCGCAGGAGACCTGATTCCTGCCATAAGCGGCCCTCTAGCCACATGGGGCAGGGACACCTGGGCCCGGTGTGCCAGCAACTGGCCTACATGGAGGCAAACAAACAGACACCTCAGGCCCGACCCCACCACTGCGAAGATCCCCCTTTTCTTCCATCCGTAAAGGGGTCACGCTTCAGGAGTGGAAGAACACGGGGAGGCCCCCAGGAGATGGCTTTTCTCCGAGCCGCGGCTGGCTCCTTTCTGGCCTATATGTGGGCCGGGCATGCGCACTCAGGCTCCCTACCACAAGCCTCCCTCGGGTCACGGGACCCACACTAGAGGTGTCTCCAGACCCACCCTTGAGGGGTCACGCGACCCACCCCTGAGTGGTCTCGTGACCCACACCTGAGGGGTCACGTGACCCACCCCTGAGGAGTCTCGTGACCCACCCCTGAGGGGTCACGTGACCCACCCCTGAGGGGTCACGTGACGCACCCCTGAGGGGTCACGTGACCCACCCCTGAGGGGTCACGTGACCCACCCTTGAGGGGTCACGCGACCCACCCCTGAGGGGTCACGTGACCCACACCTGAGGGGTCATGTGACCCACCCCTGAGGGGTCACGTGACGCACCCATGAGGGGTCACGTGACCCACCCCTGACGGGTCACGTGACCCACCCCGAGGGGTCTCGTGACCCACCCCTGACGGGTCACGTGACCCAACCCTGAGGGGTCACGTGACCCAACCCTGAGGGGTCTCGTGACCCACCCTGGAGGGTCACGTGCCCCACCCTTGATGGGTCTCGAGACCCACCCTTGCGGGGTCACGTGCCCCACCCTTGAGGGGTCTCGAGACCCACCCTTGGGAGGTCACCTGTCCCACCCTGGAGGGGTCAGGTGACCCGCCCTTGAGAGGTCACAGCAGTTTCAGAGGGTCCCTGCGCACCTGTCCGTGGAAACAGAAGCCCTCCCTGCCACTCAGAGCACCGCGCCATTTCCCCTAGGCCACACTGCCCAGCAGCACTCTCAGCCCCGCACAGACAGTGTGCTAAGGACAGACTTGGATACCGGGGGCCTGGGCGGGGGATTTTCCATGGAACTCTCTCAGGGCCCCGTGCCCTGTGTCGCCCGGGAGTGCCCATGCCCTTCCTTGACCCCGCAGGACACTTGCATCCAGCAATAAGCAGCCCTCTGCCTCCACGGGGCTCAAACACCTGGGCCCGGTGTGCGGGCACCTGGCGTACGTGGAGGCAAACCCGCGGACCCCTCTGGCCCGAACCCACCACTGCGAAGATCCCCCTTTTCTTCCATCCGTAAAGGGGTCCTCCTTGGGGAGTGGAGGAACATGGGGAGGCCCCCAGGAGATGGCTTTTCTCCGAGCCGAGTCTGCCTGGTTTCGGGCCAACACCTGGGCCGCGCATGCGCACTCAGGCTCCCAAGCACACGCCTCCCTCGGCTCACCAGACCCACCCTTTAGAGGTCACAGCAGTTCCACACGGTCCCTGGGCACCTGTCCGTGGACACAGGAGCCCTCCCTGCCACCTAGAGGACCACGCGATTTCCGCTGGGGAACACTGCCCAGAAGCACTCCCAGCCTGGCACAGACACTGTGCGCAGGATAGACTTGTGGACCAGGGGCCTGGGCGGGGAATTTTCCAGGGAATTCTCTAAAGGCCAGGTGCCCTCTGTCGCCCTGGGAGTGCCCACGCCGTCCCTTAACCCTGCAGGACACTATCATCCAGCAATAAGCAGCCCTCTGCCTCCACGGGGCTCAAACACCTGGGCCCGTTGTGCGAGCACCTGGCGTACGTGCAGGCAAACCCGCCGACCCCTCTGGCCCGAACCAACCACTGCGAAGATCCCCCATTTCTTCCATCCGTAAAGGGGTCACGCTTCAGGAGTGGAAGAACACGGGGAGGCCCCCAGGAGATGGCTTTTCTCCGAGCCGCGGCTGGCTCCTTTCGGGCCTATTCGTGGGCCGCGCATGCACACTCAGGCTCCCAAGCACACGCCTCCCTCGGCTCACCTGACCCACCCTTGAGCTGTCAGACCATTTGCACAGGGTCCCTAGGCACCTGTCTGGAAACGGAAGCCCACCCCGCCACCCAGAGGACCGCGCGATTTCCCATGGGCCACACTTCCCAGCAGCTCTCCCAGCTCCTCAGACACAGTGTGCGCAGGAAAGACTTGGGGAACGGGGGCCTGGGCGGGGGATTTTCCAGGGGGCTGTCTGGTGACCAGGCGTCCTCTCTCGCCCGGTGAGTGTCCAAGCCGTCCCTTGACCCCCGCAGGAGACCTGATTCCTGCCATAAGCGGCCCTCTAGCCACATGGGGCAGGGACACCTGGGCCCGGTGTGCCAGCAACTGGCCTACATGGAGGCAAACAAACAGACACCTCAGGCCCGACCCCACCACTGCGAAGATCCCCCTTTTCTTCCATCCGTAAAGGGGTCACGCTTCAGGAGTGGAAGAACACGGGGAGGCCCCCAGGAGATGGCTTTTCTCCGAGCCGCGGCTGGCTCCTTTCTGGCCTATATGTGGGCCGTGCATGCGCACTCAGGCTCCCTACCACAAGCCTCCCTCGGGTCACGGGACCCACACTAGAGGTGTCTCCTGACCCACCCTTGAGGGGTCACGCGACCCACCCCTGAGTGGTCTCGTGACCCACCCCTGAGGGGTCACGTGACCCACCCCTGAGGAGTCTCGTGACCCACCCCTGAGGGGTCACGTGACCCACCCCTGAAGGGTCACGTGACGCACCCCTGAGGGGTCACGTGACCCACCCCTGAGGGGTCACGTGACGCACCCCTGAGGGGTCACGTGACCCACCCCTGAGGGGTCTCGTGACCCACCCCTGAGGGGTCATGTGACCCACCCCTGAGGGGTCACGTGACGCAACCCTGGGGGGTCACGTGACGCACCCCTGGGGGGTCACGTGAACCACCCCTGAGGGGTCACGTGACCCACCCCTGAGGGGTCTCGTGACCCACCCCTGACGGGTCACGTGACCCAACCCTGAGGGGTCACGTGACCCACCCCTGAGGGGTCTCGTGACCCACCCTGGAGGGTCACGTGCCCCACCCTTGATGGGTCTCGAGACCCACCCTTGCGGGGTCACGTGCCCCACCCTTGAGGGGTCTCGAGACCCACCCTTGGGAGGTCACCTGTCCCACCCTGGAGGGATCAGGTGACCCGCCCTTGAGAGGTCACAGCAGTTTCAGAGGGTCCCTGCGCACCTGTCCGTGGAAACAGAAGCCCTCCCTGCCACTCAGAGCACCGCGCCATTTCCCCTAGGCCACACTGCCCAGCAGCACTCTCAGCCCCGCACAGACAGTGTGCTAAGGACAGACTTGGATACCGGGGGCCTGGGCGGGGGATTTTCCATGGAACTCTCTCAGGGCCCGGTGCCCTGTGTCGCCCGGAAGTGCCCATGCCCTTCCTTGACCCCGCAGGACACTTGCATCCAGCAATAAGCAGCCCTCTGCCTCCACGGGGCTCAAACACCTGGGCCCGGTGTGCGGGCACCTGGCGTACGTGGAGGCAAACCCGCGGACCCCTCTGGCCCGAACCCACCACTGCGAAGATCCCCCTTTTCTTCCATCCGTAAAGGGGTCCTCCTTGGGGAGTGGAGGAACATGGGGAGGCCCCAGGAGATGGCTTTTCTCCGAGCCGAGTCAGCCTGGTTTCGGGCCAACACCTGGGCCGCGCATGCGCACTCAGGCTCCCAAGCACACGCCTCCCTCGGCTCACCAGACCCACCCTTTAGAGGTCACAGCAGTTCCACACGGTCCCTGGGCACTTGTCCGTGGACACAGGAGCCCTCCCTGCCACCTAGAGGACCACGCGATTTCCGCTGGGGAACACTGCCCAGAAGCACTCCCAGCCTGGCACAGACACTGTGCGCAGGATAGACTTGTGGACCAGGGGCCTGGGCGGGGAATTATCCAGGGAATTCTCTAAAGGCCAGGTGCCCTCTGTTGCCCTGGGAGTGCCCACGCTGTCCCTTAACCCTGCAGGACACTATCATCCAGCAATAAGCAGCCCTCTGCCTCCACGGGGCTCAAACACCTGGGCCCGTTGTGCGAGCACCTGGCGTACGTGCAGGCAAACCCGCCGACCCCTCTGGCCCGAACCCACCACTGCGAAGATCCCCCATTTCTTCCATCCGTAAAGGGGTGCTCCTTGGGGACTGGAGGAACATGGGGAGACCCCCAGGAGATGGCTTTTCTCCGAGCCGCGGCTGGCTCCTTTCGGGCCTATTCGTGGGCCGCGCATGCGCACTCAGGCTCCCAAGCACACGCCTCCCTCGGCTCACCTGACCCACCCTTGAGCTGTCAGACCATTTGCACAGGGTCCCTAGGCACCTGTCTGGAAACGGAAGCCCACCCCGCCACCCAGAGGACCGCGCGATTTCCCATGGGCCACACTTCCCAGCAGCTCTCCCAGCTCCTCAGACACAGTGTGCGCAGGAAAGACTTGGGGAACGGGGGCCTGGGCGGGGGATTTTCCAGGGGGCTGTCTGATGACCAGGCGTCCTCTCTCGCCCGGTGAGTGTCCAAGCCGTCCCTTGACCCCCGCAGGAGACCTGATTCCTGCCATAAGCGGCCCTCTAGCCACATGGGGCAGGGACACCTGGGCCCGGTGTGCCAGCAACTGGCCTACATGGAGGCAAACAAACAGACACCTCAGGCCCGACCCCACCACTGCGAAGATCCCCCTTTTCTTCCATCCGTAAAGGGGTCACGCTTCAGGAGTGGAAGAACACGGGGAGGCCCCCAGGAGATGGCTTTTCTCCGAGCCGCGGCTGGCTCCTTTCTGGCCTATATGTGGGCCGTGCATGCGCACTCAGGCTCCCTACCACAAGCCTCCCTCGGGTTACGGGACCCACACTAGAGGTGTCTCCTGACCCACCCTTGAGGGGTCACGCGACCCACCCCTGAGTGGTCTCGTGACCCACACCTGAGGGGTCACGTGACCCACCCCTGAGGAGTCTCGTGACCCACCCCTGAGGGGTCACGTGACCCACCCCTGAGGGGTCACGTGACGCACCCCTGAGGGGTCACGTGACCCACCCCTGAGGGGTCACGTGACGCACCCCTGAGGGGTCACGTGACCCACCCCTGAGGGGTCTCCTGACCCACCCCTGAGGGGTCATGTGACCCACCCCTGAGGGGTTACGTGACCCACCCCTGAGGGGTCACGTGACGCAACCCTGGGGGGTCACGTGAACCACCCCTGAGGGGTCATGTGACCCACCCCTGAGGGGTCTCGTGACCCACCCCTGACGGGTCACGTGACCCAATCCTGAGGGGTCACGTGACCCACCCCTGAGGGGTCTCGTGACCCACCCTGGAGGGTCACGTGCCCCACCCTTGATGGGTCTCGAGACCCACCCTTGCGGGGTCACGTGCCCCACCCTTGAGGGGTCTCGAGACCCACCCTTGGGAGGTCACCTGTCCCACCCTGGAGGGGTCAGGTGACCCGCCCTTGAGAGGTCACAGCAGTTTCAGAGGGTCCCTGCGCACCTGTCCGTGGAAACAGAAGCCCTCCCTGCCACTCAGAGCACCGCGCCATTTCCCCTAGGCCACACTGCCCAGCAGCACTCTCAGCCCCGCACAGACAGTGTGCTAAGGACAGACTTGGATACCGGGGGCCTGGGCGGGGGATTTTCCATGGAACTCTCTCAGGGCCCGGTGCCCTGTGTCGCCCGGGAGTGCCCATGCCCTTCCTTCACCCCGCAGGACACTTGCATCCAGCAATAAGCAGCCCTCTGCCTCCACGGGGCTCAAACACCTGGGCCCGGTGTGCGGGCACCTGGCGTACGTGGAGGCAAACCCGCGGACCCCTCTGGCCCGAACCCACCACTGCGAAGATCCCCCTTTTCTTCCATCCGTAAAGGGGTCCTCCTTGGGGAGTGGAGGAACATGGGGAGGCCCCCAGGAGATGGCTTTTCTCCCAGCCGAGTCTGCCTGGTTTCGGGCCAACACCTGGGCCGCGCATGCGCACTCAGGCTCCCAAGCACACGCCTCCCTCGGCTCACCAGACCCACCCTTTAGAGGTCACAGCAGTTCCACACGGTCCATGGGCACCTGTCCGTGGACACAGGAGCCCTCCCTGCCACCTAGAGGACCACGCGATTTCCGCTGGGGAACACTGCCCAGAAGCACTCCCAGCCTGGCACAGACACTGTGCGCAGGATAGACTTGTGGACCAGGGGCCTGGGCGGGGAATTATCCAGGGAATTCTCTAAAGGCCAGGTGCCCTCTGTTGCCCTGGGAGTGCCCACGCTGTCCCTTAACCCTGCAGGACACTATCATCCAGCAATAAGCAGCCCTCTGCCTCCACGGGGCTCAAACACCTGGGCCCGTTGTGCGAGCACCTGGCGTACGTGCAGGCAAACCCGCCGACCCCTCTGGCCCGAACCCACCACTGCGAAGATCCCCCATTTCTTCCATCCGTAAAGGGGTCCTCCTTGGGGACTGGAGGAACATGGGGAGACCCCCAGGAGATGGCTTTTCTCCGAGCCGCGGCTGGCTCCTTTCGGGCCTTTTCGTGGGCCGCGCATGCGCACTCAGGCTCCCAAGCACACGCCTCCCTCGGCTCACCTGACCCACCCTTGAGCTGTCAGAACATTTGCACAGGGTCCCTAGGCACCTGTCTGGAAACGGAAGCCCACCCCGCCACCCAGAGGACCGCGCGATTTCCCATGGGCCACACTTCCCAGCAGCTCTCCCAGCTCCTCAGACACAGTGTGCGCAGGAAAGACTTGGGGAACGGGGGCCTGGGCGGGGGATTTTCCAGGGGGCTGTCTGATGACCAGGCGTCCTCTCTCGCCCGGTGAGTGTCCAAGCCGTCCCTTGACCCCCGCAGGAGACCTGATTCCTGCCATAAGCGGCCCTCTAGCCACATGGGGCAGGGACACCTGGGCCCGGTGTGCCAGCAACTGGCCTACATGGAGGCAAACAAACAGACACCTCAGGCCTGACCCCACCACTGCGAAGATCCCCCTTTTCTTCCATCCGTAAAGGGGTCACGCTTCAGGAGTGGAAGAACACGGGGAGGCCCCCAGGAGATGGCTTTTCTCCGAGCCGCGGCTGGCTTCTTTCTGGCCTATATGTGGGCCGTGCATGCGCACTCAGGCTCCCTACCACAAGCCTCCCTCGGGTCACGGGACCCACACTAGAGGTGTCTCCTGACCCACCCTTGAGGGGTCACGCGACCCACCCCTGAGTGGTCTCGTGACCCACACCTGAGGGGTCACGTGACCCACCCCTGAGGAGTCTCGTGACCCACCCCTGAGGGGTCACGTGACCCACCCCTGAGGGGTCACGCGACGCACCCCTGAGGGGTCACGTGACCCACCCCTGAGGGGTCACGTGACGCACCCCTGAGGGGTCACGTGACCCACCCCTGAGGGGTCTCGTGACCCACCCCTGAGGGGTCATGTGACCCACCCCTGAGGGGTCACGTGACGCAACCCTGGGGGGTCACGTGACGCACCCCTGGGGGGTCACGTGAACCACCCCTGAGGGGTCATGTGACCCACCCCTGAGGGGTCTCGTGACCCACCCCTGACGGGTCACGTGACCCAACCCTGAGGGGTCACGTGACCCACCCCTGAGGGGTCTCGTGACCCACCCTGGAGGGTCACGTGCCCCACCCTTGATGGGTCTCGAGACCCACCCTTGCGGGGTCACGTGCCCCACCCTTGAGGGGTCTCGAGACCCACCCTTTGGAGGTCACCTGTCCCACCCTGGAGGGGTCAGGTGACCCGCCCTTGAGAGGTCACAGCAGTTTCAGAGGGTCCCTGCGCACCTGTCCGTGGAAACAGAAGCCCTCCCTGCCACTCAGAGCACCGCGCCATTTCCCCTAGGCCACACTGCCCAGCAGCACTCTCAGCCCCGCACAGACAGTGTGCTAAGGACAGACTTGGATACCGGGGGCCTGGGCGGGGGATTTTCCATGGAACTCTCTCAGGGCCCGGTGCCCTGTGTCGCCCGGGAGTGCCCATGCCCTTCCTTGACCCCGCAGGACACTTGCATCCAGCAATAAGCAGCCCTCTGCCTCCACGGGGCTCAAACACCTGGGCCCGGTGTGCGGGCACCTGGCGTACGTGGAGGCAAACCCGCGGACCCCTCTGGCCCGAACCCACCACTGCGAAGATCCCCCTTTTCTTCCATCCGTAAAGGGGTCCTCCTTGGGGAGTGGAGGAACATGGGGAGGCCCCCAGGAGATGGCTTTTCTCCGAGCCGAGTCTGCCTGGTTTCGGGCCAACACCTGGGCCGCGCATGCGCACTCAGGCTCCCAAGCACACGCCTCCCTCGGCTCACCAGACCCACCCTTTAGAGGTCACAGCAGTTCCACACGGTCCCTGGGCACCTGTCCGTGGACACAGGAGCCCTCCCTGCCACCTAGAGGACCACGCGATTTCCGCTGGGGAACACTGCCCAGAAGCACTCCCAGCCTGGCACAGACACTGTGCGCAGGATAGACTTGTGGACCAGGGGCCTGGGCGGGGAATTATCCAGGGAATTCTCTAAAGGCCAGGTGCCCTCTGTTGCCCTGGGAGTGCCCACGCTGTCCCTTAACCCTGCAGGACACTATCATCCAGCAATAAGCAGCCCTCTGCCTCCACGGGGCTCAAACACCTGGGCCCGTTGTGCGAGCACCTGGCGTACGTGCAGGCAAACCCGCCGACCCCTCTGGCCCGAACCCACCACTGCGAAGATCCCCCATTTCTTCCATCCGTAAAGGGGTCCTCCTTGGGGACTGGAGGAACATGGGGAGACCCCCAGGAGATGGCTTTTCTCCGAGCCGCGGCTGGCTCCTTTCGGGCCTATTCGTGGGCCGCGCATGCGCACTCAGGCTCCCAAGCACACGCCTCCCTCGGCTCACCTGACCCACCCTTGAGCTGTCAGACCATTTGCACAGGGTCCCTAGGCACCTGTCTGGAAACGGAAGCCCACCCCGCCACCCAGAGGACCGCGCAATTTCCCATGGGCCACACTTCCCAGCAGCTCTCCCAGCTCCTCAGACACAGTGTGCGCAGGAAAGACTTGGGGAACGGGGGCCTGGGCGGGGGATTTTCCAGGGGGCTGTCTGATGACCAGGCGTCCTCTCTCGCCCGGTGAGTGTCCAAGCCGTCCCTTGACCCCCGCAGGAGACCTGATTCCTGCCATAAGCGGCCCTCTAGCCACATGGGGCAGGGACACCTGGGCCCGGTGTGCCAGCAACTGGCCTACATGGAGGCAAACAAACAGACACCTCAGGCCCGACCCCACCACTGCGAAGATCCCCCTTTTCTTCCATCCGTAAAGGGGTCATGCTTCAGGAGTGGAAGAACACGGGGAGGCCCCCAGGAGATGGCTTTTCTCCGAGCCGCGGCTGGCTTCTTTCTGGCCTATATGTGGGCCGTGCATGCGCACTCAGGCTCCCTACCACAAGCCTCCCTCGGGTCACGGGACCCACACTAGAGGTGTCTCCTGACCCACCCTTGAGGGGTCACGCGACCCACCCCTGAGTGGTCTCGTGACCCACACCTGAGGGGTCACGTGACCCACCCCTGAGGAGTCTCGTGACCCACCCCTGAGGGGTCACGTGACCCACCCCTGAGGGGTCACGTGACGCACCCCTGAGGGGTCACGTGACCCACCCCTGAGGGGTCACGTGACGCACCCCTGAGGGGTCACGTGACCCACCCCTGAGGGGTCATGTGACCCACCCCTGAGGGGTCACGTGACGCAACCCTGGGGGGTCACGTGACGCACCCCTGGGGGGTCACGTGAACCACCCCTGAGGGGTCATGTGACCCACCCCTGAGGGGTCTCGTGACCCACCCCTGACGGGTCACGTGACCCAACCCTGAGGTGTCACGTGACCCACCCCTGAGGGGTCTCGTGACCCACCCTGGAGGGTCACGTGCCCCACCCTTGATGGGTCTCGAGACCCACCCTTGCGGGGTCACGTGCCCCACCCTTGAGGGGTCTCGAGACCCACCCTTTGGAGGTCACCTGTCCCACCCTGGAGGGGTCAGGTGACCCGCCCTTGAGAGGTCACAGCAGTTTCAGAGGGTCCCTGCGCACCTGTCCGTGGAAACAGAAGCCCTCCCTGCCACTCAGAGCACCGCGCCATTTCCCCTAGGCCACACTGCCCAGCAGCACTCTCAGCCCCGCACAGACAGTGTGCTAAGGACAGACTTGGATACCGGGGGCCTGGGCGGGGGATTTTCCATGGAACTCTCTCAGGGCCCGGTGCCCTGTGTCGCCCGGGAGTGCCCATGCCCTTCCTTGACCCCGCAGGACACTTGCATCCAGCAATAAGCAGCCCTCTGCCTCCACGGGGCTCAAACACCTGGGCCCGGTGTGCGGGCACCTGGCGTACGTGGAGGCAAACCCGCGGACCCCTCTGGCCCGAACCCACCACTGCGAAGATCCCCCTTTTCTTCCATCCGTAAAGGGGTCCTCCTTGGGGAGTGGAGGAACATGGGGAGGCCCCCAGGAGATGGCTTTTCTCCGAGCCGAGTCTGCCTGGTTTCGGGCCAACACCTGGGCCGCGCATGCGCACTCAGGCTCCCAAGCACACGCCTCCCTCGGCTCACCAGACCCACCCTTTAGAGGTCACAGCAGTTCCACACGGTCCCTGGGCACCTGTCCGTGGACACAGGAGCCCTCCCTGCCACCTAGAGGACCACGCGATTTCCGCTGGGGAACACTGCCCAGAAGCACTCCCAGCCTGGCACAGACACTGTGCGCAGGATAGACTTGTGGACCAGGGGCCTGGGCGGGGAATTATCCAGGGAATTCTCTAAAGGCCAGGTGCCCTCTGTTGCCCTGGGAGTGCCCACGCTGTCCCTTAACCCTGCAGGACACTATCATCCAGCAATAAGCAGCCCTCTGCCTCCACGGGGCTCAAACACCTGGGCCCGTTGTGCGAGCACCTGGCGTACGTGCAGGCAAACCCGCCGACCCCTCTGGCCCGAACCCACCACTGCGAAGATCCCCCATTTCTTCCATCCGTAAAGGGGTCCTCCTTGGGGACTGGAGGAACATGGGGAGACCCCCAGGAGATGGCTTTTCTCCGAGCCGCGGCTGGCTCCTTTCGGGCCTATTCGTGGGCCGCGCATGCGCACTCAGGCTCCCAAGCACACGCCTCCCTCGGCTCACCTGACCCACCCTTGAGCTGTCAGACCATTTGCACAGGGTCCCTAGGCACCTGTCTGGAAACGGAAGCCCACCCCGCCACCCAGAGGACCGCGCAATTTCCCATGGGCCACACTTCCCAGCAGCTCTCCCAGCTCCTCAGACACAGTGTGCGCAGGAAAGACTTGGGGAACGGGGGCCTGGGCGGGGGATTTTCCAGGGGGCTGTCTGATGACCAGGCGTCCTCTCTCGCCCGGTGAGTGTCCAAGCCGTCCCTTGACCCCCGCAGGAGACCTGATTCCTGCCATAAGCGGCCCTCTAGCCACATGGGGCAGGGACACCTGGGCCCGGTGTGCCAGCAACTGGCCTACATGGAGGCAAACAAACAGACACCTCAGGCCCGACCCCACCACTGCGAAGATCCCCCTTTTCTTCCATCCGTAAAGGGGTCACGCTTCAGGAGTGGAAGAACACGGGGAGGCCCCCAGGAGATGGCTTTTCTCCGAGCCGCGGCTGGCTCCTTTCTGGCCTATATGTGGGCCGTGCATGCGCACTCAGGCACCCTACCACAAGCCTCCCTCGGGTCACGGGACCCACACTAGAGGTGTCTCCTGACCCACCCTTGAGGGGTCACGCGACCCACCCCGGAGTGGTCTCGTGACCCACACCTGAGGGGTCACCTGACCCACCCCTGAGGAGTCTCGTGACCCACCCCTGAGGGGTCACGTGACCCACCCCTGAGGGGTCACGTGACGCACCCCTGAGGGGTCACGTGACGCACCCCTGAGGGGTCACGTGACCCACCCCTGAGGGGTCTCGTGACCCACCCCTGACGGGTCACGTGACCCACCCCTGAGGAGTCTCGTGACCCACCCCTGAGGGGTCACGTGACCCACCCCTGAGGGGTCACGTGACCCACCCCTGAGGGGTCACGTGACGCACCCCTGAGGGGTCACGTGACGCACCCCTGAGGGGTCACGTGACCCACCCCTGAGGGGTCTCGTGACCCACCCCTGAGGGGTCACGTGACCCACCCCTGAGGGGTCACGTGACGCAACCCTGGGGGGTCACGTGAACCACCCCTGAGGGGTCACGTGACCCACCCCTGAGGGGTCTCGTGACCCACCCCTGACGGGTCACGTGACCCAACCCCGAGGGGTCACGTGACCCACCCCTGAGGGGTCTCGTGACCCACCCTGGAGGGTCACGTGCCCCACCCTTGATGGGTCTCGAGACCCACCCTTGCGGGGTCACGTGCCCCACCCTTGAGGGGTCTCGAGACCCACCCTTGGGAGGTCACCTGTCCCACCCTGGAGGGGTCAGGTGACCCGCCCTTGAGAGGTCACAGCAATTTCAGAGGGTCCCTGCGCACCTGTCCGTGGAAACAGAAGCCCTCCCTGCCACTCAGAGCACCGCGCCATTTCCCCTAGGCCACACTGCCCAGCAGCACTCTCAGCCCCGCACAGACAGTGTGCTAAGGACAGACTTGGATACCGGGGGCCTGGGCGGGGGATTTTCCATGGAACTCTCTCAGGGCCCGGTGCCCTGTGTCGCCCGGGAGTGCCCATGCCCTTCCTTGACCCCGCAGGACACTTGCATCCAGCAATAAGCAGCCCTCTGCCTCCACGGGGCTCAAACACCTGGGCCCGGTGTGCGGGCACCTGGCGTACGTGGAGGCAAACCCGCGGACCCCTCTGGCCCGAACCCACCACTGCGAAGATCCCCCTTTTCTTCCATCCGTAAAGGGGTCCTCCTTGGGGAGTGGAGGAACATGGGGAGGCCCCCAGGAGATGGCTTTTCTCCGAGCCGAGTCTGCCTGGTTTCGGGCCAACACCTGGGCCGCGCATGCGCACTCAGGCTCCCAAGCACACGCCTCCCTCGGCTCACCAGACCCACCCTTTAGAGGTCACAGCAGTTCCACACGGTCCCTGGGCACCTGTCCGTGGACACAGGAGCCCTCCCTGCCACCTAGAGGACCACGCGATTTCCGCTGGGGAACACTGCCCAGAAGCACTCCCAGCCTGGCACAGACACTGTGCGCAGGATAGACTTGTGGACCAGGGGCCTGGGCGGGGAATTATCCAGGGAATTCTCTAAAGGCCAGGTGCCCTCTGTTGCCCTGGGAGTGCCCACGCTGTCCCTTAACCCTGCAGGACACTATCATCCAGCAATAAGCAGCCCTCTGCCTCCACGGGGCTCAAACACCTGGGCCCGTTGTGCGAGCACCTGGCGTACGTGCAGGCAAACCCGCCGACCCCTCTGGCCCGAACCCACCACTGCGAAGATCCCCCATTTCTTCCATCCGTAAAGGGGTCCTCCTTGGGGACTGGAGGAACATGGGGAGACCCCCAGGAGATGGCTTTTCTCCGAGCCGCGGCTGGCTCCTTTCGGGCCTATTCGTGGGCCGCGCATGCGCACTCAGGCTCCCAAGCACACGCCTCCCTCGGCTCACCTGACCCACCCTTGAGCTGTCAGAACATTTGCACAGGGTCCCTAGGCACCTGTCTGGAAACGGAAGCCCACCCCGCCACCCAGAGGACCGCGCGATTTCCCATGGGCCACACTTCCCAGCAGCTCTCCCAGCTCCTCAGACACAGTGTGCGCAGGAAAGACTTGGGGAACGGGGGCCTGGGCGGGGGATTTTCCAGGGGGCTGTCTGATGACCAGGCGTCCTCTCTCGCCCGGTGAGTGTCCAAGCCGTCCCTTGACCCCCGCAGGAGACCTGATTCCTGCCATAAGCGGCCCTCTAGCCACATGGGGCAGGGACACCTGGGCCCGGTGTGCCAGCAACTGGCCTACATGGAGGCAAACAAACAGACACCTCAGGCCCGACCCCACCACTGCGAAGATCCCCCTTTTCTTCCATCCGTAAAGGGGTCACGCTTCAGGAGTGGAAGAACACGGGGAGGCCCCCAGGAGATGGCTTTTCTCCGAGCCGCGGCTGGCTCCTTTCTGGCCTATATGTGGGCCGTGCATGCGCACTCAGGCTCCCTACCACAAGCCTCCCTCGGGTCACGGGACCCACACTAGAGGTGTCTCCTGACCCACCCTTGAGGGGTCACGCGACCCACCCCTGAGTGGTCTGGTGACCCACACCTGAGGGGTCACGTGACCCACCCCTGAGGAGTCTCCTGACCCACACCTGAGGGGTCACGTGACCCACCCCTGAGGGGTCACGTGACGCACCCCTGAGGGGTCATGTGACCCACCCCTGAGGGGTCACGTGACGCACCCCTGGGGGGTCACGTGACGCACCCTTGAGGGGTCATGTGACCCACCCCTGAGGGGTCACGTGACCCACCCCTGAGGGGTCACGTGACCCACCCCTGACGGGTCACGTGACCCAACCCTGAGGGGTCACGTGACCCACCCCTGAGGGGTCTCGTGACCCACCCTTGAGGGTCACGTGCCCCACCCTTGAGGGGTCTCGAGACCCACCCTTGTGGGGTCACGTGCCCCACCCTTGAGGGGTCTCGAGACCCACCCTTGGGAGGTCACCTGTCCCACCCTGGAGGGGTCAGGTGACCCGCCCTTGAGAGGTCACAGCAGTTTCAGAGGGTCCCTGCGCACCTGTCCGTGGAAACAGAAGCCCTCCCTGCCACTCAGAGCACCGCGCCATTTCCCCTAGGCCACACTGCCCAGCAGCACTCTCAGCCCCGCACAGACAGTGTGCTAAGGACAGACTTGGATACCGGGGGCCTGGGCGGGGGATTTTCCATGGAACTCTCTCAGGGCCCCGTGCCCTGTGTCGCCCGGGAGTGCCCATGCCCTTCCTTGACCCCGCAGGACACTTGCATCCAGCAATAAGCAGCCCTCTGCCTCCACGGGGCTCAAACACCTGGGCCCGGTGTGCGGGCACCTGGCGTACGTGGAGGCAAACCCGCGGACCCCTCTGGCCCGAACCCACCACTGCGAAGATCCCCCTTTTCTTCCATCCGTAAAGGGGTCCTCCTTGGGGAGTGGAGGAACATGGGGAGGCCCCCAGGAGATGGCTTTTCTCCGAGCCGAGTCTGCCTGGTTTCGGGCCAACACCTGGGCCGCGCATGCGCACTCAGGCTCCCAAGCACACGCCTCCCTCGGCTCACCAGACCCACCCTTTAGAGGTCACAGCTGTTCCACACGGTCCCTGGGCACTTGTCCGTGGACACAGGAGCCCTCCCTGCCACCTAGAGGACCACGCGATTTCCGCTGGGGAACACTGCCCAGAAGCACTCCCAGCCTGGCACAGACACTGTGCGCAGGATAGACTTGTGGACCAGGGGCCTGGGCGGGGAATTTTCCAGGGAATTCTCTAAAGGCCAGGTGCCCTCTGTCGCCCTGGGAGTGCCCACGCCGTCCCTTAACCCTGCAGGACACTATCATCCAGCAATAAGCAGCCCTCTGCCTCCATGGGGCTCAAACACCTGGGCCAGTTGTGCGAGCACCTGGCGTACGTGCAGGCAAACCCGCCGACCCCTCTGGCCCGAACCAACCACTGCGAAGATCCCCCATTTCTTCCATCCGTAAAGGGGTGCTCCTTGGGGACTGGAGGAACATGGGGAGACCCCCAGGAGATGGCTTTTCTCCGAGCCGCGGCTGGCTCCTTTCGGGCCTATTCGTGGGCCGCGCATGCGCACTCAGGCTCCCAAGCACATGCCTCCCTCGGCTCACCTGACCCACCCTTGAGCTGTCAGACCATTTGCACAGGGTCCCTAGGCACCTGTCTGGAAACGGAAGCCCACCCCGCCACCCAGAGGACCGCGCGATTTCCCATGGGCCACACTTCCCAGCAGCTCTCCCAGCTCCTCAGACACAGTGTGCGCAGGAAAGACTTGGGGAACGGGGGCCTGGGCGGGGGATTTTCCAGGGGGCTGTCTGATGACCAGGCGTCCTCTCTCGCCCGGTGAGTGTCCAAGCCGTCCCTTGACCCCCGCAGGAGACCTGATTCCTGCCATAAGCGGCCCTCTAGCCACATGGGGCAGGGACACCTGGGCCCGGTGTGCCAGCAACTGGCCTACATGGAGGCAAACAAACAGACACCTCAGGCCCGACCCCACCACTGCGAAGATCCCCCTTTTCTTCCATCCGTAAAGGGGTCACGCTTCAGGAGTGGAAGAACACGGGGAGGCCCCCAGGAGATGGCTTTTCTCCGAGCCGCGGCTGGCTCCTTTCTGGCCTATATGTGGGCCGTGCATGCGCACTCAGGCTCCCTACCACAAGTCTCCCTCGGGTCACGGGACCCACACTAGAGGTGTCTCCTGACCCACCCTTGAGGGGTCACGCGACCCACCCCTGAGTGGTCTCGTGACCCACACCTGAGGGGTCACGTGACCCACCCCTGAGGAGTCTCGTGACCCACACCTGAGGGGTCACGTGACGCACCCCTGGGGGGTCACGTGACGCACCCCTGAGGGGTCACGTGACCCACCCCTGACGGGTCACGTGACCCACCCCTGAGGGGTCACGTGACGCACCTCTGGGGGGTCACGTGACACACCCCTGAGGGGTCACGTGACCCACCCCTGACGGGTCACGTGACCCACCCCTGGGGGGTCTCGTGACCCACCCCTGACGGGTCACGTGACCCAACCCCGAGGGGTCACGTGACCCACCCCTGAGGGGTCACGTGACCCACCCCTGACGGGTCACGTGACCCACCCCTGAGGGGTCTCGTGACCCACCCCTGACGGGTCACGTGACCCAACCCTGAGGGGTCTCGTGACCCACCCTTGAGGGTCACGTGCCCCACCCTTGAGGGGTCTCGAGACCCACCCTTGTGGGATCACGTGCCCCACCCTTGAGGGGTCTCGAGACCCACCCTTGGGAGGTCACCTGTCCCACCCTGGAGGGGTCAGGTGACCCGCCCTTGAGAGGTCACAGCAGTTTCAGAGGGTCCCTGCGCACCTGTCCGTGGAAACAGAAGCCCTCCCTGCCACTCAGAGCACCGCGCCATTTCCCCTAGGCCACACTGCCCAGCAGCACTCTCAGCCCCGCACAGACAGTGTGCTAAGGACAGACTTGGATACCGGGGCCTGGGCGGGGGATTTTCCATGGAACTCTCTCAGGGCCCGGTGCCCTGTGTCGCCCGGGAGTGCCCATGCCCTTCCTTGACCCCGCAGGACACTTGCATCCAGCAATAAGCAGCCCTCTGCCTCCACGGGGCTCAAACACCTGGGCCCGGTGTGCGGGCACCTGGCGTACGTGGAGGCAAACCCGCGGACCCCTCTGGCCCGAACCCACCACTGCGAAGATCCCCCTTTTCTTCCATCCGTAAAGGGGTCCTCCTTGGGGAGTGGAGGAACATGGGGAGGCCCCCAGGAGATGGCTTTTCTCCGAGCCGAGTCTGCCTGGTTTCGGGCCAACACCTGGGCCGCGCATGCGCACTCAGGCTCCCAAGCACACGCCTCCCTCGGCTCACCAGACCCACCCTTTAGAGGTCACAGCAGTTCCACACGGTCCCTGGGCACTTGTCCGTGGACACAGGAGCCCTCCCTGCCACCTAGAGGACCACGCGATTTCCGCTGGGGAACACTGCCCAGAAGCACTCCCAGCCTGGCACAGACACTGTGCGCAGGATAGACTTGTGGACCAGGGGCCTGGGCGGGGAATTTTCCAGGGAATTCTCTAAAGGCCAGGTGCCTTCTGTCGCCCTGGGAGTGCCCACGCCGTCCCTTAACCCTCCAGGACACTATCATCCAGCAATAAGCAGCCCTCTGCCTCCACGGGGCTCAAACACCTGGGCCCGTTGTGCGAGCACCTGGCGTACGTGCAGGCAAACCCGCCGACCCCTCTGGCCCGAACCCACCACTGCGAAGATCCCCCATTTCTTCCATCCATAAAGGGGTCCTCCTTGGGGACTGGAGGAACATGGGGAGACCCCCAGGAGATGGCTTTTCTCCGAGCCGCGGCTGGCTCCTTTCGGGCCTTTTCGTGGGCCGCGCATGCGCACTCAGGCTCCCAAGCACACGCCTCCCTCGGCTCACCTGACCCACCCTTGAGCTGTCAGAACATTTGCACAGGGTCCCTAGGCACCTGTCTGGAAACGGAAGCCCACCCCGCCACCCAGAGGACCGCGCGATTTCCCATGGGCCACACTTCCCAGCAGCTCTCCCAGCTCCTCAGACACAGTGTGCGCAGGAAAGACTTGGGGAACGGGGGCCTGGGCGGGGGATTTTCCAGGGGGCTGTCTGATGACCAGGCGTCCTCTCTCGCCCGGTGAGTGTCCAAGCCGTCCCTTGACCCCCGCAGGAGACCTGATTCCTGCCATAAGCGGCCCTCTAGCCACATGGGGCAGGGACACCTGGGCCCGGTGTGCCAGCAACTGGCCTACATGGAGGCAAACAAACAGACACCTCAGGCCCGACCCCACCACTGCGAAGATCCCCCTTTTCTTCCATCCGTAAAGGGGTCACGCTTCAGGAGTGGAAGAACACGGGGAGGCCCCCAGGAGATGGCTTTTCTCCGAGCCGCGGCTGGCTCCTTTCTGGCCTATATGTGGGCCGTGCATGCGCACTCAGGCTCCCTACCACAAGCCTCCCTCGGGTCACGGGACCCACACTAGAGGTGTCTCCTGACCCACCCTTGAGGGGTCACGCGACCCACCCCTGAGTGGTCTGGTGACCCACACCTGAGGGGTCACGTGACCCACCCCTGAGGAGTCTCCTGACCCACACCTGAGGGGTCACGTGACCCACCCCTGAGGGGTCACGTGACGCACCCCTGAGGGGTCATGTGACCCACCCCTGAGGGGTCACGTGACGCACCCCTGGGGGGTCACGTGACGCACCCTTGAGGGGTCATGTGACCCACCCCTGAGGGGTCACGTGACCCACCCCTGAGGGGTCACGTGACCCACCCCTGACGGGTCACGTGACCCAACCCTGAGGGGTCACGTGACCCACCCCTGAGGGGTCTCGTGACCCACCCTTGAGGGTCACGTGCCCCACCCTTGAGGGGTCTCGAGACCCACCCTTGTGGGGTCACGTGCCCCACCCTTGAGGGGTCTCGAGACCCACCCTTGGGAGGTCACCTGTCACACCCTGGAGGGGTCAGGTGACCCGCCCTTGAGAGGTCACAGCAGTTTCAGAGGGTCCCTGCGCACCTGTCCGTGGAAACAGAAGCCCTCCCTGCCACTCAGAGCACCGCGCCATTTCCCCTAGGCCACACTGCCCAGCAGCACTCTCAGCCCCGCACAGACAGTGTGCTAAGGACAGACTTGGATACCGGGGGCCTGGGCGGGGGATTTTCCATGGAACTCTCTCAGGGCCCGGTGCCCTGTGTCGCCCGGGAGTGCCCATGCCCTTCCTTGACCCCGCAGGACACTTGCATCCAGCAATAAGCAGCCCTCTGCCTCCACGGGGCTCAAACACCTGGGCCCGGTGTGCGGGCACCTGGCGTACGTGGAGGCAAACCCGCGGACCCCTCTGGCCCGAACCCACCACTGCGAAGATCCCCCTTTTCTTCCATCCGTAAAGGGGTCCTCCTTGGGGAGTGGAGGAACATGGGGAGGCCCCCAGGAGATGGCTTTTCTCCCAGCCGAGTCTGCCTGGTTTCGGGCCAACACCTGGGCCGCGCATGCGCACTCAGGCTCCCAAGCACACGCCTCCCTCGGCTCAACAGACCCACCCTTTAGAGGTCACAGCAGTTCCACAAGGTCCCTGGGCACCTGTCCGTGGACACAGGAGCCCTCCCTGCCACCTAGAGGACCACGCGATTTCCGCTGGGGAACACTGCCCAGAAGCACTCCCAGCCTGGCACAGACACTGTGCGCAGGATAGACTTGTGGACCAGGGGCCTGGGCGGGGAATTTTCCAGGGAATTCTCTAAAGGCCAGGTGCCCTCTGTCGCCCTGGGAGTGCCCACGCCGTCCCTTAACCCTGCAGGACACTATCATCCAGCAATAAGCAGCCCTCTGCCTCCACGGGGCTCAAACACCTGGGCCCGTTGTGCGAGCACCTGGCGTACGTGCAGGCAAACCCGCCGACCCCTCTGGCCCGAACCAACCACTGCGAAGATCCCCCATTTCTTCCATCCGTAAAGGGGTGCTCCTTGGGGACTGGAGGAACATGGGGAGACCCCCAGGAGATGGCTTTTCTCCGAGCCGCGGCTGGCTCCTTTCGGGCCTATTCGTGGGCCGCGCATGCACACTCAGGCTCCCAAGCACACGCCTCCCTCGGCTCACCTGACCCACCCTTGAGCTGTCAGACCATTTGCACAGGGTCCCTAGGCACCTGTCTGGAAACGGAAGCCCACCCCGCCACCCAGAGGACCGCGCGATTTCCCATGGGCCACACTTCCCAGCAGCTCTCCCAGCTCCTCAGACACAGTGTGCGCAGGAAAGACTTGGGGAACGGGGGCCTGGGCGGGGGATTTTCCAGGGGGCTGTCTGATGACCAGGCGTCCTCTCTCGCCCGGTGAGTGTCCAAGCCGTCCCTTGACCCCCGCAGGAGACCTGATTCCTGCCATAAGCGGCCCTCTAGCCACATGGGGCAGGGACACCTGGGCCCGGTGTGCCAGCAACTGGCCTACATGGAGGCAAACAAACAGACACCTCAGGCCCGACCCCACCACTGCGAAGATCCCCCTTTTCTTCCATCCGTAAAGGGGTCACGCTTCAGGAGTGGAAGAACACGGGGAGGCCCCCAGGAGATGGCTTTTCTCCGAGCCGCGGCTGGCTCCTTTCTGGCCTATATGTGGGCCGTGCATGCGCACTCAGGCTCCCTACCACAAGCCTCCCTCGGGTCACGGGACCCACACTAGAGGTGTCTCCTGACCCACCCTTGAGGGGTCACGCGACCCACCCCTGAGTGGTCTCGTGACCCACACCTGAGGGGTCACGTGACCCACCCCTGAGGAGTCTCGTGACCCACCCCTGAGGGGTCACGTGACCCACCCCTGAGGAGTCTCGTGACCCACCCCTGAGGGGTCACGTGACCCACCCCTGAGGGGTCACGTGACGCACCCCTGAGGGGTCACGTGACCCACCCCTGAGGGGTCACGTGACGCACCCCTGAGGGGTCACGTGACCCACCCCTGAGGGGTCTCGTGACCCACCCCTGAGGGGTCATGTGACCCACCCCTGAGGGGTCACGTGACGCAACCCTGGGGGGTCACGTGACGCACCCCTGGGGGGTCACGTGAACCACCCCTGAGGGGTCACGTGACCCACCCCTGAGGGGTCTCGTGACCCACCCCTGACGGGTCACGTGACCCAACCCTGAGGGGTCACGTGACCCACCCCTGAGGGGTCTCGTGACCCACCCTGGAGGGTCACGTGCCCCACCCTTGATGGGTCTCGAGACCCACCCTTGCCGGGTCACGTGCCCCACCCTTGAGGGGTCTCGAGACCCACCCTTGGGAGGTCACCTGTCCCACCCTGGAGGGGTCAGGTGACCCGCCCTTGAGAGGTCACAGCAGTTTCAGAGGGTCCCTGCGCACCTGTCCGTGGAAACAGAAGCCCTCCCTGCCACTCAGAGCACCGCGCCATTTCCCCTAGGCCACACTGCCCAGCAGCACTCTCAGCCCCGCACAGACAGTGTGCTAAGGACAGACTTGGATACCGGGGGCCTGGGCGGGGGATTTTCCATGGAACTCTCTCAGGGCCCCGTGCCCTGTGTCGCCCGGGAGTGCCCATGCCCTTCCTTGACCCCGCAGGACACTTGCATCCAGCAATAAGCAGCCCTCTGCCTCCACGGGGCTCAAACACCTGGGCCCGGTGTGCGGGCACCTGGCGTACGTGGAGGCAAACCCGCGGACCCCTCTGGCCCGAACCCACCACTGCGAAGATCCCCCTTTTCTTCCATCCGTAAAGGGGTCCTCCTTGGGGAGTGGAGGAACATGGGGAGGCCCCCAGGAGATGGCTTTTCTCCGAGCCGAGTCTGCCTGGTTTCGGGCCAACACCTGGGCCGCGCATGCGCACTCAGGCTCCCAAGCACACGCCTCCCTCGGCTCACCAGACCCACCCTTTAGAGGTCACAGCAGTTCCACACGGTCCATGGGCACCTGTCCGTGGACACAGGAGCCCTCCCTGCCACCTAGAGGACCACGCGATTTCCGCTGGGGAACACTGCCCAGAAGCACTCCCAGCCTGGCACAGACACTGTGCGCAGGATAGACTTGTGGACCAGGGGCCTGGGCGGGGAATTATCCAGGGAATTCTCTAAAGGCCAGGTGCCCTCTGTTGCCCTGGGAGTGCCCACGCTGTCCCTTAACCCTGCAGGACACTATCATCCAGCAATAAGCAGCCCTCTGCCTCCACGGGGCTCAAACACCTGGGCCCGTTGTGCGAGCACCTGGCGTACGTGCAGGCAAACCCGCCGACCCCTCTGGCCCGAACCCACCACTGCGAAGATCCCCCATTTCTTCCATCCGTAAAGGGGTCCTCCTTGGGGACTGGAGGAACATGGGGAGACCCCCAGGAGATGGCTTTTCTCCGAGCCGCGGCTGGCTCCTTTCGGGCCTTTTCGTGGGCCGCGCATGCGCACTCAGGCTCCCAAGCACACGCCTCCCTCGGCTCACCTGACCCACCCTTGAGCTGTCAGAACATTTGCACAGGGTCCCTAGGCACCTGTCTGGAAACGGAAGCCCACCCCGCCACCCAGAGGACCGCGCGATTTCCCATGGGCCACACTTCCCAGCAGCTCTCCCAGCTCCTCAGACACAGTGTGCGCAGGAAAGACTTGGGGAACGGGGGCCTGGGCGGGGGATTTTCCAGGGGGCTGTCTGATGACCAGGCGTCCTCTCTCGCCCGGTGAGTGTCCAAGCCGTCCCTTGACCCCCGCAGGAGACCTGATTCCTGCCATAAGCGGCCCTCTAGCCACATGGGGCAGGGACACCTGGGCCCGGTGTGCCAGCAACTGGCCTACATGGAGGCAAACAAACAGACACCTCAGGCCTGACCCCACCACTGCGAAGATCCCCCTTTTCTTCCATCCGTAAAGGGGTCACGCTTCAGGAGTGGAAGAACACGGGGAGGCCCCCAGGAGATGGCTTTTCTCCGAGCCGCGGCTGGCTTCTTTCTGGCCTATATGTGGGCCGTGCATGCGCACTCAGGCTCCCTACCACAAGCCTCCCTCGGGTCACGGGACCCACACTAGAGGTGTCTCCTGACCCACCCTTGAGGGGTCACGCGACCCACCCCTGAGTGGTCTCGTGACCCACACCTGAGGGGTCACGTGACCCACCCCTGAGGAGTCTCGTGACCCACCCCTGAGGGGTCACGTGACCCACCCCTGAGGGGTCACGCGACGCACCCCTGAGGGGTCACGTGACCCACCCCTGAGGGGTCACGTGACGCACCCCTGAGGGGTCACGTGACCCACCCCTGAGGGGTCTCGTGACCCACCCCTGAGGGGTCATGTGACCCACCCCTGAGGGGTCACGTGACGCAACCCTGGGGGGTCACGTGACGCACCCCTGGGGGGTCACGTGAACCACCCCTGAGGGGTCATGTGACCCACCCCTGAGGGGTCTCGTGACCCACCCCTGACGGGTCACGTGACCCACCCCTGAGGGGTCACGTGACCCACCCCTGAGGGGTCTCGTGACCCACCCTGGAGGGTCACGTGCCCCACCCTTGATGGGTCTCGAGACCCACCCTTGCGGGGTCACGTGCCCCACCCTTGAGGGGTCTCGAGACCCACCCTTTGGAGGTCACCTGTCCCACCCTGGAGGGGTCAGGTGACCCGCCCTTGAGAGGTCACAGCAGTTTCAGAGGGTCCCTGCGCACCTGTCCGTGGAAACAGAAGCCCTCCCTGCCACTCAGAGCACCGCGCCATTTCCCCTAGGCCACACTGCCCAGCAGCACTCTCAGCCCCGCACAGACAGTGTGCTAAGGACAGACTTGGATACCGGGGGCCTGGGCGGGGGATTTTCCATGGAACTCTCTCAGGGCCCGGTGCCCTGTGTCGCCCGGGAGTGCCCATGCCCTTCCTTGACCCCGCAGGACACTTGCATCCAGCAATAAGCAGCCCTCTGCCTCCACGGGGCTCAAACACCTGGGCCCGGTGTGCGGGCACCTGGCGTACGTGGAGGCAAACCCGCGGACCCCTCTGGCCCGAACCCACCACTGCGAAGATCCCCCTTTTCTTCCATCCGTAAAGGGGTCCTCCTTGGGGAGTGGAGGAACATGGGGAGGCCCCCAGGAGATGGCTTTTCTCCGAGCCGAGTCTGCCTGGTTTCGGGCCAACACCTGGGCCGCGCATGCGCACTCAGGCTCCCAAGCACACGCCTCCCTCGGCTCACCAGACCCACCCTTTAGAGGTCACAGCAGTTCCACACGGTCCCTGGGCACCTGTCCGTGGACACAGGAGCCCTCCCTGCCACCTAGAGGACCACGCGATTTCCGCTGGGGAACACTGCCCAGAAGCACTCCCAGCCTGGCACAGACACTGTGCGCAGGATAGACTTGTGGACCAGGGGCCTGGGCGGGGAATTATCCAGGGAATTCTCTAAAGGCCAGGTGCCCTCTGTTGCCCTGGGAGTGCCCACGCTGTCCCTTAACCCTGCAGGACACTATCATCCAGCAATAAGCAGCCCTCTGCCTCCACGGGGCTCAAACACCTGGGCCCGTTGTGCGAGCACCTGGCGTACGTGCAGGCAAACCCGCCGACCCCTCTGGCCCGAACCCACCACTGCGAAGATCCCCCATTTCTTCCATCCGTAAAGGGGTCCTCCTTGGGGACTGGAGGAACATGGGGAGACCCCCAGGAGATGGCTTTTCTCCGAGCCGCGGCTGGCTCCTTTCGGGCCTATTCGTGGGCCGCGCATGCGCACTCAGGCTCCCAAGCACACGCCTCCCTCGGCTCACCTGACCCACCCTTGAGCTGTCAGACCATTTGCACAGGGTCCCTAGGCACCTGTCTGGAAACGGAAGCCCACCCCGCCACCCAGAGGACCGCGCAATTTCCCATGGGCCACACTTCCCAGCAGCTCTCCCAGCTCCTCAGACACAGTGTGCGCAGGAAAGACTTGGGGAACGGGGGCCTGGGCGGGGGATTTTCCAGGGGGCTGTCTGATGACCAGGCGTCCTCTCTCGCCCGGTGAGTGTCCAAGCCGTCCCTTGACCCCCGCAGGAGACCTGATTCCTGCCATAAGCGGCCCTCTAGCCACATGGGGCAGGGACACCTGGGCCCGGTGTGCCAGCAACTGGCCTACATGGAGGCAAACAAACAGACACCTCAGGCCCGACCCCACCACTGCGAAGATCCCCCTTTTCTTCCATCCGTAAAGGGGTCATGCTTCAGGAGTGGAAGAACACGGGGAGGCCCCCAGGAGATGGCTTTTCTCCGAGCCGCGGCTGGCTTCTTTCTGGCCTATATGTGGGCCGTGCATGCGCACTCAGGCTCCCTACCACAAGCCTCCCTCGGGTCACGGGACCCACACTAGAGGTGTCTCCTGACCCACCCTTGAGGGGTCACGCGACCCACCCCTGAGTGGTCTCGTGACCCACACCTGAGGGGTCACGTGACCCACCCCTGAGGAGTCTCGTGACCCACCCCTGAGGGGTCACGTGACCCACCCCTGAGGGGTCACGTGACGCACCCCTGAGGGGTCACGTGACCCACCCCTGAGGGGTCACGTGACGCACCCCTGAGGGGTCACGTGACCCACCCCTGAGGGGTCATGTGACCCACCCCTGAGGGGTCACGTGACGCAACACTGGGGGGTCACGTGACGCACCCCTGGGGGGTCACGTGAACCACCCCTGAGGGGTCATGTGACCCACCCCTGAGGGGTCTCGTGACCCACCCCTGACGGGTCACGTGACCCAACCCTGAGGTGTCACGTGACCCACCCCTGAGGGGTCTCGTGACCCACCCTGGAGGGTCACGTGCCCCACCCTTGATGGGTCTCGAGACCCACCCTTGCGGGGTCACGTGCCCCACCCTTGAGGGGTCTCGAGACCCACCCTTTGGAGGTCACCTGTCCCACCCTGGAGGGGTCAGGTGACCCGCCCTTGAGAGGTCACAGCAGTTTCAGAGGGTCCCTGCGCACCTGTCCGTGGAAACAGAAGCCCTCCCTGCCACTCAGAGCACCGCGCCATTTCCCCTAGGCCACACTGCCCAGCAGCACTCTCAGCCCCGCACAGACAGTGTGCTAAGGACAGACTTGGATACCGGGGGCCTGGGCGGGGGATTTTCCATGGAACTCTCTCAGGGCCCGGTGCCCTGTGTCGCCCGGGAGTGCCCATGCCCTTCCTTGACCCCGCAGGACACTTGCATCCAGCAATAAGCAGCCCTCTGCCTCCACGGGGCTCAAACACCTGGGCCCGGTGTGCGGGCACCTGGCGTACGTGGAGGCAAACCCGCGGACCCCTCTGGCCCGAACCCACCACTGCGAAGATCCCCCTTTTCTTCCATCCGTAAAGGGGTCCTCCTTGGGGAGTGGAGGAACATGGGGAGGCCCCCAGGAGATGGCTTTTCTCCGAGCCGAGTCTGCCTGGTTTCGGGCCAACACCTGGGCCGCGCATGCGCACTCAGGCTCCCAAGCACACGCCTCCCTCGGCTCACCAGACCCACCCTTTAGAGGTCACAGCAGTTCCACACGGTCCCTG
The DNA here is from genome assembly GCF_022682495.2 of Desmodus rotundus. Classification (NCBI taxonomy): domain Eukaryota; kingdom Metazoa; phylum Chordata; class Mammalia; order Chiroptera; family Phyllostomidae; genus Desmodus; species Desmodus rotundus. The sequence continues at coordinate 93,627 of NW_026527335.1, forward strand.
GGCACCTGTCCGTGGACACAGGAGCCCTCCCTGCCACCTAGAGGACCACGCGATTTCCGCTGGGGAACACTGCCCAGAAGCACTCCCAGCCTGGCACAGACACTGTGCGCAGGATAGACTTGTGGACCAGGGGCCTGGGCGGGGAATTATCCAGGGAATTCTCTAAAGGCCAGGTGCCCTCTGTTGCCCTGGGAGTGCCCACGCTGTCCCTTAACCCTGCAGGACACTATCATCCAGCAATAAGCAGCCCTCTGCCTCCACGGGGCTCAAACACCTGGGCCCGTTGTGCGAGCACCTGGCGTACGTGCAGGCAAACCCGCCGACCCCTCTGGCCCGAACCCACCACTGCGAAGATCCCCCATTTCTTCCATCCGTAAAGGGGTCCTCCTTGGGGACTGGAGGAACATGGGGAGACCCCCAGGAGATGGCTTTTCTCCGAGCCGCGGCTGGCTCCTTTCGGGCCTATTCGTGGGCCGCGCATGCGCACTCAGGCTCCCAAGCACACGCCTCCCTCGGCTCACCTGACCCACCCTTGAGCTGTCAGACCATTTGCACAGGGTCCCTAGGCACCTGTCTGGAAACGGAAGCCCACCCCGCCACCCAGAGGACCGCGCAATTTCCCATGGGCCACACTTCCCAGCAGCTCTCCCAGCTCCTCAGACACAGTGTGCGCAGGAAAGACTTGGGGAACGGGGGCCTGGGCGGGGGATTTTCCAGGGGGCTGTCTGATGACCAGGCGTCCTCTCTCGCCCGGTGAGTGTCCAAGCCGTCCCTTGACCCCCGCAGGAGACCTGATTCCTGCCATAAGCGGCCCTCTAGCCACATGGGGCAGGGACACCTGGGCCCGGTGTGCCAGCAACTGGCCTACATGGAGGCAAACAAACAGACACCTCAGGCCCGACCCCACCACTGCGAAGATCCCCCTTTTCTTCCATCCGTAAAGGGGTCACGCTTCAGGAGTGGAAGAACACGGGGAGGCCCCCAGGAGATGGCTTTTCTCCGAGCCGCGGCTGGCTCCTTTCTGGCCTATATGTGGGCCGTGCATGCGCACTCAGGCACCCTACCACAAGCCTCCCTCGGGTCACGGGACCCACACTAGAGGTGTCTCCTGACCCACCCTTGAGGGGTCACGCGACCCACCCCGGAGTGGTCTCGTGACCCACACCTGAGGGGTCACCTGACCCACCCCTGAGGAGTCTCGTGACCCACCCCTGAGGGGTCACGTGACCCACCCCTGAGGGGTCACGTGACGCATCCCTGAGGGGTCACGTGACGCACCCCTGAGGGGTCACGTGACCCACCCCTGAGGGGTCTCGTGACCCACCCCTGACGGGTCACGTGACCCACCCCTGAGGAGTCTCGTGACCCACCCCTGAGGGGTCACGTGACCCACCCCTGAGGGGTCACGTGACCCACCCCTGAGGGGTCACGTGACGCACCCCTGAGGGGTCACGTGACGCACCCCTGAGGGGTCACGTGACCCACCCCTGAGGGGTCTCGTGACCCACCCCTGAGGGGTCACGTGACCCACCCCTGAGGGGTCACGTGACGCAACCCTGGGGGGTCACGTGAACCACCCCTGAGGGGTCACGTGACCCACCCCTGAGGGGTCTCGTGACCCACCCCTGACGGGTCACGTGACCCAACCCCGAGGGGTCACGTGACCCACCCCTGAGGGGTCTCGTGACCCACCCTGGAGGGTCACGTGCCCCACCCTTGATGGGTCTCGAGACCCACCCTTGCGGGGTCACGTGCCCCACCCTTGAGGGGTCTCGAGACCCACCCTTGGGAGGTCACCTGTCCCACCCTGGAGGGGTCAGGTGACCCGCCCTTGAGAGGTCACAGCAATTTCAGAGGGTCCCTGCGCACCTGTCCGTGGAAACAGAAGCCCTCCCTGCCACTCAGAGCACCGCGCCATTTCCCCTAGGCCACACTGCCCAGCAGCACTCTCAGCCCCGCACAGACAGTGTGCTAAGGACAGACTTGGATACCGGGGGCCTGGGCGGGGGATTTTCCATGGAACTCTCTCAGGGCCCGGTGCCCTGTGTCGCCCGGGAGTGCCCATGCCCTTCCTTGACCCCGCAGGACACTTGCATCCAGCAATAAGCAGCCCTCTGCCTCCACGGGGCTCAAACACCTGGGCCCGGTGTGCGGGCACCTGGCGTACGTGGAGGCAAACCCGCGGACCCCTCTGGCCCGAACCCACCACTGCGAAGATCCCCCTTTTCTTCCATCCGTAAAGGGGTCCTCCTTGGGGAGTGGAGGAACATGGGGAGGCCCCCAGGAGATGGCTTTTCTCCGAGCCGAGTCTGCCTGGTTTCGGGCCAACACCTGGGCCGCGCATGCGCACTCAGGCTCCCAAGCACACGCCTCCCTCGGCTCACCAGACCCACCCTTTAGAGGTCACAGCAGTTCCACACGGTCCCTGGGCACCTGTCCGTGGACACAGGAGCCCTCCCTGCCACCTAGAGGACCACGCGATTTCCGCTGGGGAACACTGCCCAGAAGCACTCCCAGCCTGGCACAGACACTGTGCGCAGGATAGACTTGTGGACCAGGGGCCTGGGCGGGGAATTATCCAGGGAATTCTCTAAAGGCCAGGTGCCCTCTGTTGCCCTGGGAGTGCCCACGCTGTCCCTTAACCCTGCAGGACACTATCATCCAGCAATAAGCAGCCCTCTGCCTCCACGGGGCTCAAACACCTGGGCCCGTTGTGCGAGCACCTGGCGTACGTGCAGGCAAACCCGCCGACCCCTCTGGCCCGAACCCACCACTGCGAAGATCCCCCATTTCTTCCATCCGTAAAGGGGTCCTCCTTGGGGACTGGAGGAACATGGGGAGACCCCCAGGAGATGGCTTTTCTCCGAGCCGCGGCTGGCTCCTTTCGGGCCTATTCGTGGGCCGCGCATGCGCACTCAGGCTCCCAAGCACACGCCTCCCTCGGCTCACCTGACCCACCCTTGAGCTGTCAGAACATTTGCACAGGGTCCCTAGGCACCTGTCTGGAAACGGAAGCCCACCCCGCCACCCAGAGGACCGCGCGATTTCCCATGGGCCACACTTCCCAGCAGCTCTCCCAGCTCCTCAGACACAGTGTGCGCAGGAAAGACTTGGGGAACGGGGGCCTGGGCGGGGGATTTTCCAGGGGGCTGTCTGATGACCAGGCGTCCTCTCTCGCCCGGTGAGTGTCCAAGCCGTCCCTTGACCCCCGCAGGAGACCTGATTCCTGCCATAAGCGGCCCTCTAGCCACATGGGGCAGGGACACCTGGGCCCGGTGTGCCAGCAACTGGCCTACATGGAGGCAAACAAACAGACACCTCAGGCCCGACCCCACCACTGCGAAGATCCCCCTTTTCTTCCATCCGTAAAGGGGTCACGCTTCAGGAGTGGAAGAACACGGGGAGGCCCCCAGGAGATGGCTTTTCTCCGAGCCGCGGCTGGCTCCTTTCTGGCCTATATGTGGGCCGTGCATGCGCACTCAGGCTCCCTACCACAAGCCTCCCTCGGGTCACGGGACCCACACTAGAGGTGTCTCCTGACCCACCCTTGAGGGGTCACGCGACCCACCCCTGAGTGGTCTGGTGACCCACACCTGAGGGGTCACGTGACCCACCCCTGAGGAGTCTCCTGACCCACACCTGAGGGGTCACGTGACCCACCCCTGAGGGGTCACGTGACGCACCCCTGAGGGGTCATGTGACCCACCCCTGAGGGGTCACGTGACGCACCCCTGGGGGGTCACGTGACGCACCCTTGAGGGGTCACGTGACCCACCCCTGAGGGGTCACGTGACCCACCCCTGAGGGGTCACGTGACCCACCCCTGACGGGTCACGTGACCCAACCCTGAGGGGTCACGTGACCCACCCCTGAGGGGTCTCGTGACCCACCCTTGAGGGTCACGTGCCCCACCCTTGAGGGGTCTCGAGACCCACCCTTGTGGGGTCACGTGCCCCACCCTTGAGGGGTCTCGAGACCCACCCTTGGGAGGTCACCTGTCCCACCCTGGAGGGGTCAGGTGACCCGCCCTTGAGAGGTCACAGCAGTTTCAGAGGGTCCCTGCGCACCTGTCCGTGGAAACAGAAGCCCTCCCTGCCACTCAGAGCACCGCGCCATTTCCCCTAGGCCACACTGCCCAGCAGCACTCTCAGCCCCGCACAGACAGTGTGCTAAGGACAGACTTGGATACCGGGGGCCTGGGCGGGGGATTTTCCATGGAACTCTCTCAGGGCCCCGTGCCCTGTGTCGCCCGGGAGTGCCCATGCCCTTCCTTGACCCCGCAGGACACTTGCATCCAGCAATAAGCAGCCCTCTGCCTCCACGGGGCTCAAACACCTGGGCCCGGTGTGCGGGCACCTGGCGTACGTGGAGGCAAACCCGCGGACCCCTCTGGCCCGAACCCACCACTGCGAAGATCCCCCTTTTCTTCCATCCGTAAAGGGGTCCTCCTTGGGGAGTGGAGGAACATGGGGAGGCCCCCAGGAGATGGCTTTTCTCCGAGCCGAGTCTGCCTGGTTTCGGGCCAACACCTGGGCCGCGCATGCGCACTCAGGCTCCCAAGCACACGCCTCCCTCGGCTCACCAGACCCACCCTTTAGAGGTCACAGCTGTTCCACACGGTCCCTGGGCACTTGTCCGTGGACACAGGAGCCCTCCCTGCCACCTAGAGGACCACGCGATTTCCGCTGGGGAACACTGCCCAGAAGCACTCCCAGCCTGGCACAGACACTGTGCGCAGGATAGACTTGTGGACCAGGGGCCTGGGCGGGGAATTTTCCAGGGAATTCTCTAAAGGCCAGGTGCCCTCTGTCGCCCTGGGAGTGCCCACGCCGTCCCTTAACCCTGCAGGACACTATCATCCAGCAATAAGCAGCCCTCTGCCTCCATGGGGCTCAAACACCTGGGCCAGTTGTGCGAGCACCTGGCGTACGTGCAGGCAAACCCGCCGACCCCTCTGGCCCGAACCAACCACTGCGAAGATCCCCCATTTCTTCCATCCGTAAAGGGGTGCTCCTTGGGGACTGGAGGAACATGGGGAGACCCCCAGGAGATGGCTTTTCTCCGAGCCGCGGCTGGCTCCTTTCGGGCCTATTCGTGGGCCGCGCATGCGCACTCAGGCTCCCAAGCACATGCCTCCCTCGGCTCACCTGACCCACCCTTGAGCTGTCAGACCATTTGCACAGGGTCCCTAGGCACCTGTCTGGAAACGGAAGCCCACCCCGCCACCCAGAGGACCGCGCGATTTCCCATGGGCCACACTTCCCAGCAGCTCTCCCAGCTCCTCAGACACAGTGTGCGCAGGAAAGACTTGGGGAACGGGGGCCTGGGCGGGGGATTTTCCAGGGGGCTGTCTGATGACCAGGCGTCCTCTCTCGCCCGGTGAGTGTCCAAGCCGTCCCTTGACCCCCGCAGGAGACCTGATTCCTGCCATAAGCGGCCCTCTAGCCACATGGGGCAGGGACACCTGGGCCCGGTGTGCCAGCAACTGGCCTACATGGAGGCAAACAAACAGACACCTCAGGCCCGACCCCACCACTGCGAAGATCCCCCTTTTCTTCCATCCGTAAAGGGGTCACGCTTCAGGAGTGGAAGAACACGGGGAGGCCCCCAGGAGATGGCTTTTCTCCGAGCCGCGGCTGGCTCCTTTCTGGCCTATATGTGGGCCGTGCATGCGCACTCAGGCTCCCTACCACAAGTCTCCCTCGGGTCACGGGACCCACACTAGAGGTGTCTCCTGACCCACCCTTGAGGGGTCACGCGACCCACCCCTGAGTGGTCTCGTGACCCACACCTGAGGGGTCACGTGACCCACCCCTGAGGAGTCTCGTGACCCACACCTGAGGGGTCACGTGACGCACCCCTGGGGGGTCACGTGACGCACCCCTGAGGGGTCACGTGACCCACCCCTGAGGGGTCACGTGACCCACCCCTGAGGGGTCACGTGACCCACCCCTGAGGGGTCACGTGACGCACCTCTGGGGGGTCACGTGACACACCCCTGAGGGGTCACGTGACCCACCCCTGACGGGTCACGTGACCCACCCCTGGGGGGTCTCGTGACCCACCCCTGACGGGTCACGTGACCCAACCCCGAGGGGTCACGTGACCCACCCCTGAGGGGTCACGTGACCCACCCCTGACGGGTCACGTGACCCACCCCTGAGGGGTCTCGTGACCCACCCCTGACGGGTCACGTGACCCAACCCTGAGGGGTCTCGTGACCCACCCTTGAGGGTCACGTGCCCCACCCTTGAGGGGTCTCGAGACCCACCCTTGTGGGATCACGTGCCCCACCCTTGAGGGGTCTCGAGACCCACCCTTGGGAGGTCACCTGTCCCACCCTGGAGGGGTCAGGTGACCCGCCCTTGAGAGGTCACAGCAGTTTCAGAGGGTCCCTGCGCACCTGTCCGTGGAAACAGAAGCCCTCCCTGCCACTCAGAGCACCGCGCCATTTCCCCTAGGCCACACTGCCCAGCAGCACTCTCAGCCCCGCACAGACAGTGTGCTAAGGACAGACTTGGATACCGGGGCCTGGGCGGGGGATTTTCCATGGAACTCTCTCAGGGCCCGGTGCCCTGTGTCGCCCGGGAGTGCCCATGCCCTTCCTTGACCCCGCAGGACACTTGCATCCAGCAATAAGCAGCCCTCTGCCTCCACGGGGCTCAAACACCTGGGCCCGGTGTGCGGGCACCTGGCGTACGTGGAGGCAAACCCGCGGACCCCTCTGGCCCGAACCCACCACTGCGAAGATCCCCCTTTTCTTCCATCCGTAAAGGGGTCCTCCTTGGGGAGTGGAGGAACATGGGGAGGCCCCCAGGAGATGGCTTTTCTCCGAGCCGAGTCTGCCTGGTTTCGGGCCAACACCTGGGCCGCGCATGCGCACTCAGGCTCCCAAGCACACGCCTCCCTCGGCTCACCAGACCCACCCTTTAGAGGTCACAGCAGTTCCACACGGTCCCTGGGCACTTGTCCGTGGACACAGGAGCCCTCCCTGCCACCTAGAGGACCACGCGATTTCCGCTGGGGAACACTGCCCAGAAGCACTCCCAGCCTGGCACAGACACTGTGCGCAGGATAGACTTGTGGACCAGGGGCCTGGGCGGGGAATTTTCCAGGGAATTCTCTAAAGGCCAGGTGCCTTCTGTCGCCCTGGGAGTGCCCACGCCGTCCCTTAACCCTCCAGGACACTATCATCCAGCAATAAGCAGCCCTCTGCCTCCACGGGGCTCAAACACCTGGGCCCGTTGTGCGAGCACCTGGCGTACGTGCAGGCAAACCCGCCGACCCCTCTGGCCCGAACCCACCACTGCGAAGATCCCCCATTTCTTCCATCCATAAAGGGGTCCTCCTTGGGGACTGGAGGAACATGGGGAGACCCCCAGGAGATGGCTTTTCTCCGAGCCGCGGCTGGCTCCTTTCGGGCCTTTTCGTGGGCCGCGCATGCGCACTCAGGCTCCCAAGCACACGCCTCCCTCGGCTCACCTGACCCACCCTTGAGCTGTCAGAACATTTGCACAGGGTCCCTAGGCACCTGTCTGGAAACGGAAGCCCACCCCGCCACCCAGAGGACCGCGCGATTTCCCATGGGCCACACTTCCCAGCAGCTCTCCCAGCTCCTCAGACACAGTGTGCGCAGGAAAGACTTGGGGAACGGGGGCCTGGGCGGGGGATTTTCCAGGGGGCTGTCTGATGACCAGGCGTCCTCTCTCGCCCGGTGAGTGTCCAAGCCGTCCCTTGACCCCCGCAGGAGACCTGATTCCTGCCATAAGCGGCCCTCTAGCCACATGGGGCAGGGACACCTGGGCCCGGTGTGCCAGCAACTGGCCTACATGGAGGCAAACAAACAGACACCTCAGGCCCGACCCCACCACTGCGAAGATCCCCCTTTTCTTCCATCCGTAAAGGGGTCACGCTTCAGGAGTGGAAGAACACGGGGAGGCCCCCAGGAGATGGCTTTTCTCCGAGCCGCGGCTGGCTCCTTTCTGGCCTATATGTGGGCCGTGCATGCGCACTCAGGCTCCCTACCACAAGCCTCCCTCGGGTCACGGGACCCACACTAGAGGTGTCTCCTGACCCACCCTTGAGGGGTCACGCGACCCACCCCTGAGTGGTCTGGTGACCCACACCTGAGGGGTCACGTGACCCACCCCTGAGGAGTCTCCTGACCCACACCTGAGGGGTCACGTGACCCACCCCTGAGGGGTCACGTGACGCACCCCTGAGGGGTCATGTGACCCACCCCTGAGGGGTCACGTGACGCACCCCTGGGGGGTCACGTGACGCACCCTTGAGGGGTCATGTGACCCACCCCTGAGGGGTCACGTGACCCACCCCTGAGGGGTCACGTGACCCACCCCTGACGGGTCACGTGACCCAACCCTGAGGGGTCACGTGACCCACCCCTGAGGGGTCTCGTGACCCACCCTTGAGGGTCACGTGCCCCACCCTTGAGGGGTCTCGAGACCCACCCTTGTGGGGTCACGTGCCCCACCCTTGAGGGGTCTCGAGACCCACCCTTGGGAGGTCACCTGTCACACCCTGGAGGGGTCAGGTGACCCGCCCTTGAGAGGTCACAGCAGTTTCAGAGGGTCCCTGCGCACCTGTCCGTGGAAACAGAAGCCCTCCCTGCCACTCAGAGCACCGCGCCATTTCCCCTAGGCCACACTGCCCAGCAGCACTCTCAGCCCCGCACAGACAGTGTGCTAAGGACAGACTTGGATACCGGGGGCCTGGGCGGGGGATTTTCCATGGAACTCTCTCAGGGCCCCGTGCCCTGTGTCGCCCGGGAGTGCCCATGCCCTTCCTTGACCCCGCAGGACACTTGCATCCAGCAATAAGCAGCCCTCTGCCTCCACGGGGCTCAAACACCTGGGCCCGGTGTGCGGGCACCTGGCGTACGTGGAGGCAAACCCGCGGACCCCTCTGGCCCGAACCCACCACTGCGAAGATCCCCCTTTTCTTCCATCCGTAAAGGGGTCCTCCTTGGGGAGTGGAGGAACATGGGGAGGCCCCCAGGAGATGGCTTTTCTCCGAGCCGAGTCTGCCTGGTTTCGGGCCAACACCTGGGCCGCGCATGCGCACTCAGGCTCCCAAGCACACGCCTCCCTCGGCTCACCAGACCCACCCTTTAGAGGTCACAGCTGTTCCACACGGTCCCTGGGCACTTGTCCGTGGACACAGGAGCCCTCCCTGCCACCTAGAGGACCACGCGATTTCCGCTGGGGAACACTGCCCAGAAGCACTCCCAGCCTGGCACAGACACTGTGCGCAGGATAGACTTGTGGACCAGGGGCCTGGGCGGAGAATTTTCCAGGGAATTCTCTAAAGGCCAGGTGCCCTCTGTCGCCCTGGGAGTGCCCACGCCGTCCCTTAACCCTGCAGGACACTATCATCCAGCAATAAGCAGCCCTCTGCCTCCACGGGGCTCAAACACCTGGGCCCGTTGTGCGAGCACCTGGCGTACGTGCAGGCAAACCCGCCGACCCCTCTGGCCCGAACCAACCACTGCGAAGATCCCCCATTTCTTCCATCCATAAAGGGGTGCTCCTTGGGGACTGGAGGAACATGGGGAGACCCCCAGGAAATGGCTTTTCTCCGAGCCGCGGCTGGCTCCTTTCGGGCCTATTCGTGGGCCGCGCATGCGCACTCAGGCTCCCAAGCACATGCCTCCCTCGGCTCACCTGACCCACCCTTGAGCTGTCAGACCATTTGCACAGGGTCCCTAGGCACCTGTCTGGAAACGGAAGCCCACCCCGCCACCCAGAGGACCGCGCGATTTCCCATGGGCCACACTTCCCAGCAGCTCTCCCAGCTCCTCAGACACAGTGTGCGCAGGAAAGACTTGGGGAACGGGGGCCTGGGCGGGGGATTTTCCAGGGGGCTGTCTGATGACCAGGCGTCCTCTCTCGCCCGGTGAGTGTCCAAGCCGTCCCTTGACCCCCGCAGGAGACCTGATTCCTGCCATAAGCGGCCCTCTAGCCACATGGGGCAGGGACACCTGGGCCCGGTGTGCCAGCAACTGGCCTACATGGAGGCAAACAAACAGACACCTCAGGCCCGACCCCACCACTGCGAAGATCCCCCTTTTCTTCCATCCGTAAAGGGGTCACGCTTCAGGAGTGGAAGAACACGGGGAGGCCCCCAGGAGATGGCTTTTCTCCGAGCCGCGGCTGGCTCCTTTCTGGCCTATATGTGGGCCGTGCATGCGCACTCAGGCTCCCTACCACAAGTCTCCCTCGGGTCACGGGACCCACACTAGAGGTGTCTCCTGACCCACCCTTGAGGGGTCACGCGACCCACCCCTGAGTGGTCTCGTGACCCACACCTGAGGGGTCACGTGACCCACCCCTGAGGAGTCTCGTGACCCACACCTGAGGGGTCACGTGACGCACCCCTGGGGGGTCACGTGACCCACCCCTGAGGGGTCACGTGACCCACCCCTGACGGGTCACGTGACCCACCCCTGAGGGGTCTCGTGACCCACCCCTGACGGGTCACGTGACCCAACCCTGAGGGGTCTCGTGACCCACCCTTGAGGGTCACGTGCCCCACCCTTGAGGGGTCTCGAGACCCACCCTTGTGGGATCACGTGCCCCACCCTTGAGGGGTCTCGAGACCCACCCTTGGGAGGTCACCTGTCCCACCCTGGAGGGGTCAGGTGACCCGCCCTTGAGAGGTCACAGCAGTTTCAGAGGGTCCCTGCGCACCTGTCCGTGGAAACAGAAGCCCTCCCTGCCACTCAGAGCACCGCGCCATTTCCCCTAGGCCACACTGCCCAGCAGCACTCTCAGCCCCGCACAGACAGTGTGCTAAGGACAGACTTGGATACCGGGGCCTGGGCGGGGGATTTTCCATGGAACTCTCTCAGGGCCCGGTGCCCTGTGTCGCCCGGGAGTGCCCATGCCCTTCCTTGACCCCGCAGGACACTTGCATCCAGCAATAAGCAGCCCTCTGCCTCCACGGGGCTCAAACACCTGGGCCCGCTGTGCGGGCACCTGGCGTACGTGGAGGCAAACCCGCGGACCCCTCTGGCCCGAACCCACCACTGCGAAGATCCCCCTTTTCTTCCATCCGTAAAGGGGTCCTCCTTGGGGAGTGGAGGAACATGGGGAGGCCCCCAGGAGATGGCTTTTCTCCGAGCCGAGTCTGCCTGGTTTCGGGCCAACACCTGGGCCGCGCATGCGCACTCAGGCTCCCAAGCACACGCCTCCCTCGGCTCACCAGACCCACCCTTTAGAGGTCACAGCAGTTCCACACGGTCCCTGGGCACTTGTCCGTGGACACAGGAGCCCTCCCTGCCACCTAGAGGACCACGCGATTTCCGCTGGGGAACACTGCCCAGAAGCACTCCCAGCCTGGCACAGACACTGTGCGCAGGATAGACTTGTGGACCAGGGGCCTGGGCGGGGAATTTTCCAGGGAATTCTCTAAAGGCCAGGTGCCCTCTGTCGCCCTGGGAGTGCCCACGCCGTCCCTTAACCCTGCAGGACACTATCATCCAGCAATAAGCAGCCCTCTGCCTCCACGGGGCTCAAACACCTGGGCCCGTTGTGCGAGCACCTGGCGTACGTGCAGGCAAACCCGCCGACCCCTCTGGCCCGAACCAACCACTGCGAAGATCCCCCATTTCTTCCATCCGTAAAGGGGTGCTCCTTGGGGACTGGAGGAACATGGGGAGACCCCCAGGAGATGGCTTTTCTCCGAGCCGCGGCTGGCTCCTTTCGGGCCTATTCGTGGGCCGCGCATGCGCACTCAGGCTCCCAAGCACACGCCTCCCTCGGCTCACCTGACCCACCCTTGAGCTGTCAGACCATTTGCACAGGGTCCCTAGGCACCTGTCTGGAAACGGAAGCCCACCCCGCCACCCAGAGGACCGCGCGATTTCCCATGGGCCACACTTCCCAGCAGCTCTCCCAGCTCCTCAGACACAGTGTGCGCAGGAAAGACTTGGGGAACGGGGGCCTGGGCGGGGGATTTTCCAGGGGGCTGTCTGATGACCAGGCGTCCTCTCTCGCCCGGTGAGTGTCCAAGCCGTCCCTTGACCCCCGCAGGAGACCTGATTCCTGCCATAAGCGGCCCTCTAGCCACATGGGGCAGGGACACCTGGGCCCGGTGTGCCAGCAACTGGCCTACATGGAGGCAAACAAACAGACACCTCAGGCCCGACCCCACCACTGCGAAGATCCCCCTTTTCTTCCATCCGTAAAGGGGTCACGCTTCAGGAGTGGAAGAACACGGGGAGGCCCCCAGGAGATGGCTTTTCTCCGAGCCGCGGCTGGCTCCTTTCTGGCCTATATGTGGGCCGTGCATGCGCACTCAGGCTCCCTACCACAAGTCTCCCTCGGGTCACGGGACCCACACTAGAGGTGTCTCCTGACCCACCCTTGAGGGGTCACGCGACCCACCCCTGAGTGGTCTGGTGACCCACACCTGAGGGGTCACGTGACCCACCCCTGAGGAGTCTCGTGACCCACACCTGAGGGGTCACGTGACGCATCCCTGGGGGGTCACGTGACCCACCCCTGAGGGGTCACGTGACCCACCCCTGAGGGGTCACGTGACGCACCTCTGGGGGGTCACGTGACACACCCCTGAGGGGTCACGTGACCCACCCCTGACGGGTCACGTGACCCACCCCTGAGGGGTCTCGTGACCCACCCCTGACGGGTCACGTGACCCAACCCTGAGGGGTCTCGTGACCCACCCTTGAGGGTCACGTGCCCCACCCTTGAGGGGTCTCGAGACCCACCCTTGTGGGATCACGTGCCCCACCCTTGAGGGGTCTCGAGACCCACCCTTGGGAGGTCACCTGTCCCACCCTGGAGGGGTCAGGTTACCCGCCCTTGAGAGGTCACAGCAGTTTCAGAGGGTCCCTGCGCACCTGTCCGTGGAAACAGAAGCCCTCCCTGCCACTCAGAGCACCGCGCCATTTCCCCTAGGCCACACTGCCCAGCAGCACTCTCAGCCCCGCACAGACAGTGTGCTAAGGACAGACTTGGATACCGGGGCCTGGGCGGGGGATTTTCCATGGAACTCTCTCAGGGCCCGGTGCCCTGTGTCGCCCGGGAGTGCCCAAGCCCTTCCTTGACCCCGCAGGACACTTGCATCCAGCAATAAGCAGCCCTCTGCCTCCACGGGGCTCAAACACCTGGGCCCGGTGTGCGGGCACCTGGCGTACGTGGAGGCAAACCCGCGGACCCCTCTGGCCCGAACCCACCACTGCGAAGATCCCCCTTTTCTTCCATCCGTAAAGGGGTCCTCCTTGGGGAGTGGAGGAACATGGGGAGGCCCCCAGGAGATGGCTTTTCTCCGAGCCGAGTCTGCCTGGTTTCGGGCCAACACCTGGGCCGCGCATGCGCACTCAGGCTCCCAAGCACACGCCTCCCTCGGCTCACCAGACCCACCCTTTAGAGGTCACAGCAGTTACACACGGTCCCTGGGCACCTGTCCGTGGACACAGGAGCCCTCCCTGCCACCTAGAGGACCACGCGATTTCCGCTGGGGAACACTGCCCAGAAGCACTCCCAGCCTGGCACAGACACTGTGCGCAGGATAGACTTGTGGACCAGGGGCCTGGGCGGGGAATTATCCAGGGAATTCTCTAAAGGCCAGGTGCCCTCTGTTGCCCTGGGAGTGCCCACGCTGTCCCTTAACCCTGCAGGACACTATCATCCAGCAATAAGCAGCCCTCTGCCTCCACGGGGCTCAAACACCTGGGCCCGTTGTGCGAGCACCTGGCGTACGTGCAGGCAAACCCGCCGACCCCTCTGGCCCGAACCCACCACTGCGAAGATCCCCCATTTCTTCCATCCGTAAAGGGGTGCTCCTTGGGGACTGGAGGAACATGGGGAGACCCCCAGGAGATGGCTTTTCTCCGAGCCGCGGCTGGCTCCTTTCGGGCCTTTTCGTGGGCCGCGCATGCGCACTCAGGCTCCCAAGCACACGCCTCCCTCGGCTCACCTGACCCACCCTTGAGCTGTCAGAACATTTGCACAGGGTCCCTAGGCACCTGTCTGGAAACGGAAGCCCACCCCGCCACCCAGAGGACCGCGCGATTTCCCATGGGCCACACTTCCCAGCAGCTCTCCCAGCTCCTCAGACACAGTGTGCGCAGGAAAGACTTGGGGAACGGGGGCCTGGGCGGGGGATTTTCCAGGGGGCTGTCTGATGACCAGGCGTCCTCTCTCGCCCGGTGAGTGTCCAAGCCGTCCCTTGACCCCCGCAGGAGACCTGATTCCTGCCATAAGCGGCCCTCTAGCCACATGGGGCAGGGACACCTGGGCCCGGTGTGCCAGCAACTGGCCTACATGGAGGCAAACAAACAGACACCTCAGGCCCGACCCCACCACTGCGAAGATCCCCCTTTTCTTCCATCCGTAAAGGGGTCACGCTTCAGGAGTGGAAGAACACGGGGAGGCCCCCAGGAGATGGCTTTTCTCCGAGCCGCGGCTGGCTCCTTTCTGGCCTATATGTGGGCCGTGCATGCGCACTCAGGCTCCCTACCACAAGCCTCCCTCGGGTCACGGGACCCACACTAGAGGTGTCTCCTGACCCACCCTTGAGGGGTCACGCGACCCACCCCTGAGTGGTCTGGTGACCCACACCTGAGGGGTCACGTGACCCACCCCTGAGGAGTCTCCTGACCCACACCTGAGGGGTCACGTGACCCACCCCTGAGGGGTCACGTGACGCACCCCTGAGGGGTCATGTGACCCACCCCTGAGGGGTCACGTGACGCACCCCTGGGGGGTCACGTGACGCACCCTTGAGGGGTCATGTGACCCACCCCTGAGGGGTCACGTGACCCACCCCTGAGGGGTCTCGTGACCCACCCTTGAGGGTCACGTGCCCCACCCTTGAGGGGTCTCGAGACCCACCCTTGTGGGGTCACGTGCCCCACCCTTGAGGGGTCTCGAGACCCACCCTTGGGAGGTCACCTGTCCCACCCTGGAGGGGTCAGGTGACCCGCCCTTGAGAGGTCACAGCAGTTTCAGAGGGTCCCTGCGCACCTGTCCGTGGAAACAGAAGCCCTCCCTGCCACTCAGAGCACCGCGCCATTTCCCCTAGGCCACACTGCCCAGCAGCACTCTCAGCCCCGCACAGACAGTGTGCTAAGGACAGACTTGGATACCGGGGGCCTGGGCGGGGGATTTTCCATGGAACTCTCTCAGGGCCCCGTGCCCTGTGTCGCCCGGGAGTGCCCATGCCCTTCCTTGACCCCGCAGGACACTTGCATCCAGCAATAAGCAGCCCTCTGCCTCCACGGGGCTCAAACACCTGGGCCCGGTGTGCGGGCACCTGGCGTACGTGGAGGCAAACCCGCGGACCCCTCTGGCCCGAACCCACCACTGCGAAGATCCCCCTTTTCTTCCATCCGTAAAGGGGTCCTCCTTGGGGAGTGGAGGAACATGGGGAGGCCCCCAGGAGATGGCTTTTCTCCGAGCCGAGTCTGCCTGGTTTCGGGCCAACACCTGGGCCGCGCATGCGCACTCAGGCTCCCAAGCACACGCCTCCCTCGGCTCACCAGACCCACCCTTTAGAGGTCACAGCTGTTCCACACGGTCCCTGGGCACTAGTCCGTGGACACAGGAGCCCTCCCTGCCACCTAGAGGACCACGCGATTTCCGCTGGGGAACACTGCCCAGAAGCACTCCCAGCCTGGCACAGACACTGTGCGCAGGATAGACTTGTGGACCAGGGGCCTGGGCGGGGAATTTTCCAGGGAATTCTCTAAAGGCCAGGTGCCCTCTGTCGCCCTGGGAGTGCCCACGCCGTCCCTTAACCCTGCAGGACACTATCATCCAGCAATAAGCAGCCCTCTGCCTCCACGGGGCTCAAACACCTGGGCCCGTTGTGCGAGCACCTGGCGTACGTGCAGGCAAACCCGCCGACCCCTCTGGCCCGAACCCACCACTGCGAAGATCCCCCATTTCTTCCATCCGTAAAGGGGTGCTCCTTGGGGACTGGAGGAACATGGGGAGACCTCCAGGAAATGGCTTTTCTCCGAGCCGCGGCTGGCTCCTTTCGGGCCTATTCGTGGGCCGCGCATGCGCACTCAGGCTCCCAAGCACATGCCTCCCTCGGCTCACCTGACCCACCCTTGAGCTGTCAGACCATTTGCACAGGGTCCCTAGGCACCTGTCTGGAAACGGAAGCCCACCCCGCCACCCAGAGGACCGCGCGATTTCCCATGGGCCACACTTCCCAGCAGCTCTCCCAGCTCCTCAGACACAGTGTGCGCAGGAAAGACTTGGGGAATGGGGGCCTGGGCGGGGGATTTTCCAGGGGGCTGTCTGATGACCAGGCGTCCTCTCTCGCCCGGTGAGTGTCCAAGCCGTCCCTTGACCCCCGCAGGAGACCTGATTCCTGCCATAAGCGGCCCTCTAGCCACATGGGGCAGGGACACCTGGGCCCGGTGTGCCAGCAACTGGCCTACATGGAGGCAAACAAACAGACACCTCAGGCCCGACCCCACCACTGCGAAGATCCCCCTTTTCTTCCATCCGTAAAGGGGTCACGCTTCAGGAGTGGAAGAACACGGGGAGGCCCCCAGGAGATGGCTTTTCTCCGAGCCGCGGCTGGCTCCTTTCTGGCCTATATGTGGGCCGTGCATGCGCACTCAGGCTCCCTACCACAAGTCTCCCTCGGGTCACGGGACCCACACTAGAGGTGTCTCCTGACCCACCCTTGAGGGGTCACGCGACCCACCCCTGAGTGGTCTCGTGACCCACACCTGAGGGGTCACGTGACCCACCCCTGAGGAGTCTCGTGACCCACACCTGAGGGGTCACGTGACGCACCCCTGGGGGGTCACGTGACCCACCCCTGAGGGGTCACGTGACCCACCCCTGACGGGTCACGTGACCCACCCCTGAGGGGTCTCGTGACCCACCCCTGACGGGTCACGTGACCCAACCCTGAGGGGTCTCGTGACCCACCCTTGAGGGTCACGTGCCCCACCCTTGAGGGGTCTCGAGACCCACCCTTGTGGGATCACGTGCCCCACCCTTGAGGGGTCTCGAGACCCACCCTTGGGAGGTCACCTGTCCCACCCTGGAGGGGTCAGGTGACCCGCCCTTGAGAGGTCACAGCAGTTTCAGAGGGTCCCTGCGCACCTGTCCGTGGAAACAGAAGCCCTCCCTGCCACTCAGAGCACCGCGCCATTTCCCCTAGGCCACACTGCCCAGCAGCACTCTCAGCCCCGCACAGACAGTGTGCTAAGGACAGACTTGGATACCGGGGCCTGGGCGGGGGATTTTCCATGGAACTCTCTCAGGGCCCGGTGCCCTGTGTCGCCCGGGAGTGCCCATGCCCTTCCTTGACCCCGCAGGACACTTGCATCCAGCAATAAGCAGCCCTCTGCCTCCACGGGGCTCAAACACCTGGGCCCGGTGTGCGGGCACCTGGCGTACGTGGAGGCAAACCCGCGGACCCCTCTGGCCCGAACCCACCACTGCGAAGATCCCCCTTTTCTTCCATCCGTAAAGGGGTCCTCCTTGGGGAGTGGAGGAACATGGGGAGGCCCCCAGGAGATGGCTTTTCTCCGAGCCGAGTCTGCCTGGTTTCGGGCCAACACCTGGGCCGCGCATGCGCACTCAGGCTCCCAAGCACACGCCTCCCTCGGCTCACCAGACCCACCCTTTAGAGGTCACAGCAGTTCCACACGGTCCCTGGGCACTTGTCCGTGGACACAGGAGCCCTCCCTGCCACCTAGAGGACCACGCGATTTCCGCTGGGGAACACTGCCCAGAAGCACTCCCAGCCTGGCACAGACACTGTGCGCAGGATAGACTTGTGGACCAGGGGCCTGGGCGGGGAATTTTCCAGGGAATTCTCTAAAGGCCAGGTGCCCTCTGTCGCCCTGGGAGTGCCCACGCCGTCCCTTAACCCTGCAGGACACTATCATCCAGCAATAAGCAGCCCTCTGCCTCCACGGGGCTCAAACACCTGGGCCCGTTGTGCGAGCACCTGGCGTACGTGCAGGCAAACCCGCCGACCCCTCTGGCCCGAACCCACCACTGCGAAGATCCCCCATTTCTTCCATCCGTAAAGGGGTGCTCCTTGGGGACTGGAGGAACATGGGGAGACCCCCAGGAGATGGCTTTTCTCCGAGCCGCGGCTGGCTCCTTTCGGGCCTATTCGTGGGCCGCGCATGCGCACTCAGGCTCCCAAGCACACGCCTCCCTCGGCTCACCTGACCCACCCTTGAGCTGTCAGACCATTTGCACAGGGTCCCTAGGCACCTGTCTGGAAACGGAAGCCCACCCCGCCACCCAGAGGACCGCGCGATTTCCCATGGGCCACACTTCCCAGCAGCTCTCCCAGCTCCTCAGACACAGTGTGCGCAGGAAAGACTTGGGGAACGGGGGCCTGGGCGGGGGATTTTCCAGGGGGCTGTCTGATGACCAGGCGTCCTCTCTCGCCCGGTGAGTGTCCAAGCCGTCCCTTGACCCCCGCAGGAGACCTGATTCCTGCCATAAGCGGCCCTCTAGCCACATGGGGCAGGGACACCTGGGCCCGGTGTGCCAGCAACTGGCCTACATGGAGGCAAACAAACAGACACCTCAGGCCCGACCCCACCACTGCGAAGATCCCCCTTTTCTTCCATCCGTAAAGGGGTCACGCTTCAGGAGTGGAAGAACACGGGGAGGCCCCCAGGAGATGGCTTTTCTCCGAGCCGCGGCTGGCTCCTTTCTGGCCTATATGTGGGCCGTGCATGCGCACTCAGGCTCCCTACCACAAGTCTCCCTCGGGTCACGGGACCCACACTAGAGGTGTCTCCTGACCCACCCTTGAGGGGTCACGCGACCCACCCCTGAGTGGTCTCGTGACCCACACCTGAGGGGTCACGTGACCCACCCCTGAGGAGTCTCGTGACCCACACCTGAGGGGTCACGTGACGCATCCCTGGGGGGTCACGTGACCCACCCCTGAGGGGTCACGTGACCCAACCCTGAGGGGTCACGTGACGCACCTCTGGGGGGTCACGTGACACACCCCTGAGGGGTCACGTGACCCACCCCTGACGGGTCACGTGACCCACCCCTGAGGGGTCTCGTGACCCACCCCTGACGGGTCACGTGACCCAACCCTGAGGGGTCTCCTGACCCACCCTTGAGGGTCACGTGCCCCACCCTTGAGGGGTCTCGAGACCCACCCTTGTGGGATCACGTGCCCCACCCTTGAGGGGTCTCGAGACCCACCCTTGGGAGGTCACCTGTCCCACCCTGGAGGGGTCAGGTTACCCGCCCTTGAGAGGTCACAGCAGTTTCAGAGGGTCCCTGCGCACCTGTCCGTGGAAACAGAAGCCCTCCCTGCCACTCAGAGCACCGCGCCATTTCCCCTAGGCCACACTGCCCAGCAGCACTCTCAGCCCCGCACAGACAGTGTGCTAAGGACAGACTTGGATACCGGGGCCTGGGCGGGGGATTTTCCATGGAACTCTCTCAGGGCCCGGTGCCCTGTGTCGCCCGGGAGTGCCCAAGCCCTTCCTTGACCCCGCAGGACACTTGCATCCAGCAATAAGCAGCCCTCTGCCTCCACGGGGCTCAAACACCTGGGCCCGGTGTGCGGGCACCTGGCGTACGTGGAGGCAAACCCGCGGACCCCTCTGGCCCGAACCCACCACTGCGAAGATCCCCCTTTTCTTCCATCCGTAAAGGGGTCCTCCTTGGGGAGTGGAGGAACATGGGGAGGCCCCCAGGAGATGGCTTTTCTCCGAGCCGAGTCTGCCTGGTTTCGGGCCAACACCTGGGCCGCGCATGCGCACTCAGGCTCCCAAGCACACGCCTCCCTCGGCTCACCAGACCCACCCTTTAGAGGTCACAGCAGTTCCACACGGTCCCTGGGCACCTGTCCGTGGACACAGGAGCCCTCCCTGCCACCTACAGGACCACGCGATTTCCGCTGGGGAACACTGCCCAGAAGCACTCCCAGCCTGGCACAGACACTGTGCGCAGGATAGACTTGTGGACCAGGGGCCTGGGCGGGGTATTATCCAGGGAATTCTCTAAAGGCCAGGTGCCCTCTGTTGCCCTGGGAGTGCCCACGCTGTCCCTTAACCCTGCAGGACACTATCATCCAGCAATAAGCAGCCCTCTGCCTCCACGGGGCTCAAACACCTGGGCCCGTTGTGCGAGCACCTGGCGTACGTGCAGGCAAACCCGCCGACCCCTCTGGCCCGAACCCACCACTGCGAAGATCCCCCATTTCTTCCATCCGTAAAGGGGTGCTCCTTGGGGACTGGAGGAACATGGGGAGACCCCCAGGAGATGGCTTTTCTCCGAGCCGCGGCTGGCTCCTTTCGGGCCTATTCGTGGGCCGCGCATGCGCACTCAGGCTCCCAAGCACACGCCTCCCTCGGCTCACCTGACCCACCCTTGAGCTGTCAGACCATTTGCACAGGGTCCCTAGGCACCTGTCTGGAAACGGAAGCCCACCCCGCCACCCAGAGGACCGCGCGATTTCCCATGGGCCACACTTCCCAGCAGCTCTCCCTGCTCCTCAGACACAGTGTGCGCAGGAAAGACTTGGGGAACGGGGGCCTGGGCGGGGGATTTTCCAGGGGGCTGTCTGATGACCAGGCGTCCTCTCTCGCCCGGTGAGTGTCCAAGCCGTCCCTTGACCCCCGCAGGAGACCTGATTCCTGCCATAAGCGGCCCTCTAGCCACATGGGGCAGGGACACCTGGGCCCGGTGTGCCAGCAACTGGCCTACATGGAGGCAAACAAACAGACACCTCAGGCCCGACCCCACCACTGCGAAGATCCCCCTTTTCTTCCATCCGTAAAGGGGTCACGCTTCAGGAGTGGAAGAACACGGGGAGGCCCCCAGGAGATGGCTTTTCTCCGAGCCGCGGCTGGCTCCTTTCTGGCCTATATGTGGGCCGTGCATGCGCACTCAGGCTCCCTACCACAAGCCTCCCTCGGGTCACGGGAC
The DNA here is from genome assembly GCF_022682495.2 of Desmodus rotundus. Taxonomy (NCBI): domain Eukaryota; kingdom Metazoa; phylum Chordata; class Mammalia; order Chiroptera; family Phyllostomidae; genus Desmodus; species Desmodus rotundus. Next base: position 114,563 of record NW_026527335.1, read on the forward strand.
CCACACTAGAGGTGTCTCCTGACCCACCCTTGAGGGGTCACGCGACCCACCCCTGAGTGGTCTCGTGACCCACACCTGAGGGGTCACCTGACCCACCCCTGAGGAGTCTCGTGACCCACCCCTGAGGGGTCACGTGACCCACCCCTGAGGGGTCACGTGACGCACCCCTGAGGGGTCACGTGATGCACCCCTGAGGGGTCACGTGACCCACCCCTGAGGGGTCACGTGACGCAACCCTGGGGGGTCACGTGAACCACCCCTGAGGGGTCACGTGACCCACCCCTGAGGGGTCTCGTGACCCACCCCTGACGGGTCACGTGACCCAACCCCGAGGGGTCACGTGACCCACCCCTGAGGGGTCTCGTGACCCACCCCTGACGGGTCACGTGACCCAACCTCGAGGGGTCACGTGACCCACCCCTGAGGGGTCTCGTGACCCACCCTGGAGGGTCACGTGCCCCACCCTTGAGGGGTCTCGAGACCCACCCTTGGGAGGTCACCTGTCCCACCCTGGAGGGGTCAGGTGACCCGCCCTTGAGAGGTCACAGCAATTTCAGAGGGTCCCTGCGCACCTGTCCGTGGAAACAGAAGCCCTCCCTGCCACTCAGAGCACCGCGCCATTTCCCCTAGGCCACACTGCCCAGCAGCACTCTCAGCCCCGCACAGACAGTGTGCTAAGGACAGACTTGGATACCGGGGGCCTGGGCGGGGGATTTTCCATGGAACTCTCTCAGGGCCCGGTGCCCTGTGTCGCCCGGGAGTGCCCATGCCCTTCCTTGACCCCGCAGGACACTTGCATCCAGCAATAAGCAGCCCTCTGCCTCCACGGGGCTCAAACACCTGGGCCCGGTGTGCGGGCACCTGGCGTACGTGGAGGCAAACCCGCGGACCCCTCTGGCCCGAACCCACCACTGCGAAGATCCCCCTTTTCTTCCATCCGTAAAGGGGTCCTCCTTGGGGAGTGGAGGAACATGGGGAGGCCCCCAGGAGATGGCTTTTCTCCCAGCCGAGTCTGCCTGGTTTCGGGCCAACACCTGGGCCGCGCATGCGCACTCAGGCTCCCAAGCACACGCCTCCCTCGGCTCACCAGACCCACCCTTTAGAGGTCACAGCAGTTCCACACGGTCCCTGGGCACCTGTCCGTGGACACAGGAGCCCTCCCTGCCACCTAGAGGACCACGCGATTTCCGCTGGGGAACACTGCCCAGAAGCACTCCCAGCCTGGCACAGACACTGTGCGCAGGATAGACTTGTGGACCAGGGGCCTGGGCGGGGAATTATCCAGGGAATTCTCTAAAGGCCAGGTGCCCTCTGTTGCCCTGGGAGTGCCCACGCTGTCCCTTAACCCTGCAGGACACTATCATCCAGCAATAAGCAGCCCTCTGCCTCCACGGGGCTCAAACACCTGGGCCCGTTGTGCGAGCACCTGGCGTACGTGCAGGCAAACCCGCCGACCCCTCTGGCCCGAACCCACCACTGCGAAGATCCCCCATTTCTTCCATCCGTAAAGGGGTCCTCCTTGGGGACTGGAGGAACATGGGGAGACCCCCAGGAGATGGCTTTTCTCCGAGCCGCGGCTGGCTCCTTTCGGGCCTTTTCGTGGGCCGCGCATGCGCACTCAGGCTCCCAAGCACACGCCTCCCTCGGCTCACCTGACCCACCCTTGAGCTGTCAGAACATTTGCACAGGGTCCCTAGGCACCTGTCTGGAAACGGAAGCCCACCCCGCCACCCAGAGGACCGCGCGATTTCCCATGGGCCACACTTCCCAGCAGCTCTCCCAGCTCCTCAGACACAGTGTGCGCAGGAAAGACTTGGGGAACGGGGGCCTGGGCGGGGGATTTTCCAGGGGGCTGTCTGATGACCAGGCGTCCTCTCTCGCCCGGTGAGTGTCCAAGCCGTCCCTTGACCCCCGCAGGAGACCTGATTCCTGCCATAAGCGGCCCTCTAGCCACATGGGGCAGGGACACCTGGGCCCGGTGTGCCAGCAACTGGCCTACATGGAGGCAAACAAACAGACACCTCAGGCCCGACCCCACCACTGCGAAGATCCCCCTTTTCTTCCATCCGTAAAGGGGTCACGCTTCAGGAGTGGAAGAACACGGGGAGGCCCCCAGGAGATGGCTTTTCTCCGAGCCGCGGCTGGCTCCTTTCTGGCCTATATGTGGGCCGTGCATGCGCACTCAGGCTCCCTACCACAAGCCTCCCTCGGGTCACGGGACCCACACTAGAGGTGTCTCCTGACCCACCCTTGAGGGGTCACGCGACCCACCCCTGAGTGGTCTGGTGACCCACACCTGAGGGGTCACGTGACCCACCCCTGAGGAGTCTCCTGACCCACACCTGAGGGGTCACGTGACCCACCCCTGAGGGGTCACGTGACGCACCCCTGAGGGGTCATGTGACCCACCCCTGAGGGGTCACGTGACGCACCCCTGGGGGGTCACGTGACGCACCCTTGAGGGGTCATGTGACCCACCCCTGAGGGGTCACGTGACCCACCCCTGAGGGGTCACGTGGCCCACCCCTGACGGGTCACGTGACCCAACCCTGAGGGGTCACGTGACCCACCCCTGAGGGGTCATGTGACCCACCCCTGAGGGGTCACGTGACGCAACCCTGGGGGGTCACGTGACGCACCCCTGGGGGGTCACGTGAACCACCCCTGAGGGGTCATGTGACCCACCCCTGAGGGGTCTCGTGACCCACCCCTGACGGGTCACGTGACCCAACCCTGAGGGGTCACGTGACCCACCCCTGAGGGGTCTCGTGACCCACCCTGGAGGGTCACGTGCCCCACCCTTGATGGGTCTCGAGACCCACCCTTGCGGGGTCACGTGCCCCACCCTTGAGGGGTCTCGAGACCCACCCTTTGGAGGTCACCTGTCCCACCCTGGAGGGGTCAGGTGACCCGCCCTTGAGAGGTCACAGCAGTTTCAGAGGGTCCCTGCGCACCTGTCCGTGGAAACAGAAGCCCTCCCTGCCACTCAGAGCACCGCGCCATTTCCCCTAGGCCACACTGCCCAGCAGCACTCTCAGCCCCGCACAGACAGTGTGCTAAGGACAGACTTGGATACCGGGGGCCTGGGCGGGGGATTTTCCATGGAACTCTCTCAGGGCCCGGTGCCCTGTGTCACCCGGGAGTGCCCATGCCCTTCCTTGACCCCGCAGGACACTTGCATCCAGCAATAAGCAGCCCTCTGCCTCCACGGGGCTCAAACACCTGGGCCCGGTGTGCGGGCACCTGGCGTACGTGGAGGCAAACCCGCGGACCCCTCTGGCCCGAACCCACCACTGCGAAGATCCCCCTTTTCTTCCATCCGTAAAGGGGTCCTCCTTGGGGAGTGGAGGAACATGGGGAGGCCCCCAGGAGATGGCTTTTCTCCGAGCCGAGTCTGCCTGGTTTCGGGCCAACACCTGGGCCGCGCATGCGCACTCAGGCTCCCAAGCACACGCCTCCCTCGGCTCACCAGACCCACCCTTTAGAGGTCACAGCAGTTCCACACGGTCCCTGGGCACCTGTCCGTGGACACAGGAGCCCTCCCTGCCACCTAGAGGACCACGCGATTTCCGCTGGGGAACACTGCCCAGAAGCACTCCCAGCCTGGCACAGACACTGTGCGCAGGATAGACTTGTGGACCAGGGGCCTGGGCGGGGCATTATCCAGGGAATTCTCTAAAGGCCAGGTGCCCTCTGTCGCCCTGGGAGTGCCCACGCTGTCCCTTAACCCTGCAGGACACTATCATCCAGCAATAAGCAGCCCTCTGCCTCCACGGGGCTCAAACACCTGGGCCCGTTGTGCGAGCACCTGGCGTACGTGCAGGCAAACCCGCCGACCCCTCTGGCCCGAACCCACCACTGCGAAGATCCCCCATTTCTTCCATCCGTAAAGGGGTCCTCCTTGGGGACTGGAGGAACATGGGGAGACCCCCAGGAGATGGCTTTTCTCCGAGCCGCGGCTGGCTCCTTTCGGGCCTATTCGTGGGCCGCGCATGCGCACTCAGGCTCCCAAGCACACGCCTCCCTCGGCTCACCTGACCCACCCTTGAGCTGTCAGACCATTTGCACAGGGTCCCTAGGCACCTGTCTGGAAACGGAAGCCCACCCCGCCACCCAGAGGACCGCGCAATTTCCCATGGGCCACACTTCCCAGCAGCTCTCCCAGCTCCTCAGACACAGTGTGCGCAGGAAAGACTTGGGGAACGGGGGCCTGGGCGGGGGATTTTCCAGGGGGCTGTCTGATGACCAGGCGTCCTCTCTCGCCCGGTGAGTGTCCAAGCCGTCCCTTGACCCCCGCAGGAGACCTGATTCCTGCCATAAGCGGCCCTCTAGCCACATGGGGCAGGGACACCTGGGCCCGGTGTGCCAGCAACTGGCCTACATGGAGGCAAACAAACAGACACCTCAGGCCCGACCCCACCACTGCGAAGATCCCCCTTTTCTTCCATCCGTAAAGGGGTCACGCTTCAGGAGTGGAAGAACACGGGGAGGCCCCCAGGAGATGGCTTTTCTCCGAGCCGCGGCTGGCTCCTTTCTGGCCTATATGTGGGCCGTGCATGCGCACTCAGGCACCCTACCACAAGCCTCCCTCGGGTCACGGGACCCACACTAGAGGTGTCTCCTGACCCACCCTTGAGGGGTCACGCGACCCACCCCTGAGTGGTCTCGTGACCCACACCTGAGGGGTCACCTGACCCACCCCTGAGGAGTCTCGTGACCCACCCCTGAGGGGTCACGTGACCCACCCCTGAGGGGTCACGTGACGCACCCCTGAGGGGTCACGTGACGCACCCCTGAGGGGTCACGTGACCCACCCCTGAGGGGTCTCGTGACCCACCCCTGACGGGTCACGTGACCCACCCCTGAGGAGTCTCGTGACCCACCCCTGAGGGGTCACGTGACCCACCCCTGAGGGGTCACGTGACGCACCCCTGAGGGGTCACGTGACGCACCCCTGAGGGGTCACGTGACCCACCCCTGAGGGGTCTCGTGACCCACCCCTGAGGGGTCACGTGACCCACCCCTGAGGGGTCACGTGACGCAACCCTGGGGGGTCACGTGAACCACCCCTGACGGGTCACGTGACCCACCCCTGAGGGGTCTCGTGACCCACCCCTGACGGGTCACGTGACCCAACCCCGAGGGGTCACGTGACCCACCCCTGAGGGGTCTCGTGACCCACCCTGGAGGGTCACGTGCCCCACCCTTGATGGGTCTCGAGACCCACCCTTGCGGGGTCACGTGCCCCACCCTTGAGGGGTCTCGAGACCCACCCTTGGGAGGTCACCTGTCCCACCCTGGAGGGGTCAGGTGACCCGCCCTTGAGAGGTCACAGCAATTTCAGAGGGTCCCTGCGCACCTGTCCGTGGAAACAGAAGCCCTCCCTGCCACTCAGAGCACCGCGCCATTTCCCCTAGGCCACACTGCCCAGCAGCACTCTCAGCCCCGCACAGACAGTGTGCTAAGGACAGACTTGGATACCGGGGGCCTGGGCGGGGGATTTTCCATGGAACTCTCTCAGGGCCCGGTGCCCTGTGTCGCCCGGGAGTGCCCATGCCCTTCCTTGACCCCGCAGGACACTTGCATCCAGCAATAAGCAGCCCTCTGCCTCCACGGGGCTCAAACACCTGGGCCCGGTGTGCGGGCACCTGGCGTACGTGGAGGCAAACCCGCGGACCCCTCTGGCCCGAACCCACCACTGCGAAGATCCCCCTTTTCTTCCATCCGTAAAGGGGTCCTCCTTGGGGAGTGGAGGAACATGGGGAGGCCCCCAGGAGATGGCTTTTCTCCGAGCCGAGTCTGCCTGGTTTCGGGCCAACACCTGGGCCGCGCATGCGCACTCAGGCTCCCAAGCACACGCCTCCCTCGGCTCACCAGACCCACCCTTTAGAGGTCACAGCAGTTCCACACGGTCCCTGGGCACCTGTCCGTGGACACAGGAGCCCTCCCTGCCACCTAGAGGACCACGCGATTTCCGCTGGGGAACACTGCCCAGAAGCACTCCCAGCCTGGCACAGACACTGTGCGCAGGATAGACTTGTGGACCAGGGGCCTGGGCGGGGAATTATCCAGGGAATTCTCTAAAGGCCAGGTGCCCTCTGTTGCCCTGGGAGTGCCCACGCTGTCCCTTAACCCTGCAGGACACTATCATCCAGCAATAAGCAGCCCTCTGCCTCCACGGGGCTCAAACACCTGGGCCCGTTGTGCGAGCACCTGGCGTACGTGCAGGCAAACCCGCCGACCCCTCTGGCCCGAACCCACCACTGCGAAGATCCCCCATTTCTTCCATCCGTAAAGGGGTCCTCCTTGGGGACTGGAGGAACATGGGGAGACCCCCAGGAGATGGCTTTTCTCCGAGCCGCGGCTGGCTCCTTTCGGGCCTATTCGTGGGCCGCGCATGCGCACTCAGGCTCCCAAGCACACGCCTCCCTCGGCTCACCTGACCCACCCTTGAGCTGTCAGAACATTTGCACAGGGTCCCTAGGCACCTGTCTGGAAACGGAAGCCCACCCCGCCACCCAGAGGACCGCGCGATTTCCCATGGGCCACACTTCCCAGCAGCTCTCCCAGCTCCTCAGACACAGTGTGCGCAGGAAAGACTTGGGGAACGGGGGCCTGGGCGGGGGATTTTCCAGGGGGCTGTCTGATGACCAGGCGTCCTCTCTCGCCCGGTGAGTGTCCAAGCCGTCCCTTGACCCCCGCAGGAGACCTGATTCCTGCCATAAGCGGCCCTCTAGCCACATGGGGCAGGGACACCTGGGCCCGGTGTGCCAGCAACTGGCCTACATGGAGGCAAACAAACAGACACCTCAGGCCCGACCCCACCACTGCGAAGATCCCCCTTTTCTTCCATCCGTAAAGGGGTCACGCTTCAGGAGTGGAAGAACACGGGGAGGCCCCCAGGAGATGGCTTTTCTCCGAGCCGCGGCTGGCTCCTTTCTGGCCTATATGTGGGCCGTGCATGCGCACTCAGGCTCCCTACCACAAGCCTCCCTCGGGTCACGGGACCCACACTAGAGGTGTCTCCTGACCCACCCTTGAGGGGTCACGCGACCCACCCCTGAGTGGTCTCGTGACCCACACCTGAGGGGTCACGTGACCCACCCCTGAGGAGTCTCCTGACCCACACCTGAGGGGTCACGTGACCCACCCCTGAGGGGTCACGTGACGCACCCCTGAGGGGTCATGTGACCCACCCCTGAGGGGTCACGTGACGCACCCCTGGGGGGTCACGTGACGCGCCCTTGAGGGGTCATGTGACCCACCCCTGAGGGGTCACGTGACCCACCCCTGAGGGGTCACGTGACCCACCCCTGACGGGTCACGTGACCCAACCCTGAGGGGTCACGTGACCCACCCCTGAGGGGTCTCGTGACCCACCCTTGAGGGTCACGTGCCCCACACTTGAGGGGTCTCGAGACCCACCCTTGTGGGGTCACGTGCCCCACCCTTGAGGGGTCTCGAGACCCACCCTTGGGAGGTCACCTGTCCCACCCTGGAGGGGTCAGGTGACCCGCCCTTGAGAGGTCACAGCAGTTTCAGAGGGTCCCTGCGCACCTGTCCGTGGAAACAGAAGCCCTCCCTGCCACTCAGAGCACCGCGCCATTTCCCCTAGGCCACACTGCCCAGCAGCACTCTCAGCCCCGCACAGACAGTGTGCTAAGGACAGACTTGGATACCGGGGGCCTGGGCGGGGGATTTTCCATGGAACTCTCTCAGGGCCCCGTGCCCTGTGTCGCCCGGGAGTGCCCATGCCCTTCCTTGACCCCGCAGGACACTTGCATCCAGCAATAAGCAGCCCTCTGCCTCCACGGGGCTCAAACACCTGGGCCCGGTGTGCGGGCACCTGGCGTACGTGGAGGCAAACCCGCGGACCCCTCTGGCCCGAACCCACCACTGCGAAGATCCCCCTTTTCTTCCATCCGTAAAGGGGTCCTCCTTGGGGAGTGGAGGAACATGGGGAGGCCCCCAGGAGATGGCTTTTCTCCGAGCCGAGTCTGCCTGGTTTCGGGCCAACACCTGGGCCGCGCATGCGCACTCAGGCTCCCAAGCACACGCCTCCCTCGGCTCACCAGACCCACCCTTTAGAGGTCACAGCAGTTCCACACGGTCCCTGGGCACTTGTCCGTGGACACAGGAGCCCTCCCTGCCACCTAGAGGACCACGCGATTTCCGCTGGGGAACACTGCCCAGAAGCACTCCCAGCCTGGCACAGACACTGTGCGCAGGATAGACTTGTGGACCAGGGGCCTGGGCGGGGAATTTTCCAGGGAATTCTCTAAAGGCCAGGTGCCCTCTGTCGCCCTGGGAGTGCCCACGCCGTCCCTTAACCCTGCAGGACACTATCATCCAGCAATAAGCAGCCCTCTGCCTCCACGGGGCTCAAACACCTGGGCCCGTTGTGCGAGCACCTGGCGTACGTGCAGGCAAACCCGCCGACCCCTCTGGCCCGAACCAACCACTGCGAAGATCCCCCATTTCTTCCATCCGTAAAGGGGTGCTCCTTGGGGACTGGAGGAACATGGGGAGACCCCCAGGAGATGGCTTTTCTCCGAGCCGCGGCTGGCTCCTTTCGGGCCTATTCGTGGGCCGCGCATGCGCACTCAGGCTCCCAAGCACACGCCTCCCTCGGCTCACCTGACCCACCCTTGAGCTGTCAGACCATTTGCACAGGGTCCCTAGGCACCTGTCTGGAAACGGAAGCCCACCCCGCCACCCAGAGGACCGCGCGATTTCCCATGGGCCACACTTCCCAGCAGCTCTCCCAGCTCCTCAGACACAGTGTGCGCAGGAAAGACTTGGGGAACGGGGGCCTGGGCGGGGGATTTTCCAGTGGGCTGTCTGATGACCAGGCGTCCTCTCTCGCCCGGTGAGTGTCCAAGCCGTCCCTTGACCCCCGCAGGAGACCTGATTCCTGCCATAAGCGGCCCTCTAGCCACATGGGGCAGGGACACCTGGGCCCGGTGTGCCAGCAACTGGCCTACATGGAGGCAAACAAACAGACACCTCAGGCCCGACCCCACCACTGCGAAGATCCCCCTTTTCTTCCATCCGTAAAGGGGTCACGCTTCAGGAGTGGAAGAACACGGGGAGGCCCCCAGGAGATGGCTTTTCTCCGAGCCGCGGCTGGCTCCTTTCTGGCCTATATGTGGGCCGTGCATGCGCACTCAGGCTCCCTACCACAAGTCTCCCTCGGGTCACGGGACCCACACTAGAGGTGTCTCCTGACCCACCCTTGAGGGGTCACGCGACCCACCCCTGAGTGGTCTCGTGACCCACACCTGAGGGGTCACGTGACCCACCCCTGAGGAGTCTCGTGACCCACACCTGAGGGGTCACGTGACGCACCCCTGGGGGGTCACGTGACGCACCCCTGAGGGGTCACGTGACCCACCCCTGAGGTGTCACGTGACCCACCCCTGAGGGGTCACGTGACCCACCCCTGAGGGGTCACGTGACGCACCTCTGGGGGGTCACGTGACACACCCCTGAGGGGTCACGTGACCCACCCCTGACGGGTCACGTGACCCACCCCTGAGGGGTCTCGTGACCCACCCCTGACGGGTCACGTGACCCAACCCCGAGGGGTCACGTGACCCACCCCTGAGGGGTCTCGTGACCCACCCTGGAGGGTCACGTGCCCCACCCTTGAGGGGTCTCGAGACCCACCCTTGGGAGGTCACCTGTCCCACCCTGGAGGGGTCAGGTGACCCGCCCTTGAGAGGTCACAGCAATTTCAGAGGGTCCCTGCGCACCTGTCCGTGGAAACAGAAGCCCTCCCTGCCACTCAGAGCACCGCGCCATTTCCCCTAGGCCACACTGCCCAGCAGCACTCTCAGCCCCGCACAGACAGTGTGCTAAGGACAGACTTGGATACCGGGGGCCTGGGCGGGGGATTTTCCATGGAACTCTCTCAGGGCCCAGTGCCCTGTGTCGCCCGGGAGTGCCCATGCCCTTCCTTGACCCCGCAGGACACTTGCATCCAGCAATAAGCAGCCCTCTGCCTCCACGGGGCTCAAACACCTGGGCCCGGTGTGCGGGCACCTGGCGTACGTGGAGGCAAACCCGCGGACCCCTCTGGCCCGAACCCACCACTGCGAAGATCCCCCTTTTCTTCCATCCGTAAAGGGGTCCTCCTTGGGGAGTGGAGGAACATGGGGAGGCCCCCAGGAGATGGCTTTTCTCCCAGCCGAGTCTGCCTGGTTTCGGGCCAACACCTGGGCCGCGCATGCGCACTCAGGCTCCCAAGCACACGCCTCCCTCGGCTCACCAGACCCACCCTTTAGAGGTCACAGCAATTCCACACGGTCCCTGGGCACCTGTCCGTGGACACAGGAGCCCTCCCTGCCACCTAGAGGACCACGCGATTTCCGCTGGGGAACACTGCCCAGAAGCACTCCCAGCCTGGCACAGACACTGTGCGCAGGATAGACTTGTGGACCAGGGGCCTGGGCGGGGAATTTTCCAGGGAATTCTCTAAAGGCCAGGTGCCCTCTGTCGCCCTGGGAGTGCCCACGCCGTCCCTTAACCCTGCAGGACACTATCATCCAGCAATAAGCAGCCCTCTGCCTCCATGGGGCTCAAACACCTGGGCCCGTTGTGCGAGCACCTGGCGTACGTGCAGGCAAACCCGCCGACCCCTCTGGCCCGAACCAACCACTGCGAAGATCCCCCATTTCTTCCATCCGTAAAGGGGTGCTCCTTGGGGACTGGAGGAACATGGGGAGACCCCCAGGAGATGGCTTTTCTCCGAGCCGCGGCTGGCTCCTTTCGGGCCTATTCGTGGGCCGCGCATGCGCACTCAGGCTCCCAAGCACATGCCTCCCTCGGCTCACCTGACCCACCCTTGAGCTGTCAGACCATTTGCACAGGGTCCCTAGGCACCTGTCTGGAAACGGAAGCCCACCCCGCCACCCAGAGGACCGCGCGATTTCCCATGGGCCACACTTCCCAGCAGCTCTCCCAGCTCCTCAGACACAGTGTGCGCAGGAAAGACTTGGGGAACGGGGGCCTGGGCGGGGGATTTTCCAGGGGGCTGTCTGATGACCAGGCGTCCTCTCTCGCCCGGTGAGTGTCCAAGCCGTCCCTTGACCCCCGCAGGAGACCTGATTCCTGCCATAAGCGGCCCTCTAGCCACATGGGGCAGGGACACCTGGGCCCGGTGTGCCAGCAACTGGCCTACATGGAGGCAAACAAACAGACACCTCAGGCCCGACCCCACCACTGCGAAGATCCCCCTTTTCTTCCATCCGTAAAGGGGTCACGCTTCAGGAGTGGAAGAACACGGGGAGGCCCCCAGGAGATGGCTTTTCTCCGAGCCGCGGCTGGCTCCTTTCTGGCCTATATGTGGGCCGTGCATGCGCACTCAGGCTCCCTACCACAAGCCTCCCTCGGGTCACGGGACCCACACTAGAGGTGTCTCCTGACCCACCCTTGAGGGGTCACGCGACCCACCCCTGAGTGGTCTCGTGACCCACACCTGAGGGGTCACCTGACCCACCCCTGAGGAGTCTCGTGACCCACCCCTGAGGGGTCACGTGACCCACCCCTGAGGGGTCACGTGACGCACCCCTGAGGGGTCACGTGATGCACCCCTGAGGGGTCACGTGACCCACCCCTGAGGGGTCACGTGACGCAACCCTGGGGGGTCACGTGAACCACCCCTGAGGGGTCACGTGACCCACCCCTGAGGGGTCTCGTGACCCACCCCTGACGGGTCACGTGACCCAACCCCGAGGGGTCACGTGACCCACCCCTGAGGGGTCTCGTGACCCACCCCTGACGGGTCACGTGACCCAACCTCGAGGGGTCACGTGACCCACCCCTGAGGGGTCTCGTGACCCACCCTGGAGGGTCACGTGCCCCACCCTTGAGGGGTCTCGAGACCCACCCTTGGGAGGTCACCTGTCCCACCCTGGAGGGGTCAGGTGACCCGCCCTTGAGAGGTCACAGCAATTTCAGAGGGTCCCTGCGCACCTGTCCGTGGAAACAGAAGCCCTCCCTGCCACTCAGAGCACCGCGCCATTTCCCCTAGGCCACACTGCCCAGCAGCACTCTCAGCCCCGCACAGACAGTGTGCTAAGGACAGACTTGGATACCGGGGGCCTGGGCGGGGGATTTTCCATGGAACTCTCTCAGGGCCCGGTGCCCTGTGTCGCCCGGGAGTGCCCATGCCCTTCCTTGACCCCGCAGGACACTTGCATCCAGCAATAAGCAGCCCTCTGCCTCCACGGGGCTCAAACACCTGGGCCCGGTGTGCGGGCACCTGGCGTACGTGGAGGCAAACCCGCGGACCCCTCTGGCCCGAACCCACCACTGCGAAGATCCCCCTTTTCTTCCATCCGTAAAGGGGTCCTCCTTGGGGAGTGGAGGAACATGGGGAGGCCCCCAGGAGATGGCTTTTCTCCCAGCCGAGTCTGCCTGGTTTCGGGCCAACACCTGGGCCGCGCATGCGCACTCAGGCTCCCAAGCACACGCCTCCCTCGGCTCACCAGACCCACCCTTTAGAGGTCACAGCAGTTCCACACGGTCCCTGGGCACCTGTCCGTGGACACAGGAGCCCTCCCTGCCACCTAGAGGACCACGCGATTTCCGCTGGGGAACACTGCCCAGAAGCACTCCCAGCCTGGCACAGACACTGTGCGCAGGATAGACTTGTGGACCAGGGGCCTGGGCGGGGAATTATCCAGGGAATTCTCTAAAGGCCAGGTGCCCTCTGTTGCCCTGGGAGTGCCCACGCTGTCCCTTAACCCTGCAGGACACTATCATCCAGCAATAAGCAGCCCTCTGCCTCCACGGGGCTCAAACACCTGGGCCCGTTGTGCGAGCACCTGGCGTACGTGCAGGCAAACCCGCCGACCCCTCTGGCCCGAACCCACCACTGCGAAGATCCCCCATTTCTTCCATCCGTAAAGGGGTCCTCCTTGGGGACTGGAGGAACATGGGGAGACCCCCAGGAGATGGCTTTTCTCCGAGCCGCGGCTGGCTCCTTTCGGGCCTATTCGTGGGCCGCGCATGCGCACTCAGGCTCCCAAGCACACGCCTCCCTCGGCTCACCTGACCCACCCTTGAGCTGTCAGACCATTTGCACAGGGTCCCTAGGCACCTGTCTGGAAACGGAAGCCCACCCCGCCACCCAGAGGACCGCGCGATTTCCCATGGGCCACACTTCCCAGCAGCTCTCCCAGCTCCTCAGACACAGTGTGCGCAGGAAAGACTTGGGGAACGGGGGCCTGGGCGGGGGATTTTCCAGGGGGCTGTCTGATGACCAGGCGTCCTCTCTCGCCCGGTGAGTGTCCAAGCCGTCCCTTGACCCCCGCAGGAGACCTGATTCCTGCCATAAGCGGCCCTCTAGCCACATGGGGCAGGGACACCTGGGCCCGGTGTGCCAGCAACTGGCCTACATGGAGGCAAACAAACAGACACCTCAGGCCCGACCCCACCACTGCGAAGATCCCCCTTTTCTTCCATCCGTAAAGGGGTCACGCTTCAGGAGTGGAAGAACACGGGGAGGCCCCCAGGAGATGGCTTTTCTCCGAGCCGCGGCTGGCTCCTTTCTGGCCTATATGTGGGCCGTGCATGCGCACTCAGGCTCCCTACCACAAGCCTCCCTCGGGTCACGGGACCCACACTAGAGGTGTCTCCTGACCCACCCTTGAGGGGTCACGCGACCCACCCCTGAGTGGTCTGGTGACCCACACCTGAGGGGTCACGTGACCCACCCCTGAGGAGTCTCCTGACCCACACCTGAGGGGTCACGTGACCCACCCCTGAGGGGTCACGTGACGCACCCCTGAGGGGTCATGTGACCCACCCCTGAGGGGTCACGTGACGCACCGCTGGGGGGTCACGTGACGCACCCTTGAGGGGTCATGTGACCCACCCCTGAGGGGTCACGTGACCCACCCCTGAGGGGTCACGTGGCCCACCCCTGACGGGTCACGTGACCCAACCCTGAGGGGTCACGTGACCCACCCCTGAGGGGTCATGTGACCCACCCCTGAGGGGTCACGTGACGCAACCCTGGGGGGTCACGTGACGCACCCCTGGGGGGTCACGTGAACCACCCCTGAGGGGTCATGTGACCCACCCCTGAGGGGTCTCGTGACCCACCCCTGACGGGTCACGTGACCCAACCCTGAGGGGTCACGTGACCCACCCCTGAGGGGTCTCGTGACCCACCCTGGAGGGTCACGTGCCCCACCCTTGATGGGTCTCGAGACCCACCCTTGCGGGGTCACGTGCCCCACCCTTGAGGGGTCTCGAGACCCACCCTTTGGAGGTCACCTGTCCCACCCTGGAGGGGTCAGGTGACCCGCCCTTGAGAGGTCACAGCAGTTTCAGAGGGTCCCTGCGCACCTGTCCGTGGAAACAGAAGCCCTCCCTGCCACTCAGAGCACCGCGCCATTTCCCCTAGGCCACACTGCCCAGCAGCACTCTCAGCCCCGCACAGACAGTGTGCTAAGGACAGACTTGGATACCGGGGGCCTGGGCGGGGGATTTTCCATGGAACTCTCTCAGGGCCCGGTGCCCTGTGTCACCCGGGAGTGCCCATGCCCTTCCTTGACCCCGCAGGACACTTGCATCCAGCAATAAGCAGCCCTCTGCCTCCACGGGGCTCAAACACCTGGGCCCGGTGTGCGGGCACCTGGCGTACGTGGAGGCAAACCCGCGGACCCCTCTGGCCCGAACCCACCACTGCGAAGATCCCCCTTTTCTTCCATCCGTAAAGGGGTCCTCCTTGGGGAGTGGAGGAACATGGGGAGGCCCCCAGGAGATGGCTTTTCTCCGAGCCGAGTCTGCCTGGTTTCGGGCCAACACCTGGGCCGCGCATGCGCACTCAGGCTCCCAAGCACACGCCTCCCTCGGCTCACCAGACCCACCCTTTAGAGGTCACAGCAGTTCCACACGGTCCCTGGGCACCTGTCCGTGGACACAGGAGCCCTCCCTGCCACCTAGAGGACCACGCGATTTCCGCTGGGGAACACTGCCCAGAAGCACTCCCAGCCTGGCACAGACACTGTGCGCAGGATAGACTTGTGGACCAGGGGCCTGGGCGGGGCATTATCCAGGGAATTCTCTAAAGGCCAGGTGCCCTCTGTTGCCCTGGGAGTGCCCACGCTGTCCCTTAACCCTGCAGGACACTATCATCCAGCAATAAGCAGCCCTCTGCCTCCACGGGGCTCAAACACCTGGGCCCGTTGTGCGAGCACCTGGCGTACGTGCAGGCAAACCCGCCGACCCCTCTGGCCCGAACCCACCACTGCGAAGATCCCCCATTTCTTCCATCCGTAAAGGGGTCCTCCTTGGGGACTGGAGGAACATGGGGAGACCCCCAGGAGATGGCTTTTCTCCGAGCCGCGGCTGGCTCCTTTCGGGCCTATTCGTGGGCCGCGCATGCGCACTCAGGCTCCCAAGCACACGCCTCCCTCGGCTCACCTGACCCACCCTTGAGCTGTCAGACCATTTGCACAGGGTCCCTAGGCACCTGTCTGGAAACGGAAGCCCACCCCGCCACCCAGAGGACCGCGCAATTTCCCATGGGCCACACTTCCCAGCAGCTCTCCCAGCTCCTCAGACACAGTGTGCGCAGGAAAGACTTGGGGAACGGGGGCCTGGGCGGGGGATTTTCCAGGGGGCTGTCTGATGACCAGGCGTCCTCTCTCGCCCGGTGAGTGTCCAAGCCGTCCCTTGACCCCCGCAGGAGACCTGATTCCTGCCATAAGCGGCCCTCTAGCCACATGGGGCAGGGACACCTGGGCCCGGTGTGCCAGCAACTGGCCTACATGGAGGCAAACAAACAGACACCTCAGGCCCGACCCCACCACTGCGAAGATCCCCCTTTTCTTCCATCCGTAAAGGGGTCACGCTTCAGGAGTGGAAGAACACGGGGAGGCCCCCAGGAGATGGCTTTTCTCCGAGCCGCGGCTGGCTCCTTTCTGGCCTATATGTGGGCCGTGCATGCGCACTCAGGCACCCTACCACAAGCCTCCCTCGGGTCACGGGACCCACACTAGAGGTGTCTCCTGACCCACCCTTGAGGGGTCACGCGACCCACCCCTGAGTGGTCTCGTGACCCACACCTGAGGGGTCACCTGACCCACCCCTGAGGAGTCTCGTGACCCACCCCTGAGGGGTCACGTGACCCACCCCTGAGGGGTCACGTGACGCACCCCTGAGGGGTCACGTGACGCACCCCTGAGGGGTCACGTGACCCACCCCTGAGGGGTCTCGTGACCCACCCCTGACGGGTCACGTGACCCACCCCTGAGGAGTCTCGTGACCCACCCCTGAGGGGTCACGTGACCCACCCCTGAGGGGTCACGTGACGCACCCCTGAGGGGTCACGTGACGCACCCCTGAGGGGTCACGTGACCCACCCCTGAGGGGTCTCGTGACCCACCCCTGAGGGGTCACGTGACCCACCCCTGAGGGGTCACGTGACGCAACCCTGGGGGGTCACGTGAACCACCCCTGACGGGTCACGTGACCCACCCCTGAGGGGTCTCGTGACCCACCCCTGACGGGTCACGTGACCCAACCCCGAGGGGTCACGTGACCCACCCCTGAGGGGTCTCGTGACCCACCCTGGAGGGTCACGTGCCCCACCCTTGATGGGTCTCGAGACCCACCCTTGCGGGGTCACGTGCCCCACCCTTGAGGGGTCTCGAGACCCACCCTTGGGAGGTCACCTGTCCCACCCTGGAGGGGTCAGGTGACCCGCCCTTGAGAGGTCACAGCAATTTCAGAGGGTCCCTGCGCACCTGTCCGTGGAAACAGAAGCCCTCCCTGCCACTCAGAGCACCGCGCCATTTCCCCTAGGCCACACTGCCCAGCAGCACTCTCAGCCCCGCACAGACAGTGTGCTAAGGACAGACTTGGATACCGGGGGCCTGGGCGGGGGATTTTCCATGGAACTCTCTCAGGGCCCGGTGCCCTGTGTCGCCCGGGAGTGCCCATGCCCTTCCTTGACCCCGCAGGACACTTGCATCCAGCAATAAGCAGCCCTCTGCCTCCACGGGGCTCAAACACCTGGGCCCGGTGTGCGGGCACCTGGCGTACGTGGAGGCAAACCCGCGGACCCCTCTGGCCCGAACCCACCACTGCGAAGATCCCCCTTTTCTTCCATCCGTAAAGGGGTCCTCCTTGGGGAGTGGAGGAACATGGGGAGGCCCCCAGGAGATGGCTTTTCTCCGAGCCGAGTCTGCCTGGTTTCGGGCCAACACCTGGGCCGCGCATGCGCACTCAGGCTCCCAAGCACACGCCTCCCTCGGCTCACCAGACCCACCCTTTAGAGGTCACAGCAGTTCCACACGGTCCCTGGGCACCTGTCCGTGGACACAGGAGCCCTCCCTGCCACCTAGAGGACCACGCGATTTCCGCTGGGGAACACTGCCCAGAAGCACTCCCAGCCTGGCACAGACACTGTGCGCAGGATAGACTTGTGGACCAGGGGCCTGGGCGGGGAATTATCCAGGGAATTCTCTAAAGGCCAGGTGCCCTCTGTTGCCCTGGGAGTGCCCACGCTGTCCCTTAACCCTGCAGGACACTATCATCCAGCAATAAGCAGCCCTCTGCCTCCACGGGGCTCAAACACCTGGGCCCGTTGTGCGAGCACCTGGCGTACGTGCAGGCAAACCCGCCGACCCCTCTGGCCCGAACCCACCACTGCGAAGATCCCCCATTTCTTCCATCCGTAAAGGGGTCCTCCTTGGGGACTGGAGGAACATGGGGAGACCCCCAGGAGATGGCTTTTCTCCGAGCCGCGGCTGGCTCCTTTCGGGCCTATTCGTGGGCCGCGCATGCGCACTCAGGCTCCCAAGCACACGCCTCCCTCGGCTCACCTGACCCACCCTTGAGCTGTCAGAACATTTGCACAGGGTCCCTAGGCACCTGTCTGGAAACGGAAGCCCACCCCGCCACCCAGAGGACCGCGCGATTTCCCATGGGCCACACTTCCCAGCAGCTCTCCCAGCTCCTCAGACACAGTGTGCGCAGGAAAGACTTGGGGAACGGGGGCCTGGGCGGGGGATTTTCCAGGGGGCTGTCTGATGACCAGGCGTCCTCTCTCGCCCGGTGAGTGTCCAAGCCGTCCCTTGACCCCCGCAGGAGACCTGATTCCTGCCATAAGCGGCCCTCTAGCCACATGGGGCAGGGACACCTGGGCCCGGTGTGCCAGCAACTGGCCTACATGGAGGCAAACAAACAGACACCTCAGGCCCGACCCCACCACTGCGAAGATCCCCCTTTTCTTCCATCCGTAAAGGGGTCACGCTTCAGGAGTGGAAGAACACGGGGAGGCCCCCAGGAGATGGCTTTTCTCCGAGCCGCGGCTGGCTCCTTTCTGGCCTATATGTGGGCCGTGCATGCGCACTCAGGCTCCCTACCACAAGCCTCCCTCGGGTCACGGGACCCACACTAGAGGTGTCTCCTGACCCACCCTTGAGGGGTCACGCGACCCACCCCTGAGTGGTCTCGTGACCCACACCTGAGGGGTCACGTGACCCACCCCTGAGGAGTCTCCTGACCCACACCTGAGGGGTCACGTGACCCACCCCTGAGGGGTCACGTGACGCACCCCTGAGGGGTCATGTGACCCACCCCTGAGGGGTCACGTGACGCACCCCTGGGGGGTCACGTGACGCGCCCTTGAGGGGTCATGTGACCCACCCCTGAGGGGTCACGTGACCCACCCCTGAGGGGTCACGTGACCCACCCCTGACGGGTCACGTGACCCAACCCTGAGGGGTCACGTGACCCACCCCTGAGGGGTCTCGTGACCCACCCTTGAGGGTCACGTGCCCCACACTTGAGGGGTCTCGAGACCCACCCTTGTGGGGTCACGTGCCCCACCCTTGAGGGGTCTCGAGACCCACCCTTGGGAGGTCACCTGTCCCACCCTGGAGGGGTCAGGTGACCCGCCCTTGAGAGGTCACAGCAGTTTCAGAGGGTCCCTGCGCACCTGTCCGTGGAAACAGAAGCCCTCCCTGCCACTCAGAGCACCGCGCCATTTCCCCTAGGCCACACTGCCCAGCAGCACTCTCAGCCCCGCACAGACAGTGTGCTAAGGACAGACTTGGATACCGGGGGCCTGGGCGGGGGATTTTCCATGGAACTCTCTCAGGGCCCCGTGCCCTGTGTCGCCCGGGAGTGCCCATGCCCTTCCTTGACCCCGCAGGACACTTGCATCCAGCAATAAGCAGCCCTCTGCCTCCACGGGGCTCAAACACCTGGGCCCGGTGTGCGGGCACCTGGCGTACGTGGAGGCAAACCCGCGGACCCCTCTGGCCCGAACCCACCACTGCGAAGATCCCCCTTTTCTTCCATCCGTAAAGGGGTCCTCCTTGGGGAGTGGAGGAACATGGGGAGGCCCCCAGGAGATGGCTTTTCTCCGAGCCGAGTCTGCCTGGTTTCGGGCCAACACCTGGGCCGCGCATGCGCACTCAGGCTCCCAAGCACACGCCTCCCTCGGCTCACCAGACCCACCCTTTAGAGGTCACAGCAGTTCCACACGGTCCCTGGGCACTTGTCCGTGGACACAGGAGCCCTCCCTGCCACCTAGAGGACCACGCGATTTCCGCTGGGGAACACTGCCCAGAAGCACTCCCAGCCTGGCACAGACACTGTGCGCAGGATAGACTTGTGGACCAGGGGCCTGGGCGGGGAATTTTCCAGGGAATTCTCTAAAGGCCAGGTGCCCTCTGTCGCCCTGGGAGTGCCCACGCCGTCCCTTAACCCTGCAGGACACTATCATCCAGCAATAAGCAGCCCTCTGCCTCCACGGGGCTCAAACACCTGGGCCCGTTGTGCGAGCACCTGGCGTACGTGCAGGCAAACCCGCCGACCCCTCTGGCCCGAACCAACCACTGCGAAGATCCCCCATTTCTTCCATCCGTAAAGGGGTGCTCCTTGGGGACTGGAGGAACATGGGGAGACCCCCAGGAGATGGCTTTTCTCCGAGCCGCGGCTGGCTCCTTTCGGGCCTATTCGTGGGCCGCGCATGCGCACTCAGGCTCCCAAGCACACGCCTCCCTCGGCTCACCTGACCCACCCTTGAGCTGTCAGACCATTTGCACAGGGTCCCTAGGCACCTGTCTGGAAACGGAAGCCCACCCCGCCACCCAGAGGACCGCGCGATTTCCCATGGGCCACACTTCCCAGCAGCTCTCCCAGCTCCTCAGACACAGTGTGCGCAGGAAAGACTTGGGGAACGGGGGCCTGGGCGGGGGATTTTCCAGTGGGCTGTCTGATGACCAGGCGTCCTCTCTCGCCCGGTGAGTGTCCAAGCCGTCCCTTGACCCCCGCAGGAGACCTGATTCCTGCCATAAGCGGCCCTCTAGCCACATGGGGCAGGGACACCTGGGCCCGGTGTGCCAGCAACTGGCCTACATGGAGGCAAACAAACAGACACCTCAGGCCCGACCCCACCACTGCGAAGATCCCCCTTTTCTTCCATCCGTAAAGGGGTCACGCTTCAGGAGTGGAAGAACACGGGGAGGCCCCCAGGAGATGGCTTTTCTCCGAGCCGCGGCTGGCTCCTTTCTGGCCTATATGTGGGCCGTGCATGCGCACTCAGGCTCCCTACCACAAGTCTCCCTCGGGTCACGGGACCCACACTAGAGGTGTCTCCTGACCCACCCTTGAGGGGTCACGCGACCCACCCCTGAGTGGTCTCGTGACCCACACCTGAGGGGTCACGTGACCCACCCCTGAGGAGTCTCGTGACCCACACCTGAGGGGTCACGTGACGCACCCCTGGGGGGTCACGTGACGCACCCCTGAGGGGTCACGTGACCCACCCCTGAGGTGTCACGTGACCCACCCCTGAGGGGTCACGTGACCCACCCCTGAGGGGTCACGTGACGCACCTCTGGGGGGTCACGTGACACACCCCTGAGGGGTCACGTGACCCACCCCTGACGGGTCACGTGACCCACCCCTGAGGGGTCTCGTGACCCACCCCTGACGGGTCACGTGACCCAACCCCGAGGGGTCACGTGACCCACCCCTGAGGGGTCTCGTGACCCACCCTGGAGGGTCACGTGCCCCACCCTTGAGGGGTCTCGAGACCCACCCTTGGGAGGTCACCTGTCCCACCCTGGAGGGGTCAGGTGACCCGCCCTTGAGAGGTCACAGCAATTTCAGAGGGTCCCTGCGCACCTGTCCGTGGAAACAGAAGCCCTCCCTGCCACTCAGAGCACCGCGCCATTTCCCCTAGGCCACACTGCCCAGCAGCACTCTCAGCCCCGCACAGACAGTGTGCTAAGGACAGACTTGGATACCGGGGGCCTGGGCGGGGGATTTTCCATGGAACTCTCTCAGGGCCCAGTGCCCTGTGTCGCCCGGGAGTGCCCATGCCCTTCCTTGACCCCGCAGGACACTTGCATCCAGCAATAAGCAGCCCTCTGCCTCCACGGGGCTCAAACACCTGGGCCCGGTGTGCGGGCACCTGGCGTACGTGGAGGCAAACCCGCGGACCCCTCTGGCCCGAACCCACCACTGCGAAGATCCCCCTTTTCTTCCATCCGTAAAGGGGTCCTCCTTGGGGAGTGGAGGAACATGGGGAGGCCCCCAGGAGATGGCTTTTCTCCCAGCCGAGTCTGCCTGGTTTCGGGCCAACACCTGGGCCGCGCATGCGCACTCAGGCTCCCAAGCACACGCCTCCCTCGGCTCACCAGACCCACCCTTTAGAGGTCACAGCAATTCCACACGGTCCCTGGGCACCTGTCCGTGGACACAGGAGCCCTCCCTGCCACCTAGAGGACCACGCGATTTCCGCTGGGGAACACTGCCCAGAAGCACTCCCAGCCTGGCACAGACACTGTGCGCAGGATAGACTTGTGGACCAGGGGCATGGGCGGGGAATTATCCAGGGAATTCTCTAAAGGCCAGGTGCCCTCTGTCGCCCTGGGAGTGCCCACGCCGTCCCTTAACCCTGCAGGACACTATCATCCAGCAATAAGCAGCCCTCTGCCTCCACGGGGCTCAAACACCTGGGCCCGTTGTGCGAGCACCTGGCGTACGTGCAGGCAAACCCGCCGACCCCTCTGGCCCGAACCCACCACTGCGAAGATCCCCCATTTCTTCCATCCGTAAAGGGGTCCTCCTTGGGGACTGGAGGAACATGGGGAGACCCCCAGGAGATGGCTTTTCTCCGAGCCGCGGCTGGCTCCTTTCGGGCCTTTTCGTGGGCCGCGCATGCGCACTCAGGCTCCCAAGCACACGCCTCCCTCGGCTCACCTGACCCACCCTTGAGCTGTCAGAACATTTGCACAGGGTCCCTAGGCACCTGTCTGGAAACGGAAGCCCACCCCGCCACCCAGAGGACCGCGCGATTTCCCATGGGCCACACTTCCCAGCAGCTCTCCCAGCTCCTCAGACACAGTGTGCGCAGGAAAGACTTGGGGAACGGGGGCCTGGGCGGGGGATTTTCCAGGGGGCTGTCTGATGACCAGGTGTCCTCTCTCGCCCGGTGAGTGTCCAAGCCGTCCCTTGACCCCCGCAGGAGACCTGATTCCTGCCATAAGCGGCCCTCTAGCCACATGGGGCAGGGACACCTGGGCCCGGTGTGCCAGCAACTGGCCTACATGGAGGCAAACAAACAGACACCTCAGGCCCGACCCCACCACTGCGAAGATCCCCCTTTTCTTCCATCCGTAAAGGGGTCACGCTTCAGGAGTGGAAGAACACGGGGAGGCCCCCAGGAGATGGCTTTTCTCCGAGCCGCGGCTGGCTCCTTTCTGGCCTATATGTGGGCCGTGCATGCGCACTCAGGCTCCCTACCACAAGCCTCCCTCGGGTCACGGGACCCACACTAGAGGTGTCTCCTGACCCACCCTTGAGGGGTCACGTGACCCACCCCTGAGTGGTCTGGTGACCCACACCTGAGGGGTCACGTGACCCACCCCTGAGGAGTCTCCTGACCCACACCTGAGGGGTCACGTGACCCACCCCTGAGGGGTCACGTGACGCACCCCTGAGGGGTCATGTGACCCACCCCTGAGGGGTCACGTGACCCACCCCTGAGGGGTCACGTGACCCACCCCTGACGGGTCACGTGACCCACCCCTGAGGGGTCACGTGACCCAACCCTGAGGGGTCACGTGACCCACCCCTGACGGGTCACGTGACCCACCCCTGAGGGGTCACGTGACCCACCCCTGACGGGTCACGTGACCCAACCCTGAGGGGTCACGTGACCCACCCCTGAGGAGTCTCCTGACCCACCCCTGAGGGGTCATGTGACCCACCCCTGAGGGGTCACGTGACCCACCCCTGAGGGGTCACGTGACCCACCCCTGACGGGTCACGTGACCCAACCCTGAGGGGTCACGTGACCCACCCCTGAGGGGTCTCGTGACCCACCCTTGAGGGTCACGTGCCCCACCCTTGAGGGGTCTCGAGACCCACCCTTGTGGGGTCACGTGCCCCACCCTTGAGGGGTCTCGAGACCCACCCTTGGGAGGTCACCTGTCCCACCCTGGAGGGGTCAGGTGACCCGCCCTTGAGAGGTCACAGCAGTTTCAGAGGGTCCCTGCGCACCTGTCCGTGGAAACAGAAGCCCTCCCTGCCACTCAGAGCACCGCGCCATTTCCCCTAGGCCACACTGCCCAGCAGCACTCTCAGCCCCGCACAGACAGTGTGCTAAGGACAGACTTGGATACCGGGGGCCTGGGCGGGGGATTTTCCATGGAACTCTCTCAGGGCCCCGTGCCCTGTGTCGCCCGGGAGTGCCCATGCCCTTCCTTGACCCCGCAGGACACTTGCATCCAGCAATAAGCAGCCCTCTGCCTCCACGGGGCTCAAACACCTGGGCCCGGTGTGCGGGCACCTGGCGTACGTGGAGGCAAACCCGCGGACCCCTCTGGCCCGAACCCACCACTGCGAAGATCCCCCTTTTCTTCCATCCGTAAAGGGGTCCTCCTTGGGGAGTGGAGGAACATGGGGAGGCCCCCAGGAGATGGCTTTTCTCCGAGCCGAGTCTGCCTGGTTTCGGGCCAACACCTGGGCCGCGCATGCGCACTCAGGCTCCCAAGCACACGCCTCCCTCGGCTCACCAGACCCACCCTTTAGAGGTCACAGCTGTTCCACACGGTCCCTGGGCACTTGTCCGTGGACACAGGAGCCCTCCCTGCCACCTAGAGGACCACGCGATTTCCGCTGGGGAACACTGCCCAGAAGCACTCCCAGCCTGGCACAGACACTGTGCGCAGGATAGACTTGTGGACCAGGGGCCTGGGCGGGGAATTTTCCAGGGAATTCTCTAAAGGCCAGGTGCCCTCTGTCGCCCTGGGAGTGCCCACGCCGTCCCTTAACCCTGCAGGACACTATCATCCAGCAATAAGCAGCCCTCTGCCTCCATGGGGCTCAAACACCTGGGCCCGTTGTGCGAGCACCTGGCGTACGTGCAGGCAAACCCGCCGACCCCTCTGGCCCGAACCAACCACTGCGAAGATCCCCCATTTCTTCCATCCGTAAAGGGGTGCTCCTTGGGGACTGGAGGAACATGGGGAGACCCCCAGGAGATGGCTTTTCTCCGAGCCGCGGCTGGCTCCTTTCGGGCCTATTCGTGGGCCGCGCATGCGCACTCAGGCTCCCAAGCACATGCCTCCCTCGGCTCACCTGACCCACCCTTGAGCTGTCAGACCATTTGCACAGGGTCCCTAGGCACCTGTCTGGAAACGGAAGCCCACCCCGCCACCCAGAGGACCGCGCGATTTCCCATGGGCCACACTTCCCAGCAGCTCTCCCAGCTCCTCAGACACAGTGTGCGCAGGAAAGACTTGGGGAACGGGGGCCTGGGCGGGGGATTTTCCAGGGGGCTGTCTGATGACCAGGCGTCCTCTCTCGCCCGGTGAGTGTCCAAGCCGTCCCTTGACCCCCGCAGGAGACCTGATTCCTGCCATAAGCGGCCCTCTAGCCACATGGGGCAGGGACACCTGGGCCCGGTGTGCCAGCAACTGGCCTACATGGAGGCAAACAAACAGACACCTCAGGCCCGACCCCACCACTGCGAAGATCCCCCTTTTCTTCCATCCGTAAAGGGGTCACGCTTCAGGAGTGGAAGAACACGGGGAGGCCCCCAGGAGATGGCTTTTCTCCGAGCCGCGGCTGGCTCCTTTCTGGCCTATATGTGGGCCGTGCATGCGCACTCAGGCTCCCTACCACAAGTCTCCCTCGGGTCACGGGACCCACACTAGAGGTGTCTCCTGACCCACCCTTGAGGGGTCACGCGACCCACCCCTGAGTGGTCTCGTGACCCACACCTGAGGGGTCACGTGACCCACCCCTGAGGAGTCTCGTGACCCACACCTGAGGGGTCACGTGACGCACCCCTGGGGGGTCACGTGACCCACCCCTGAGGGGTCACGTGACCCACCCCTGACGGGTCACGTGACCCACCCCTGAGGGGTCTCGTGACCCACCCCTGACGGCTCACGTGACCCAACCCTGAGGGGTCTCGTGACCCACCCTTGAGGGTCACGTGCCCCACCCTTGAGGGGTCTCGAGACCCACCCTTGTGGGATCACGTGCCCCACCCTTGAGGGGTCTCGAGACCCACCCTTGGGAGGTCACCTGTCCCACCCTGGAGGGGTCAGGTGACCCGCCCTTGAGAGGTCACAGCAGTTTCAGAGGGTCCCTGCGCACCTGTCCGTGGAAACAGAAGCCCTCCCTGCCACTCAGAGCACCGCGCCATTTCCCCTAGGCCACACTGCCCAGCAGCACTCTCAGCCCCGCACAGACAGTGTGCTAAGGACAGACTTGGATACCGGGGCCTGGGCGGGGGATTTTCCATGGAACTCTCTCAGGGCCCGGTGCCCTGTGTCGCCCGGGAGTGCCCATGCCCTTCCTTGACCCCGCAGGACACTTGCATCCAGCAATAAGCAGCCCTCTGCCTCCACGGGGCTCAAACACCTGGGCCCGGTGTGCGGGCACCTGGCGTACGTGGAGGCAAACCCGCGGACCCCTCTGGCCCGAACCCACCACTGCGAAGATCCCCCTTTTCTTCCATCCGTAAAGGGGTCCTCCTTGGGGAGTGGAGGAACATGGGGAGGCCCCCAGGAGATGGCTTTTCTCCGAGCCGAGTCTGCCTGGTTTCGGGCCAACACCTGGGCCGCGCATGCGCACTCAGGCTCCCAAGCACACGCCTCCCTCGGCTCACCAGACCCACCCTTTAGAGGTCACAGCAGTTCCACACGGTCCCTGGGCACTTGTCCGTGGACACAGGAGCCCTCCCTGCCACCTAGAGGACCACGCGATTTCCGCTGGGGAACACTGCCCAGAAGCACTCCCAGCCTGGCACAGACACTGTGCGCAGGATAGACTTGTGGACCAGGGGCCTGGGCGGGGAATTTTCCAGGGAATTCTCTAAAGGCCAGGTGCCCTCTGTCGCCCTGGGAGTGCCCACGCCGTCCCTTAACCCTGCAGGACACTATCATCCAGCAATAAGCAGCCCTCTGCCTCCACGGGGCTCAAACACCTGGGCCCGTTGTGCGAGCACCTGGCGTACGTGCAGGCAAACCCGCCGACCCCTCTGGCCCGAACCCACCACTGCGAAGATCCCCCATTTCTTCCATCCATAAAGGGGTCCTCCTTGGGGACTGGAGGAACATGGGGAGACCCCCAGGAGATGGCTTTTCTCCGAGCCGCGGCTGGCTCCTTTCGGGCCTTTTCGTGGGCCGCGCATGCGCACTCAGGCTCCCAAGCACACGCCTCCCTCGGCTCACCTGACCCACCCTTGAGCTGTCAGAACATTTGCACAGGGTCCCTAGGCACCTGTCTGGAAACGGAAGCCCACCCCGCCACCCAGAGGACCGCGCGATTTCCCATGGGCCACACTTCCCAGCAGCTCTCCCAGCTCCTCAGACACAGTGTGCGCAGGAAAGACTTGGGGAACGGGGGCCTGGGCGGGGGATTTTCCAGGGGGCTGTCTGATGACCAGGCGTCCTCTCTCGCCCGGTGAGTGTCCAAGCCGTCCCTTGACCCCCGCAGGAGACCTGATTCCTGCCATAAGCGGCCCTCTAGCCACATGGGGCAGGGACACCTGGGCCCGGTGTGCCAGCAACTGGCCTACATGGAGGCAAAACAAACAGACACCTCAGGCCCGACCCCACCACTGCGAAGATCCCCCTTTTCTTCCATCCGTAAAGGGGTCACGCTTCAGGAGTGGAAGAACACGGGGAGGCCCCCAGGAGATGGCTTTTCTCCGAGCCGAGGCTGGCTCCTTTCTGGCCTATATGTTGGCCGTGAATGCGCACTCAGGCTCCCTACCACAAGCCTCCCTCGGGTCACGGGACCCACACTAGAGGTGTCTCCTGACCCACCCTTGAGGGGTCACGCGACCCACCCCTGAGTGGTCTGGTGACCCACACCTGAGGGGTCACGTGACCCACCCCTGAGGAGTCTCCTGACCCACACCTGAGGGGTCACGTGACCCACCCCTGAGGGGTCACGTGACGCACCCCTGAGGGGTCATGTGACCCACCCCTGAGGGGTCACGTGACGCACCCCTGGGGGGTCACGTGACGCACCCTTGAGGGGTCATGTGACCCACCCCTGAGGGGTCACGTGACCCACCCCTGAGGGGTCACGTGACCCACCCCTGACGGGTCACGTGACCCAACCCTGAGGGGTCACGTGACCCACCCCTGAGGGGTCTCGTGACCCACCCTTGAGGGTCACGTGCCCCACCCTTGAGGGGTCTCGAGACCCACCCTTGTGGGGTCACGTGCCCCACCCTTGAGGGGTCTCGAGACCCACCCTTGGGAGGTCACCTGTCCCACCCTGGAGGGGTCAGGTGACCCGCCCTTGAGAGGTCACAGCAGTTTCAGAGGGTCCCTGCGCACCTGTCCGTGGAAACAGAAGCCCTCCCTGCCACTCAGAGCACCGCGCCATTTCCCCTAGGCCACACTGCCCAGCAGCACTCTCAGCCCCGCACAGACAGTGTGCTAAGGACAGACTTGGATACCGGGGGCCTGGGCGGGGGATTTTCCATGGAACTCTCTCAGGGCCCCGTGCCCTGTGTCGCCCGGGAGTGCCCATGCCCTTCCTTGACCCCGCAGGACACTTGCATCCAGCAATAAGCAGCCCTCTGCCTCCACGGGGCTCAAACACCTGGGCCCGGTGTGCGGGCACCTGGCGTACGTGGAGGCAAACCCGCGGACCCCTCTGGCCCGAACCCACCACTGCGAAGATCCCCCTTTTCTTCCATCCGTAAAGGGGTCCTCCTTGGGGAGTGGAGGAACATGGGGAGGCCCCCAGGAGATGGCTTTTCTCCGAGCCGAGTCTGCCTGGTTTCGGGCCAACACCTGGGCCGCGCATGCGCACTCAGGCTCCCAAGCACACGCCTCCCTCGGCTCACCAGACCCACCCTTTAGAGGTCACAGCTGTTCCACACGGTCCCTGGGCACTTGTCCGTGGACACAGGAGCCCTCCCTGCCACCTAGAGGACCACGCGATTTCCGCTGGGGAACACTGCCCAGAAGCACTCCCAGCCTGGCACAGACACTGTGCGCAGGATAGACTTGTGGACCAGGGGCCTGGGCGGGGAATTTTCCAGGGAATTCTCTAAAGGCCAGGTGCCCTCTGTCGCCCTGGGAGTGCCCACGCCGTCCCTTAACCCTGCAGGACACTATCATCCAGCAATAAGCAGCCCTCTGCCTCCACGGGGCTCAAACACCTGGGCCCGTTGTGCGAGCACCTGGCGTACGTGCAGGCAAACCCGCCGACCCCTCTGGCCCGACCCAACCACTGCGAAGATCCCCCATTTCTTCCATCCGTAAAGGGGTGCTCCTTGGGGACTGGAGGAACATGGGGAGACCCCCAGGAAATGGCTTTTCTCCGAGCCGCGGCTGGCTCCTTTCGGGCCTATTCGTGGGCCGCGCATGCGCACTCAGGCTCCCAAGCACATGCCTCCCTCGGCTCACCTGACCCACCCTTGAGCTGTCAGACCATTTGCACAGGGTCCCTAGGCACCTGTCTGGAAACGGAAGCCCACCCCGCCACCCAGAGGACCGCGCGATTTCCCATGGGCCACACTTCCCAGCAGCTCTCCCAGCTCCTCAGACACAGTGTGCGCAGGAAAGACTTGGGGAACGGGGGCCTGGGCGGGGGATTTTCCAGGGGGCTGTCTGATGACCAGGCGTCCTCTCTCGCCCGGTGAGTGTCCAAGCCGTCCCTTGACCCCCGCAGGAGACCTGATTCCTGCCATAAGCGGCCCTCTAGCCACATGGGGCAGGGACACCTGGGCCCGGTGTGCCAGCAACTGGCCTACATGGAGGCAAACAAACAGACACCTCAGGCCCGACCCCACCACTGCGAAGATCCCCCTTTTCTTCCATCCGTAAAGGGGTCACGCTTCAGGAGTGGAAGAACACGGGGAGGCCCCCAGGAGATGGCTTTTCTCCGAGCCGCGGCTGGCTCCTTTCTGGCCTATATGTGGGCCGTGCATGCGCACTCAGGCTCCCTACCACAAGTCTCCCTCGGGTCACGGGACCCACACTAGAGGTGTCTCCTGACCCACCCTTGAGGGGTCACGCGACCCACCCCTGAGTGGTCTCGTGACCCACACCTGAGGGGTCACGTGACCCACCCCTGAGGAGTCTCGTGACCCACACCTGAGGGGTCACGTGACGCACCCCTGGGGGGTCACGTGACCCACCCCTGAGGGGTCACGTGACCCACCCCTGACGGGTCACGTGACCCACCCCTGAGGGGTCTCGTGACCCACCCCTGACGGGTCACGTGACCCAACCCTGAGGGGTCTCGTGACCCACCCTTGAGGGTCACGTGCCCCACCCTTGAGGGGTCTCGAGACCCACCCTTGTGGGATCACGTGCCCCACCCTTGAGGGGTCTCGAGACCCACCCTTGGGAGGTCACCTGTCCCACCCTGGAGGGGTCAGGTGACCCGCCCTTGAGAGGTCACAGCAGTTTCAGAGGGTCCCTGCGCACCTGTCCGTGGAAACAGAAGCCCTCCCTGCCACTCAGAGCACCGCGCCATTTCCCCTAGGCCACACTGCCCAGCAGCACTCTCAGCCCCGCACAGACAGTGTGCTAAGGACAGACTTGGATACCGGGGCCTGGGCGGGGGATTTTCCATGGAACTCTCTCAGGGCCCGGTGCCCTGTGTCGCCCGGGAGTGCCCAAGCCCTTCCTTGACCCCGCAGGACACTTGCATCCAGCAATAAGCAGCCCTCTGCCTCCACGGGGCTCAAACACCTGGGCCCGGTGTGCGGGCACCTGGCGTACGTGGAGGCAAACCCGCGGACCCCTCTGGCCCGAACCCACCACTGCGAAGATCCCCCTTTTCTTCCATCCGTAAAGGGGTCCTCCTTGGGGAGTGGAGGAACATGGGGAGGCCCCCAGGAGATGGCTTTTCTCCGAGCCGAGTCTGCCTGGTTTCGGGCCAACACCTGGGCCGCGCATGCGCACTCAGGCTCCCAAGCACACGCCTCCCTCGGCTCACCAGACCCACCCTTTAGAGGTCACAGCAGTTCCACACGGTCCCTGGGCACCTGTCCGTGGACACAGGAGCCCTCCCTGCCACCTAGAGGACCACGCGATTTCCGCTGGGGAACACTGCCCAGAAGCACTCCCAGCCTGGCACAGACACTGTGCGCAGGATAGACTTGTGGACCAGGGGCCTGGGCGGGGAATTATCCAGGGAATTCTCTAAAGGCCAGGTGCCCTCTGTTGCCCTGGGAGTGCCCACGCTGTCCCTTAACCCTGCAGGACACTATCATCCAGCAATAAGCAGCCCTCTGCCTCCACGGGGCTCAAACACCTGGGCCCGTTGTGCGAGCACCTGGCGTACGTGCAGGCAAACCCGCCGACCCCTCTGGCCCGAACCCACCACTGCGAAGATCCCCCATTTCTTCCATCCGTAAAGGGGTGCTCCTTGGGGACTGGAGGAACATGGGGAGACCCCCAGGAGATGGCTTTTCTCCGAGCCGCGGCTGGCTCCTTTCGGGCCTTTTCGTGGGCCGCGCATGCGCACTCAGGCTCCCAAGCACACGCCTCCCTCGGCTCACCTGACCCACCCTTGAGCTGTCAGAACATTTGCACAGGGTCCCTAGGCACCTGTCTGGAAACGGAAGCCCACCCCGCCACCCAGAGGACCGGGCGATTTCCCATGGGCCACACTTCCCAGCAGCTCTCCCAGCTCCTCAGACACAGTGTGCGCAGGAAAGACTTGGGGAACGGGGGCCTGGGCGGGGGATTTTCCAGGGGGCTGTCTGATGACCAGGCGTCCTCTCTCGCCCGGTGAGTGTCCAAGCCGTCCCTTGACCCCCGCAGGAGACCTGATTCCTGCCATAAGCGGCCCTCTAGCCACATGGGGCAGGGACACCTGGGCCCGGTGTGCCAGCAACTGGCCTACATGGAGGCAAACAAACAGACACCTCAGGCCCGACCCCACCACTGCGAAGATCCCCCTTTTCTTCCATCCGTAAAGGGGTCACGCTTCAGGAGTGGAAGAACACGGGGAGGCCCCCAGGAGATGGCTTTTCTCCGAGCCGCGGCTGGCTCCTTTCTGGCCTATATGTGGGCCGTGCATGCGCACTCAGGCTCCCTACCACAAGCCTCCCTCGGGTCACGGGACCCACACTAGAGGTGTCTCCTGACCCACCCTTGAGGGGTCACGCGACCCACCCCTGAGTGGTCTGGTGACCCACACCTGAGGGGTCACGTGACCCACCCCTGAGGAGTCTCCTGACCCACACCTGAGGGGTCACGTGACCCACCCCTGAGGGGTCACGTGACGCACCCCTGAGGGGTCATGTGACCCACCCCTGAGGGGTCACGTGACGCACCCCTGGGGGGTCACGTGACGCACCCTTGAGGGGTCATGTGACCCACCCCTGAGGGGTCACGTGACCCACCCCTGAGGGGTCACGTGGCCCACCCCTGACGGGACACGTGACCCAACCCTGAGGGGTCACGTGACCCACCCCTGAGGGGTCTCGTGACCCACCCTTGAGGGTCACGTGCCCCACCCTTGAGGGGTCTCGAGACCCACCCTTGTGGGGTCACGTGCCCCACCCTTGAGGGGTCTCGAGACCCACCCTTGGGAGGTCACCTGTCCCACCCTGGAGGGGTCAGGTGACCCGCCCTTGAGAGGTCACAGCAGTTTCAGAGGGTCCCTGCGCACCTGTCCGTGGAAACAGAAGCCCTCCCTGCCACTCAGAGCACCGCGCCATTTCCCCTAGGCCACACTGCCCAGCAGCACTCTCAGCCCCGCACAGACAGTGTGCTAAGGACAGACTTGGATACCGGGGGCCTGGGCGGGGGATTTTCCATGGAACTCTCTCAGGGCCCCGTGCCCTGTGTCGCCCGGGAGTGCCCATGCCCTTCCTTGACCCCGCAGGACACTTGCATCCAGCAATAAGCAGCCCTCTGCCTCCACGGGGCTCAAACACCTGGGCCCGGTGTGCGGGCACCTGGCGTACGTGGAGGCAAACCCGCGGACCCCTCTGGCCCGAACCCACCACTGCGAAGATCCCCCTTTTCTTCCATCCGTAAAGGGGTCCTCCTTGGGGAGTGGAGGAACATGGGGAGGCCCCCAGGAGATGGCTTTTCTCCGAGCCGAGTCTGCCTGGTTTCCGGCCAACACCTGGGCCGCGCATGCGCACTCAGGCTCCCAAGCACACGCCTCCCTCGGCTCACCAGACCCACCCTTTAGAGGTCACAGCTGTTCCACACGGTCCCTGGGCACTAGTCCGTGGACACAGGAGCCCTCCCTGCCACCTAGAGGACCACGCGATTTCCGCTGGGGAACACTGCCCAGAAGCACTCCCAGCCTGGCACAGACACTGTGCGCAGGATAGACTTGTGGACCAGGGGCCTGGGCGGGGAATTTTCCAGGGAATTCTCTAAAGGCCAGGTGCCCTCTGTCGCCCTGGGAGTGCCCACGCCGTCCCTTAACCCTGCAGGACACTATCATCCAGCAATAAGCAGCCCTCTGCCTCCACGGGGCTCAAACACCTGGGCCCGTTGTGCGAGCACCTGGCGTACGTGCAGGCAAACCCGCCGACCCCTCTGGCCCGAACCCACCACTGCGAAGATCCCCCATTTCTTCCATCCGTAAAGGGGTGCTCCTTGGGGACTGGAGGAACATGGGGAGACCCCCAGGAAATGGCTTTTCTCCGAGCCGCGGCTGGCTCCTTTCGGGCCTATTCGTGGGCCGCGCATGCGCACTCAGGCTCCCAAGCACATGCCTCCCTCGGCTCACCTGACCCACCCTTGAGCTGTCAGACCATTTGCACAGGGTCCCTAGGCACCTGTCTGGAAACGGAAGCCCACCCCGCCACCCAGAGGACCGCGCGATTTCCCATGGGCCACACTTCCCAGCAGCTCTCCCAGCTCCTCAGACACAGTGTGCGCAGGAAAGACTTGGGGAACGGGGGCCTGGGCGGGGGATTTTCCAGGGGGCTGTCTGATGACCAGGCGTCCTCTCTCGCCCGGTGAGTGTCCAAGCCGTCCCTTGACCCCCGCAGGAGACCTGATTCCTGCCATAAGCGGCCCTCTAGCCACATGGGGCAGGGACACCTGGGCCCGGTGTGCCAGCAACTGGCCTACATGGAGGCAAACAAACAGACACCTCAGGCCCGACCCCACCACTGCGAAGATCCCCCTTTTCTTCCATCCGTAAAGGGGTCACGCTTCAGGAGTGGAAGAACACGGGGAGGCCCCCAGGAGATGGCTTTTCTCCGAGCCGCGGCTGGCTCCTTTCTGGCCTATATGTGGGCCGTGCATGCGCACTCAGGCTCCCTACCACAAGTCTCCCTCGGGTCACGGGACCCACACTAGAGGTGTCTCCTGACCCACCCTTGAGGGGTCACGCGACCCACCCCTGAGTGGTCTCGTGACCCACACCTGAGGGGTCACGTGACCCACCCCTGAGGAGTCTCGTGACCCACACCTGAGGGGTCACGTGACGCACCCCTGGGGGGTCACGTGACCCACCCCTGAGGGGTCACGTGACCCACCCCTGACGGGTCACGTGACCCACCCCTGAGGGGTCTCGTGACCCACCCCTGACGGCTCACGTGACCCAACCCTGAGGGGTCTCGTGACCCACCCTTGAGGGTCACGTGCCCCACCCTTGAGGGGTCTCGAGACCCACCCTTGTGGGATCACGTGCCCCACCCTTGAGGGGTCTCGAGACCCACCCTTGGGAGGTCACCTGTCCCACCCTGGAGGGGTCAGGTGACCCGCCCTTGAGAGGTCACAGCAGTTTCAGAGGGTCCCTGCGCACCTGTCCGTGGAAACAGAAGCCCTCCCTGCCACTCAGAGCACCGCGCCATTTCCCCTAGGCCACACTGCCCAGCAGCACTCTCAGCCCCGCACAGACAGTGTGCTAAGGACAGACTTGGATACCGGGGCCTGGGCGGGGGATTTTCCATGGAACTCTCTCAGGGCCCGGTGCCCTGTGTCGCCCGGGAGTGCCCATGCCCTTCCTTGACCCCGCAGGACACTTGCATCCAGCAATAAGCAGCCCTCTGCCTCCACGGGGCTCAAACACCTGGGCCCGGTGTGCGGGCACCTGGCGTACGTGGAGGCAAACCCGCGGACCCCTCTGGCCCGAACCCACCACTGCGAAGATCCCCCTTTTCTTCCATCCGTAAAGGGGTCCTCCTTGGGGAGTGGAGGAACATGGGGAGGCCCCCAGGAGATGGCTTTTCTCCGAGCCGAGTCTGCCTGGTTTCGGGCCAACACCTGGGCCGCGCATGCGCACTCAGGCTCCCAAGCACACGCCTCCCTCGGCTCACCAGACCCACCCTTTAGAGGTCACAGCAGTTCCACACGGTCCCTGGGCACTTGTCCGTGGACACAGGAGCCCTCCCTGCCACCTAGAGGACCACGCGATTTCCGCTGGGGAACACTGCCCAGAAGCACTCCCAGCCTGGCACAGACACTGTGCGCAGGATAGACTTGTGGACCAGGGGCCTGGGCGGGGAATTTTCCAGGGAATTCTCTAAAGGCCAGGTGCCCTCTGTCGCCCTGGGAGTGCCCACGCCGTCCCTTAACCCTGCAGGACACTATCATCCAGCAATAAGCAGCCCTCTGCCTCCACGGGGCTCAAACACCTGGGCCCGTTGTGCGAGCACCTGGCGTACGTGCAGGCAAACCCGCCGACCCCTCTGGCCCGAACCCACCACTGCGAAGATCCCCCATTTCTTCCATCCGTAAAGGGGTGCTCCTTGGGGACTGGAGGAACATGGGGAGACCCCCAGGAGATGGCTTTTCTCCGAGCCGCGGCTGGCTCCTTTCGGGCCTATTCGTGGGCCGCGCATGCGCACTCAGGCTCCCAAGCACACGCCTCCCTCGGCTCACCTGACCCACCCTTGAGCTGTCAGACCATTTGCACAGGGTCCCTAGGCACCTGTCTGGAAACGGAAGCCCACCCCGCCACCCAGAGGACCGCGCGATTTCCCATGGGCCACACTTCCCAGCAGCTCTCCCAGCTCCTCAGACACAGTGTGCGCAGGAAAGACTTGGGGAACGGGGGCCTGGGCGGGGGATTTTCCAGGGGGCTGTCTGATGACCAGGCGTCCTCTCTCGCCCGGTGAGTGTCCAAGCCGTCCCTTGACCCCCGCAGGAGACCTGATTCCTGCCATAAGCGGCCCTCTAGCCACATGGGGCAGGGACACCTGGGCCCGGTGTGCCAGCAACTGGCCTACATGGAGGCAAACAAACAGACACCTCAGGCCCGACCCCACCACTGCGAAGATCCCCCTTTTCTTCCATCCGTAAAGGGGTCACGCTTCAGGAGTGGAAGAACACGGGGAGGCCCCCAGGAGATGGCTTTTCTCCGAGCCGCGGCTGGCTCCTTTCTGGCCTATATGTGGGCCGTGCATGCGCACTCAGGCTCCCTACCACAAGTCTCCCTCGGGTCACGGGACCCACACTAGAGGTGTCTCCTGACCCACCCTTGAGGGGTCACGCGACCCACCCCTGAGTGGTCTCGTGACCCACACCTGAGGGGTCACGTGACCCACCCCTGAGGAGTCTCGTGACCCACACCTGAGGGGTCACGTGACGCATCCCTGGGGGGTCACGTGACCCACCCCTGCGGGGTCACGTGACCCAACCCTGAGGGGTCACGTGACGCACCTCTGGGGGGTCACGTGACACACCCCTGAGGGGTCACGTGACCCACCCCTGACGGGTCACGTGACCCACCCCTGAGGGGTCTCGTGACCCACCCCTGACGGGTCACGTGACCCAACCCTGAGGGGTCTCCTGACCCACCCTTGAGGGTCACGTGCCCCACCCTTGAGGGGTCTCGAGACCCACCCTTGTGGGATCACGTGCCCCACCCTTGAGGGGTCTCGAGACCCACCCTTGGGAGGTCACCTGTCCCACCCTGGAGGGGTCAGGTTACCCGCCCTTGAGAGGTCACAGCAGTTTCAGAGGGTCCCTGCGCACCTGTCCGTGGAAACAGAAGCCCTCCCTGCCACTCAGAGCACCGCGCCATTTCCCCTAGGCCACACTGCCCAGCAGCACTCTCAGCCCCGCACAGACAGTGTGCTAAGGACAGACTTGGATACCGGGGCCTGGGCGGGGGATTTTCCATGGAACTCTCTCAGGGCCCGGTGCCCTGTGTCGCCCGGGAGTGCCCAAGCCCTTCCTTGACCCCGCAGGACACTTGCATCCAGCAATAAGCAGCCCTCTGCCTCCACGGGGCTCAAACACCTGGGCCCGGTGTGCGGGCACCTGGCGTACGTGGAGGCAAACCCGCGGACCCCTCTGGCCCGAACCCACCACTGCGAAGATCCCCCTTTTCTTCCATCCGTAAAGGGGTCCTCCTTGGGGAGTGGAGGAACATGGGGAGGCCCCCAGGAGATGGCTTTTCTCCGAGCCGAGTCTGCCTGGTTTCGGGCCAACACCTGGGCCGCGCATGCGCACTCAGGCTCCCAAGCACACGCCTCCCTCGGCTCACCAGACCCACCCTTTAGAGGTCACAGCAGTTCCACACGGTCCCTGGGCACCTGTCCGTGGACACAGGAGCCCTCCCTGCCACCTAGAGGACCACGCGATTTCCGCTGGGGAACACTGCCCAGAAGCACTCCCAGCCTGGCACAGACACTGTGCGCAGGATAGACTTGTGGACCAGGGGCCTGGGCGGGGTATTATCCAGGGAATTCTCTAAAGGCCAGGTGCCCTCTGTTGCCCTGGGAGTGCCCACGCTGTCCCTTAACCCTGCAGGACACTATCATCCAGCAATAAGCAGCCCTCTGCCTCCACGGGGCTCAAACACCTGGGCCCGTTGTGCGAGCACCTGGCGTACGTGCAGGCAAACCCGCCGACCCCTCTGGCCCGAACCCACCACTGCGAAGATCCCCCATTTCTTCCATCCGTAAAGGGGTGCTCCTTGGGGACTGGAGGAACATGGGGAGACCCCCAGGAGATGGCTTTTCTCCGAGCCGCGGCTGGCTCCTTTCGGGCCTATTCGTGGGCCGCGCATGCGCACTCAGGCTCCCAAGCACACGCCTCCCTCGGCTCACCTGACCCACCCTTGAGCTGTCAGACCATTTGCACAGGGTCCCTAGGCACCTGTCTGGAAACGGAAGCCCACCCCGCCACCCAGAGGACCGCGCGATTTCCCATGGGCCACACTTCCCAGCAGCTCTCCCAGCTCCTCAGACACAGTGTGCGCAGGAAAGACTTGGGGAACGGGGGCCTGGGCGGGGGATTTTCCAGGGGGCTGTCTGATGACCAGGCGTCCTCTCTCGCCCGGTGAGTGTCCAAGCCGTCCCTTGACCCCCGCAGGAGACCTGATTCCTGCCATAAGCGGCCCTCTA
Organism: Desmodus rotundus; assembly: GCF_022682495.2. NCBI lineage: Eukaryota > Metazoa > Chordata > Mammalia > Chiroptera > Phyllostomidae > Desmodus > Desmodus rotundus. Next base: position 152,367 of record NW_026527335.1, read on the forward strand.
GCCACATGGGGCAGGGACACCTGGGCCCGGTGTGCCAGCAACTGGCCTACATGGAGGCAAACAAACAGACACCTCAGGCCCGACCCCACCACTGCGAAGATCCCCCTTTTCTTCCATCCGTAAAGGGGTCACGCTTCAGGAGTGGAAGAACACGGGGAGGCCCCCAGGAGATGGCTTTTCTCCGAGCCGCGGCTGGCTCCTTTCTGGCCTATATGTGGGCCGTGCATGCGCACTCAGGCTCCCTACCACAAGCCTCCCTCGGGTCACGGGACCCACACTAGAGGTGTCTCCTGACCCACCCTTGAGGGGTCACGCGACCCACCCCTGAGTGGTCTCGTGACCCACACCTGAGGGGTCACCTGACCCACCCCTGAGGAGTCTCGTGACCCACCCCTGAGGGGTCACGTGACCCACCCCTGAGGGGTCACGTGACGCACCCCTGAGGGGTCACGTGATGCACCCCTGAGGGGTCACGTGACCCACCCCTGAGGGGTCTCGTGACCCACCCCTGAGGGGTCACGTGACGCAACCCTGGGGGGTCACGTGAACCACCCCTGAGGGGTCACGTGACCCACCCCTGAGGGGTCTCGTGACCCACCCCTGACGGGTCACGTGACCCAACCCCGAGGGGTCACGTGACCCACCCCTGAGGGGTCTCGTGACCCACCCCTGACGGGTCACGTGACCCAACCTCGAGGGGTCACGTGACCCACCCCTGAGGGGTCTCGTGACCCACCCTGGAGGGTCACGTGCCCCACCCTTGAGGGGTCTCGAGACCCACCCTTGGGAGGTCACCTGTCCCACCCTGGAGGGGTCAGGTGACCCGCCCTTGAGAGGTCACAGCAATTTCAGAGGGTCCCTGCGCACCTGTCCGTGGAAACAGAAGCCCTCCCTGCCACTCAGAGCACCGCGCCATTTCCCCTAGGCCACACTGCCCAGCAGCACTCTCAGCCCCGCACAGACAGTGTGCTAAGGACAGACTTGGATACCGGGGGCCTGGGCGGGGGATTTTCCATGGAACTCTCTCAGGGCCCGGTGCCCTGTGTCGCCCGGGAGTGCCCATGCCCTTCCTTGACCCCGCAGGACACTTGCATCCAGCAATAAGCAGCCCTCTGCCTCCACGGGGCTCAAACACCTGGGCCCGGTGTGCGGGCACCTGGCGTACGTGGAGGCAAACCCGCGGACCCCTCTGGCCCGAACCCACCACTGCGAAGATCCCCCTTTTCTTCCATCCGTAAAGGGGTCCTCCTTGGGGAGTGGAGGAACATGGGGAGGCCCCCAGGAGATGGCTTTTCTCCCAGCCGAGTCTGCCTGGTTTCGGGCCAACACCTGGGCCGCGCATGCGCACTCAGGCTCCCAAGCACACGCCTCCCTCGGCTCACCAGACCCACCCTTTAGAGGTCACAGCAGTTCCACACGGTCCCTGGGCACCTGTCCGTGGACACAGGAGCCCTCCCTGCCACCTAGAGGACCACGCGATTTCCGCTGGGGAACACTGCCCAGAAGCACTCCCAGCCTGGCACAGACACTGTGCGCAGGATAGACTTGTGGACCAGGGGCCTGGGCGGGGAATTATCCAGGGAATTCTCTAAAGGCCAGGTGCCCTCTGTTGCCCTGGGAGTGCCCACGCTGTCCCTTAACCCTGCAGGACACTATCATCCAGCAATAAGCAGCCCTCTGCCTCCACGGGGCTCAAACACCTGGGCCCGTTGTGCGAGCACCTGGCGTACGTGCAGGAAAACCCGCCGACCCCTCTGGCCCGAACCCACCACTGCGAAGATCCCCCATTTCTTCCATCCGTAAAGGGGTCCTCCTTGGGGACTGGAGGAACATGGGGAGACCCCCAGGAGATGGCTTTTCTCCGAGCCGCGGCTGGCTCCTTTCGGGCCTTTTCGTGGGCCGCGCATGCGCACTCAGGCTCCCAAGCACACGCCTCCCTCGGCTCACCTGACCCACCCTTGAGCTGTCAGACCATTTGCACAGGGTCCCTAGGCACCTGTCTGGAAACGGAAGCCCACCCCGCCACCCAGAGGACCGCGCGATTTCCCATGGGCCACACTTCCCAGCAGCTCTCCCAGCTCCTCAGACACAGTGTGCGCAGGAAAGACTTGGGGAACGGGGGCCTGGGCGGGGGATTTTCCAGGGGGCTGTCTGATGACCAGGCGTCCTCTCTCGCCCGGTGAGTGTCCAAGCCGTCCCTTGACCCCCGCAGGAGACCTGATTCCTGCCATAAGCGGCCCTCTAGCCACATGGGGCAGGGACACCTGGGCCCGGTGTGCCAGCAACTGGCCTACATGGAGGCAAACAAACAGACACCTCAGGCCCGACCCCACCACTGCGAAGATCCCCCTTTTCTTCCATCCGTAAAGGGGTCACGCTTCAGGAGTGGAAGAACACGGGGAGGCCCCCAGGAGATGGCTTTTCTCCGAGCCGCGGCTGGCTCCTTTCTGGCCTATATGTGGGCCGTGCATGCGCAATCAGGCTCCCTACCACAAGCCTCCCTCGGGTCACGGGACCCACACTAGAGGTGTCTCCTGACCCACCCTTGAGGGGTCACGCGACCCACCCCTGAGTGGTCTGGTGACCCACACCTGAGGGGTCACGTGACCCACCCCTGAGGAGTCTCCTGACCCACACCTGAGGGGTCACGTGACCCACCCCTGAGGGGTCACGTGACGCACCCCTGAGGGGTCATGTGACCCACCCCTGAGGGGTCACGTGACGCACCCCTGGGGGGTCACGTGACGCACCCTTGAGGGGTCATGTGACACACCCCTGAGGGGTCACGTGACCCACCCCTGAGGGGTCACGTGGCCCACCCCTGACGGGTCACGTGACCCAACCCTGAGGGGTCACGTGACCCACCCCTGAGGGGTCTCGTGACCCACCCTTGAGGGTCACGTGCCCCACCCTTGAGGGGTCTCGAGACCCACCCTTGTGGGGTCACGTGCCCCACCCTTGAGGGGTCTCGAGACCCACCCTTGGGAGGTCACCTGTCCCACCCTGGAGGGGTCAGGTGACCCACCCTTGAGAGGTCACAGCAGTTTCAGAGGGTCCCTGCACACCTGTCCGTGGAAACAGAAGCCCTCCCTGCCACTCAGAGCACCGCGCCATTTCCCCTAGGCCACACTGCCCAGCAGCACTCTCAGCCCCGCACAGACAGTGTGCTAAGGACAGACTTGGATACCGGGGGCCTGGGCGGGGGATTTTCCATGGAACTCTCTCAGGGCCCCGTGCCCTGTGTCGCCCGGTAGTGCCCATGCCCTTCCTTGACCCCGCAGGACACTTGCATCCAGCAATAAGCAGCCCTCTGCCTCCACGGGGCTCAAACACCTGGGCCCGGTGTGCGGGCACCTGGCGTACGTGGAGGCAAACCCGCGGACCCCTCTGGCCCGAACCCACCACTGCGAAGATCCCCCTTTTCTTCCATCCGTAAAGGGGTCCTCCTTGGGGAGTGGAGGAACATGGGGAGGCCCCCAGGAGATGGCTTTTCTCCGAGCCGAGTCTGCCTGGTTTCGGGCCAACACCTGGGCCGCGCATGCGCACTCAGGCTCCCAAGCACACGCCTCCCTCGGCTCACCAGACCCACCCTTTAGAGGTCACAGCAGTTCCACACGGTCCCTGGGCACTTGTCCGTGGACACAGGAGCCCTCCCTGCCACCTAGAGGACCACGCGATTTCCGCTCTGGAACACTGCCCAGAAGCACTCCCAGCCTGGCACAGACACTGTGCGCAGGATAGACTTGTGGACCAGGGGCCTGGGCGGGGAATTTTCCAGGGAATTCTCTAAAGGCCAGGTGCCCTCTGTCGCCCTGGGAGTGCCCACGCCGTCCCTTAACCCTGCAGGACACTATCATCCAGCAATAAGCAGCCCTCTGCCTCCACGGGGCTCAAACACCTGGGCCCGTTGTGCGAGCACCTGGCGTACGTGCAGGCAAACCCGCCGACCCCTCTGGCCCGAACCAACCACTGCGAAGATCCCCCATTTCTTCCATCCGTAAAGGGGTGCTCCTTGGGGACTGGAGGAACATGGGGAGACCCCCAGGAGATGGCTTTTCTCCGAGCCGCGGCTGGCTCCTTTCGGGCCTATTCGTGGGCCGCGCATGCGCACTCAGGCTCCCAAGCACACGCCTCCCTCGGCTCACCTGACCCACCCTTGAGCTGTCAGACCATTTGCACAGGGTCCCTAGGCACCTGTCTGGAAACGGAAGCCCACCCCGCCACCCAGAGGACCGCGCGATTTCCCATGGGCCACACTTCCCAGCAGCTCTCCCAGCTCCTCAGACACAGTGTGCGCAGGAAAGACTTGGGGAACGGGGGCCTGGGCGGGGGATTTTCCAGGGGGCTGTCTGATGACCAGGCGTCCTCTCTCGCCCGGTGAGTGTCCAAGCCGTCCCTTGACCCCCGCAGGAGACCTGATTCCTGCCATAAGCGGCCCTCTAGCCACATGGGGCAGGGACACCTGGGCCCGGTGTGCCAGCAACTGGCCTACATGGAGGCAAACAAACAGACACCTCAGGCCCGACCCCACCACTGCGAAGATCCCCCTTTTCTTCCATCCGTAAAGGGGTCACGCTTCAGGAGTGGAAGAACACGGGGAGGCCCCCAGGAGATGGCTTTTCTCCGAGCCGCGGCTGGCTCCTTTCTGGCCTATATGTGGGCCGTGCATGCGCACTCAGGCTCCCTACCACAAGCCTCCCTCGGGTCACGGGACCCACACTAGAGGTGTCTCCTGACCCACCCTTGAGGGGTCACGCGACCCACCCCTGAGTGGTCTGGTGACCCACACCTGAGGGGTCACGTGACCCACCCCTGAGGAGTCTCATGACCCACACCTGAGGGGTCACGTGACCCACCCCTGAGGGGTCACGTGACGCACCCCTGAGGGGTCACGTGACCCACCCCTGAGGGGTCACGTGACGCACCCCTGAGGGGTCACATGACCCACCCCTGTGGGGTCTCGTGACCCACCCCTGAGGGGTCACGTGACCCACCCCTGAGGGGTCACGTGACGCACCCCTGGGGGGTCACGTGACGCACGCCTGAGGGGTCACGTGACCCACCCCTGAGGGGTCACGTGACCCACCCCTGACGGGTCACGTGACCCAACCCTGAGGGGTCACGTGACCCACCCCTGAGGGGTCTCGTGACCCACCCTTGAGGGTCACGTGCCCCACCCTTGAGGGGTCTCGAGACCCAACCTTGTGGGGTCACGTGCCCCACCCTTGAGGGGTCTCGAGACCCACCCTTGGGAGGTCACCTGTCCCACCCTGGAGGGGTCAGGTGACCCGCCCTTGAGAGGTCACAGCAGTTTCAGAGGGTCCCTGCGCACCTGTCCGTGGAAACAGAAGCCCTCCCTGCCACTCAGAGCACCGCGCCATTTCCCCTAGGCCACACTGCCCAGCAGCACTCTCAGCCCCGCACAGACAGTGTGCTAAGGACAGACTTGGATACCGGGGGCCTGGGCGGGGGATTTTCCATGGAACTCTCTCAGGGCCCCGTGCCCTGTGTCGCCCGGGAGTGCCCATGCCCTTCCTTGACCCCGCAGGACACTTGCATCCAGCAATAAGCAGCCCTCTGCCTCCACGGGGTTCAAACACCTGGGCCCGGTGTGCGGGCACCTGGCGTACGTGGAGGCAAACCCGCGGACCCCTCTGGCCCGAACCCACCACTGCGAAGATCCCCCTTTTCTTCCATCCGTAAAGGGGTCCTCCTTGGGGAGTGGAGGAACATGGGGAGGCCCCCAGGAGATGGCTTTTCTCCGAGCCGAGTCTGCCTGGTTTCGGGCCAACACCTGGGCCGCGCATGCGCACTCAGGCTCCCAAGCACACGCCTCCCTCGGCTCACCAGACCCACCCTTTAGAGGTCACAGCAGTTCCACACGGTCCCTGGGCACCTGTCCGTGGACACAGGAGCCCTCCCTGCCACCTAGAGGACCACGCGATTTCCGCGGGGAACACTGCCCAGAAGCACTCCCAGCCTGGCACAGACACTGTGCGCAGGATAGACTTGTGGACCAGGGGCCTTGGCGGGGAATTTTCCAGGGAATTCTCTAAAGGCCAGGTGCCCTCTGTCGCCCTGGGAGTGCCCACGCCGTCCCTTAACCCTGCAGGACACTATCATCCAGCAATAAGCAGCCCTCTGCCTCCACGGGGCTCAAACACCTGGGCCCGTTGTGCGAGCACCTGGCGTACGTGCAGGCAAACCCGCCGACCCCTCTGGCCCGAACCCACCACTGCGAAGATCCCCCATTTCTTCCATCCGTAAAGGGGTGCTCCTTGGGGACTGGAGGAACATGGGGAGACCCCCAGGAGATGGCTTTTCTCCGAGCCGCGGCTGGCTCCTTTCGGGCCTATTCGTGGGCCGCGCATGCGCACTCAGGCTCCCAAGCACACGCCTCCCTCGGCTCACCTGACCCACCCTTGAGCTGTCAGACCATTTGCACAGGGTCCCTAGGCACCTGTCTGGAAACGGAAGCCCACCCCGCCACCCAGAGGACCGCGCGATTTCCCATGGGCCACACTTCCCAGCAGCTCTCCCAGCTCCTCAGACACAGTGTGCGCAGGAAAGACTTGGGGAACGGGGGCCTGGGCGGGGGATTTTCCAGGGGGCTGTCTGATGACCAGGCGTCCTCTCTCGCCCGGTGAGTGTCCAAGCCGTCCCTTGACCCCCGCAGGAGACCTGATTCCTGCCATAAGCGGCCCTCTAGCCACATGGGGCAGGGACACCTGGGCCCGGTGTGCCAGCAACTGGCCTACATGGAGGCAAACAAACAGACACCTCAGGCCCGACCCCACCACTGCGAAGATCCCCCTTTTCTTCCATCCGTAAAGGGGTCACGCTTCAGGAGTGGAAGAACACGGGGAGGCCCCCAGGAGATGGCTTTTCTCCGAGCCGCGGCTGGCTCCTTTCTGGCCTATATGTGGGCCGTGCATGCGCACTCAGGCTCCCGACCACAAGTCTCCCTCGGGTCACGGGACCCACACTAGAGGTGTCTCCTGACCCACCCTTGAGGGGTCACGCGACCCACCCCTGAGTGGTCTCGTGACCCACACCTGAGGGGTCACGTGACCCACCCCTGAGGAGTCTCGTGACCCACCCCTGAGGGGTCACGTGACGCACCCCTGGGGGGTCACGTGACGCACCCCTGAGGGGTCTCGTGACCCACCCCTGAGGGGTCATGTGACCCACCCCTGAGGGGTCACGTGACGCACCTCTGGGGGGTCACGTGACACACCCCTGAGGGGTCACGTGACCCACCCCTGACGGGTCACGTGACCCACCCCTGAGGGGTCTAGTGACCCACCCCTGACGGGTCACGTGACCCAACCCTGAGGGGTCACGTGACCCAACCCTGAGGGGTCTCGTGACCCACCCTTGAGGGTCACGTGCCCCACCCTTGAGGGGTCTCGAGACCCACCCTTGTGGGGTCACGTGCCCCACCCTTGAGGGGTCTCGAGACCCACCCTTGGGAGGTCACCTGTCCCACCCTGGAGGGGTCAGGTGACCCGCCCTTGAGAGGTCACAGCAGTTTCAGAGGGTCCCTGCGCACCTGTCCGTGGAAACAGAAGCCCTCCCTGCCACTCAGAGCACCGCGCCATTTCCCCTAGGCCACACTGCCCAGCAGCACTCTCAGCCCCGCACAGACAGTGTGCTAAGGACAGACTTGGATACCGGGGGCCTGGGCGGGGGATTTTCCATGGAACTCTCTCAGGGCCCGGTGCCCTGTGTCGCCCGGGAGTGCCCATGCCCTTCCTTGACCCCGCAGGACACTTGCATCCAGCAATAAGCAGCCCTCTGCCTCCACGGGGCTCAAACACCTGGGCCCGGTGTGCGGGCACCTGGCGTACGTGGAGGCAAACCCGCGGACCCCTCTGGCCCGAACCCACCACTGCGAAGATCCCCCTTTTCTTCCATCCGTAAAGGGGTCCTCCTTGGGGAGTGGAGGAACATGGGGAGGCCCCCAGGAGATGGCTTTTCTCCCAGCCGAGTCTGCCTGGTTTCGGGCCAACACCTGGGCCGCGCATGCGCACTCAGGCTCCCAAGCACACGCCTCCCTCGGCTCAACAGACCCACCCTTTAGAGGTCACAGCAGTTCCACAAGGTCACTGGGCACCTGTCCGTGGACACAGGAGCCCTCCCTGCCACCTAGAGGACCACGCGATTTCCGCTGGGGAACACTGCCCAGAAGCACTCCCAGCCTGGCACAGACACTGTGCGCAGGATAGACTTGTGGACCAGGGGCCTGGGCGGGGAATTTTCCAGGGAATTCTCTAAAGGCCAGGTGCCCTCTGTCGCCCTGGGAGTGCCCACGCCGTCCCTTAACCCTGCAGGACACTATCATCCAGCAATAAGCAGCCCTCTGCCTCCACGGGGCTCAAACACCTGGGCCCGTTGTGCGAGCACCTGGCGTACGTGCAGGCAAACCCGCCGACCCCTCTGGCCCGAACCAACCACTGCGAAGATCCCCCATTTCTTCCATCCGTAAAGGGGTGCTCCTTGGGGACTGGAGGAACATGGGGAGACCCCCAGGAGATGGCTTTTCTCCGAGCCGCGGCTGGCTCCTTTCGGGCCTATTCGTGGGCCGCGCATGCACACTCAGGCTCCCAAGCACACGCCTCCCTCGGCTCACCTGACCCACCCTTGAGCTGTCAGACCATTTGCACAGGGTCCCTAGGCACCTGTCTGGAAACGGAAGCCCACCCCGCCACCCAGAGGACCGCGCGATTTCCCATGGGCCACACTTCCCAGCAGCTCTCCCAGCTCCTCAGACACAGTGTGCGCAGGAAAGACTTGGGGAACGGGGGCCTGGGCGGGGGATTTTCCAGGGGGCTGTCTGATGACCAGGCGTCCTCTCTCGCCCGGTGAGTGTCCAAGCCGTCCCTTGACCCCCGCAGGAGACCTGATTCCTGCCATAAGCGGCCCTCTAGCCACATGGGGCAGGGACACCTGGGCCCGGTGTGCCAGCAACTGGCCTACATGGAGGCAAACAAACAGACACCTCAGGCCCGACCCCACCACTGCGAAGATCCCCCTTTTCTTCCATCCGTAAAGGGGTCACGCTTCAGGAGTGGAAGAACACGGGGAGGCCCCCAGGAGATGGCTTTTCTCCGAGCCGCGGCTGGCTCCTTTCTGGCCTATATGTGGGCCGTGCATGCGCACTCAGGCTCCCTACCACAAGCCTCCCTCGGGTCACGGGACCCACACTAGAGGTGTCTCCTGACCCACCCTTGAGGGGTCACGCGACCCACCCCTGAGTGCTCTCGTGACCCACACCTGAGGGGTCACGTGACCCACCCCTGAGGAGTCTCGTGACCCACCCCTGAGGGGTCACGTGACCCACCCCTGAGGGGTCACGTGACGCACCCCTGAGGGGTCACGTGACCCACCCCTGAGGGGTCACATGACGCACCCCTGAGGGGTCACGTGACGCACCCCTGAGGGGGTCTCGTGACCCACCCCTGAGGGGTCACGTGACGCACCCCTGAGGGGTCACATGACCCACCCCTGAGGGGTCTCGTGACCCACCCCTGAGGGGTCATGTGACCCACCCCTGAGGGGTCACGTGACCCACCCCTGACGGGTCACGTGACCCAACCCTGAGGGGTCACGTGACCCACCCCTGAGGGGTCTCGTGACCCACCCTTGAGGGTCACGTGCCCCACCCTTGAGGGGTCTCGAGACCCACCCTTGTGGGGTCACGTGCCCCACCCTTGAGGGGTCTCGAGACCCACCCTTGGGAGGTCACCTGTCCCACCCTGGAGGGGTCAGGTGACCCGCCCTTGAGAGGTCACAGCAGTTTCAGAGGGTCCCTGCGCACCTGTCCGTGGAAACAGAAGCCCTCCCTGCCACTCAGAGCACCGCGCCATTTCCCCTAGGCCACACTGCCCAGCAGCACTCTCAGCCCCGCACAGACAGTGTGCTAAGGACAGACTTGGATACCGGGGGCCTGGGCGGGGGATTTTCCATGGAACTCTCTCAGGGCCCCGTGCCCTGTGTCGCCCGGGAGTGCCCATGCCCTTCCTTGACCCCGCAGGACACTTGCATCCAGCAATAAGCAGCCCTCTGCCTCCACGGGGCTCAAACACCTGGGCCCGGTGTGCGGGCACCTGGCGTACGTGGAGGCAAACCCGCGGACCCCTCTGGCCCGAACCCACCACTGCGAAGATCCCCCTTTTCTTCCATCCGTAAAGGGGTCCTCCTTGGGGAGTGGAGGAACATGGGGAGGCCCCCAGGAGATGGCTTTTCTCCGAGCCGAGTCTGCCTGGTTTCGGGCCAACACCTGGGCCGCGCATGCGCACTCAGGCTCCCAAGCACACGCCTCCCTCGGCTCACCTGACCCACCCTTGAGCTGTCAGACCATTTGCACAGGGTCCCTAGGCACCTGTCTGGAAACGGAAGCCCACCCCGCCACCCAGAGGACCGCGCGATTTCCCATGGGCCACACTTCCCAGCAGCTCTCCCAGCTCCTCAGACACAGTGTGCGCAGGAAAGACTTGGGGAACGGGGGCCTGGGCGGGGGATTTTCCAGGGGGCTGTCTGATGACCAGGCGTCCTCTCTCGCCCGGTGAGTGTCCAAGCCGTCCCTTGACCCCCGCAGGAGACCTGATTCCTGCCATAAGCGGCCCTCTAGCCACATGGGGCAGGGACACCTGGGCCCGGTGTGCCAGCAACTGGCCTACATGGAGGCAAACAAACAGACACCTCAGGCCCGACCCCACCACTGCGAAGATCCCCCTTTTCTTCCATCCGTAAAGGGGTCACGCTTCAGGAGTGGAAGAACACGGGGAGGCCCCCAGGAGATGGCTTTTCTCCGAGCCGCGGCTGGCTCCTTTCTGGCCTATATGTGGGCCGTGCATGCGCACTCAGGCTCCCTACCACAAGTCTCCCTCGGGTCACGGGACCCACACTAGAGGTGTCTCCTGACCCACCCTTGAGGGGTCACGCGACCCACCCCTGAGTGGTCTCGTGACCCACACCTGAGCGGTCACGTGACCCACCCCTGAGGAGTCTCGTGACCCACACCTGAGGGGTCACGTGACGCACCCCTGGGTGGTCACGTGACGCACCCCTGAGGGGTCACGTGACGCACCCCTGAGGGGTCACGTGACCCACCCCTGAGGGGTCACGTGACCCACCCCTGAGGGGTCATGTGACCCACCCCTGAGGGGTCACGTGACGCACCTCTGGGGGGTCTCGTGACCCACCCCTGAGGGGTCATGTGACCCACCCCTGAGGGGTCACGTGACGCAACCCTGGGGGGTCACGTGACGCACCCCTGGGGGGTCACGCGACCCACCCCTGAGTGGTCTGGTGACCCACACCTGAGGGGTCACGTGACCCACCCCTGAGGAGTCTCATGACCCACACCTGAGGGGTCACGTGACCCACCCCTGAGGGGTCACGTGACGCACCCCTGAGGGGTCTCGTGACCCACCCCTGAGGGGTCACATGACCCGCCCCTGAGGGGTCACGTGACCCACCCTTGAGGAGTCTCGTGACCCACACTTTTGGGGTCACGTGACCCGCCCTTGAGGGGTCTCGTGACCCACCCTTTTGGGGTCACGTGACCCGCCCTTGAGGGGTCTCGTGACCCACCTTTGCGGGGTCCCGTGACCCACCTTTGGGAGGTCACCTGCCCCACCCTTGAGGGGTCACATGACCCACCTTGAGAGGTCACAGCAGTTTTACAGGGTCCCTGCGCACCTGTTCGGGGAAACAGAAGCCCTCCCTGCCACTCAGAGGACCGCACGATTTCCCACAGGCCACACTGCCTAGCAGCACCTTCAGCCCCGAACAGACCGTGTGCTAAGGACAGACTTGGGTACCGGGGCATGGGCGGGGGATTTCCCATGGAACTCTCTAAGGGCCCGGCGCCCTGTGTGGCCGGGGGAGTGCCCATGCCGTTCCTTGACCCCGCAGGACACTTGCATCCAGCAATAAGCAGCCCTCTGCCTCCACGGGGCTCAAACACCTGGGCCCGGTGTGCGGGCACCTGGCGTACGTGGAGGCAAACCCGCCGACCCCTCTGGCCCGAACCCACCACTGCGAAGATCCCCCTTTTCTTCCATCCGTAAAGGGGTCACGCTTGAGGAGTGGAAGAACATGGGGAGGCCCCCAGGAGATGGCTTTTCTCCGAGCCGCGGCTGGCTCGTTTCGGGCCTATATGTGGGCCGCACATACGCACTCAGGCTCCCAAGCACACACCTCCCTCGGCTCACCTGACCCACCCTTTAGAGGTCACAGCAGTTCCACAGGGTCCCTGGGCACCTGTCCGTGGACACAGGAGCCCTCCCTGCCACCTAGAGGACCACGCGATTTCCGCTGGGGAACACTGCCCAGAAGCACTCCCAGCCTGGCACAGACACTGTGCGCAGGATAGACTTGTGGACCAGGGGCCTGGGCGGGGAATTTTCCAGGGAACTCTCTAAAGGCCAGGTGCCCTCTGTCGCCCTGGGAGTGCCCACGCCCTCCCTTAACCCTGCAGGACACTATCATCCAGCAATAAGGAGCCCTCTGCCTCCACGGGGCTCAAACACCTGGGCCGGTTGTGCGAGCACCTGGCGTAGGTGTAGGCAAACCCGCAGACCCCTCTGGCCCGAACCCACCACTGCGAAGATCCCCCTTTTCTTCCATCCGTAAAGGGGTCCTCCTTGAGGAGTGGAGGGACATGGGGAGGCCCCCAGGAGATGGCTTTTCTCCGAGCCGCGGCTGGCTGGTTTCGGGCCTATACGTGAGCCGCGCGTGCGCACTCAGGCTCCCCACCACAAGCCTCCCTCGGGTCACGGGACTCACCCTTGAGGTGTCTCCTGACCCACCCTGGAGGGGTCACGTCACCCACCCCTGAGGGGTCATGTGACCCAACACTGAGTGGTCACGTGACCCGCCCCTGATGGGTCTCGTGACCCACCCCTGAGGGGTCACATGACCCGCCCCTGAGGGGTCACGTGACCCACCCTTGAGGAGTCTCGTGACCCACCCTTTTGGGGTCACGTGACCCGCCCTTGAGGGGTCTCGTGACCCACCCTTTTGGGGTCACGTGACCCGACCTTGAGGGGTCTCGTGACCCACCTTTGCGGGGTCCCGTGACCCACCTTTGGGAGGTCACCTGCCCCACCCTTGAGGGGTCACATGACCCACCTTGAGAGGTCACAGCAGTTTTACAGGGTCCCTGCGCACCTGTTCGGGGAAACAGAAGCCCTCCCTGCCACTCAGAGGACCGCACGATTTCCCACAGGCCACACTGCCTAGCAGCACCTTCAGCCCCGCACAGACCGTGTGCTAAGGACAGACTTGGGTACCGGGGGCATGGGCGGGGGATTTCCCATGGAACTCTCTAAGGGCCCGGCGCCCTGTGTGGCCGGGGGAGTGCCCAGGCGGTTCCTTGACCCCGCAGGACACTTGCATCCAGCAATAAGCAGCCCTCTGCCTCCACGGGGCTCAAACACCTGGGCCCGGTGTGCGGGCACCTGGCGTACGTGGAGGCAAACCCGCCGACCCCTCTGGCCCGAACCCACCACTGCGAAGATCCCCCTTTTCTTCCATCCGTAAAGGGGTCACGCTTGAGGAGTGGAAGAACATGGGGAGGCCCCCAGGAGATGGCTTTTCTCCGAGCCGCGGCTGGCTCGTTTCGGGCCTATATGTGGGCCGCGCATACGCACTCAGGCTCCCAAGCACACACCTCCCTCGGCTCACCTGACCCACCCTTTAGAGGTCACAGCAGTTCCACAGGGTCCCTGGGCACCTGTCCGTGGACACAGGAGCCCTCCCTGCCACCTAGAGGACCACGCGATTTCCGCTGAGGAACACTGCCCAGAAGCACTCCCAGCCTCGCAAAGACACTGTGCGCAGGATAGACTTGTGGACCAGGGGCCTGGGCGGGGAATTTTCCAGGGAACTCTCTAAAGGCCAGGTGCCCTCTGTCGCCCTGGGAGTGCCCACGCCCTCCCTTAACCCTGCAGGACACTATCATCCAGCAATAAGGAGCCCTCTGCCTCCACGGGGCTCAAACACCTGGGCCGGTTGTGCGAGCACCTGGCGTACGTGCAGGCAAACCCGCAGACCCCTCTGGCCCGAACCCACCACTGCGAAGATCCCCCTTTTCTTCCATCCGTAAAGGGGTCCTCCTTGAGGAGTGGAGGGACATGGGGAGGCCCCCAGGAGATGGCTTTTCTCCGAGCCGCGGCTGGCTGGTTTCGGGCCTATACGTGAGCCGCGCGTGCGCACTCAGGCTCCCCACCACAAGCCTCCCTCGGGTCACGGGACTCACCCTTGAGGTGTCTCCTGACCCACCCTGGAGGGGTCACGTCACCCACCCCTGAGGGGTCATGTGACCCACCCCTGAGGGGTCACGTGACCCAACCCTGAGGGGTCATTTGACCCACCCCTGTGGGGTCACGTGACGCACCCCTGAGGGGTCACATGACCAACCCCTGAGGGGTCACATGACCCGCCCCTGAGGGGTCAGGTGACCCACCCTTGAGGAGTCTCGTGACCCACCCTTTTGGGGTCTCGAGACCCACCCTTGGGAGGTCACCTGTCCCACCCTGGAGGGGTCAGGTGACCCGCCCTTGAGAGGTCACAGCAGTTTCAGAGGGTCCCTGCGCACCTGTCCGTGGAAACAGAAGCCCTCCCTGCCACTCAGAGCACCCCGCCATTTCCCCTAGGCCACACTGCCCAGCAGCACTCTCAGCCCCGCACAGACAGTGTGCTAAGGACAGACTTGGATACCGGGGGCCTGGGCGGGGGATTTTCCATGGAACTCTCTCAGGGCCCCGTGCCCTGTGTCGCCCGGGAGTGCCCATGCCCTTCCTTGACCCCGCAGGACACTTGCATCCAGCAATAAGCAGCCCTCTGCCTCCACGGGGTTCAAACACCTGGGCCCGGTGTGCGGGCACCTGGCGTACGTGGAGGCAAACCCGCGGACCCCTCTGGCCCGAACCCACCACTGCGAAGATCCCCCTTTTCTTCCATCCGTAAAGGGGTCCTCCTTGGGGAGTGGAGGAACATGGGGAGGCCCCCAGGAGATGGCTTTTCTCCGAGCCGAGTCTGCCTGGTTTCGGGCCAACACCTGGGCCGCGCATGCGCACTCAGGCTCCCAAGCACACGCCTCCCTCGGCTCACCAGACCCACCCTTTAGAGGTCACAGCAGTTCCACACGGTCCCTGGGCACCTGTCCGTGGACACAGGAGCCCTCCCTGCCACCTAGAGGACCACGCGATTTCCGCGGGGAACACTGCCCAGAAGCACTCCCAGCCTGGCACAGACACTGTGCGCAGGATAGACTTGTGGACCAGGGGCCTTGGCGGGGAATTTTCCAGGGAATTCTCTAAAGGCCAGGTGCCCTCTGTCGCCCTGGGAGTGCCCACGCCGTCCCTTAACCCTGCAGGACACTATCATCCAGCAATAAGCAGCCCTCTGCCTCCACGGGGCTCAAACACCTGGGCCCGTTGTGCGAGCACCTGGCGTACGTGCAGGCAAACCCGCCGACCCCTCTGGCCCGAACCCACCACTGCGAAGATCCCCCATTTCTTCCATCCGTAAAGGGGTGCTCCTTGGGGACTGGAGGAACATGGGGAGACCCCCAGGAGATGGCTTTTCTCCGAGCCGCGGCTGGCTCCTTTCGGGCCTATTCGTGGGCCGCGCATGCGCACTCAGGCTCCCAAGCACACGCCTCCCTCGGCTCACCTGACCCACCCTTGAGCTGTCAGACCATTTGCACAGGGTCCCTAGGCACCTGTCTGGAAACGGAAGCCCACCCCGCCACCCAGAGGACCGCGCGATTTCCCATGGGCCACACTTCCCAGCAGCTCTCCCAGCTCCTCAGACACAGTGTGCGCAGGAAAGACTTGGGGAACGGGGGCCTGGGCGGGGGATTTTCCAGGGGGCTGTCTGATGACCAGGCGTCCTCTCTCGCCCGGTGAGTGTCCAAGCCGTCCCTTGACCCCCGCAGGAGACCTGATTCCTGCCATAAGCGGCCCTCTAGCCACATGGGGCAGGGACACCTGGGCCCGGTGTGCCAGCAACTGGCCTACATGGAGGCAAACAAACAGACACCTCAGGCCCGACCCCACCACTGCGAAGATCCCCCTTTTCTTCCATCCGTAAAGGGGTCACGCTTCAGGAGTGGAAGAACACGGGGAGGCCCCCAGGAGATGGCTTTTCTCCGAGCCGCGGCTGGCTCCTTTCTGGCCTATATGTGGGCCGTGCATGCGCACTCAGGCTCCCGACCACAAGTCTCCCTCGGGTCACGGGACCCACACTAGAGGTGTCTCCTGACCCACCCTTGAGGGGTCACGCGACCCACCCCTGAGTGGTCTCGTGACCCACACCTGAGGGGTCACGTGAGCCACCCCTGAGGAGTCTCGTGACCCACCCCTGAGGGGTCACGTGACGCACCCCTGGGGGGTCACGTGACGCACCCCTGAGGGGTCTCGTGACCCACCCCTGAGGGGT
Organism: Desmodus rotundus; assembly: GCF_022682495.2. Taxonomy (NCBI): domain Eukaryota; kingdom Metazoa; phylum Chordata; class Mammalia; order Chiroptera; family Phyllostomidae; genus Desmodus; species Desmodus rotundus. The sequence continues at coordinate 168,822 of NW_026527335.1, forward strand.
CATGTGACCCACCCCTGAGGGGTCACGTGACGCACCTCTGGGGGGTCACGTGACACACCCCTGAGGGGTCACGTGACCCACCCCTGAGGGGTCTCGTGACCCACCCTTGAGGGTCACGTGCCCCACCCTTGAGGGGTCTCGAGACCCACCCTTGGGAGGTCACCTGTCCCACCCTGGAGGGGTCAGGTGACCCGCCCTTGAGAGGTCACAGCAGTTTCAGAGGGTCCCTGCGCACCTGTCCGTGGAAACAGAAGCCCTCCCTGCCACTCAGAGCACCGCGCCATTTCCCCTAGGCCACACTGCCCAGCAGCACTCTCAGCCCCGCACAGACAGTGTGCTAAGGACAGACTTGGATACCGGGGGCCTGGGCGGGGGATTTTCCATGGAACTCTCTCAGGGCCCGGTGCCCTGTGTCGCCCGGGAGTGCCCATGCCCTTCCTTGACCCCGCAGGACACTTGCATCCAGCAATAAGCAGCCCTCTGCCTCCACGGGGCTCAAACACCTGGGCCCGGTGTGCGGGCACCTGGCGTACGTGGAGGCAAACCCGCGGACCCCTCTGGCCCGAACCCACCACTGCGAAGATCCCCCTTTTCTTCCATCCGTAAAGGGGTCCTCCTTGGGGAGTGGAGGAACATGGGGAGGCCCCCAGGAGATGGCTTTTCTCCCAGCCGAGTCTGCCTGGTTTCGGGCCAACACCTGGGCCGCGCATGCGCACTCAGGCTCCCAAGCACACGCCTCCCTCGGCTCAACAGACCCACCCTTTAGAGGTCACAGCAGTTCCACAAGGTCCCTGGGCACCTGTCCGTGGACACAGGAGCCCTCCCTGCCACCTAGAGGACCACGCGATTTCCGCTGGGGAACACTGCCCAGAAGCACTCCCAGCCTGGCACAGACACTGTGCGCAGGATAGACTTGTGGACCAGGGGCCTGGGCGGGGAATTTTCCAGGGAATTCTCTAAAGGCCAGGTGCCCTCTGTCGCCCTGGGAGTGCCCACGCCGTCCCTTAACCCTGCAGGACACTATCATCCAGCAATAAGCAGCCCTCTGCCTCCACGGGGCTCAAACACCTGGGCCCGTTGTGCGAGCACCTGGCGTACGTGCAGGCAAACCCGCCGACCCCTCTGGCCCGAACCAACCACTGCGAAGATCCCCCATTTCTTCCATCCGTAAAGGGGTGCTCCTTGGGGACTGGAGGAACATGGGGAGACCCCCAGGAGATGGCTTTTCTCCGAGCCGCGGCTGGCTCCTTTCGGGCCTATTCGTGGGCCGCGCATGCACACTCAGGCTCCCAAGCACACGCCTCCCTCGGCTCACCTGACCCACCCTTGAGCTGTCAGACCATTTGCACAGGGTCCCTAGGCACCTGTCTGGAAACGGAAGCCCACCCCGCCACCCAGAGGACCGCGCGATTTCCCATGGGCCACACTTCCCAGCAGCTCTCCCAGCTCCTCAGACACAGTGTGCGCAGGAAAGACTTGGGGAACGGGGGCCTGGGCGGGGGATTTTCCAGGGGGCTGTCTGATGACCAGGCGTCCTCTCTCGCCCGGTGAGTGTCCAAGCCGTCCCTTGACCCCCGCAGGAGACCTGATTCCTGCCATAAGCGGCCCTCTAGCCACATGGGGCAGGGACACCTGGGCCCGGTGTGCCAGCAACTGGCCTACATGGAGGCAAACAAACAGACACCTCAGGCCCGACACCACCACTGCGAAGATCCCCCTTTTCTTCCATCCGTAAAGGGGTCACGCTTCAGGAGTGGAAGAACACGGGGAGGCCCCCAGGAGATGGCTTTTCTCCGAGCCGCGGCTGGCTCCTTTCTGGCCTATATGTGGGCCGTGCATGCGCACTCAGGCTCCCTACCACAAGCCTCCCTCGGGTCACGGGACCCACACTAGAGGTGTCTCCTGACCCACCCTTGAGGGGTCACGCGACCCACCCCTGAGTGGTCTCGTGACCCACACCTGAGGGGTCACGTGACCCACCCCTGAGGAGTCTCGTGACCCACACCTGAGGGGTCACGTGACGCACCCCTGGGGGGTCACGTGACCCACCCCTGAGGGGTCACGTGACCCACCCCTGACGGGTCACGTGACCCACCCCTGAGGGGTCTCGTGACCCACCCCTGACGGGTCACGTGACCCAACCCTGAGGGGTCTCGTGACCCACCATTGAGGGTCACGTGCCCCACCCTTGAGGGGTCTCGTGACCCACACCTGAGGGGTCACGTGACGCACCCCTGGGGGGTCACGTGACCCACCCCTGAGGGGTCACGTGACCCACCCCTGAGGGGTCTCGTGACCCACCCCTGACGGGTCACGTGACCCAACCCTGAGGGGTCACGTGACCCACCCCTGAGGAGTCTCCTGACCCACCCCTGAGGGATCATGTGACCCACCCCTGAGGGGTCACGTGACCCACCCCTGAGGGGTCACGTGACCCACCCCTGACGGGTCACGTGACCCAACCCTGAGGGGTCACGTGACCCACCCCTGAGGGGTCTCGTGACCCACCCTTGAGGGTCACGTGCCCCACCCTTGAGGGGTCTCGAGACCCACCCTTGTGGGGTCACGTGCCCCACCCTTGAGGGGTCTCGAGACCCACCCTTGGGAGGTCACCTGTCCCACCCTGGAGGGGTCAGGTGACCCGCCCTTGAGAGGTCACAGCAGTTTCAGAGGGTCCCTGCGCACCTGTCCGTGGAAACAGAAGCCCTCCCTGCCACTCAGAGCACCGCGCCATTTCCCCTAGGCCACACTGCCCAGCAGCACTCTCAGCCCCGCACAGACAGTGTGCTAAGGACAGACTTGGATACCGGGGGCCTGGGCGGGGGATTTTCCATGGAACTCTCTCAGGGCCCCGTGCCCTGTGTCGCCCGGGAGTGCCCATGCCCTTCCTTGACCCCGCAGGACACTTGCATCCAGCAATAAGCAGCCCTCTGCCTCCACGGGGCTCAAACACCTGGGCCCGGTGTGCGGGCACCTGGCGTACGTGGAGGCAAACCCGCGGACCCCTCTGGCCCGAACCCACCACTGCGAAGATCCCCCTTTTCTTCCATCCGTAAAGGGGTCCTCCTTGGGGAGTGGAGGAACATGGGGAGGCCCCCAGGAGATGGCTTTTCTCCGAGCCGAGTCTGCCTGGTTTCGGGCCAACACCTGGGCCGCGCATGCGCACTCAGGCTCCCAAGCACACGCCTCCCTCGGCTCACCAGACCCACCCTTTAGAGGTCACAGCTGTTCCACACGGTCCCTGGGCACTTGTCCGTGGACACAGGAGCCCTCCCTGCCACCTAGAGGACCACGCGATTTCCGCTGGGGAACACTGCCCAGAAGCACTCCCAGCCTGGCACAGACACTGTGCGCAGGATAGACTTGTGGACCAGGGGCCTGGGCGGGGAATTTTCCAGGGAATTCTCTAAAGGCCAGGTGCCCTCTGTCGCCCTGGGAGTGCCCACGCCGTCCCTTAACCCTGCAGGACACTATCATCCAGCAATAAGCAGCCCTCTGCCTCCACGGGGCTCAAACACCTGGGCCCGTTGTGGAAGCACCTGGCGTACGTGCAGGCAAACCCGCCGACCCCTCTGGCCCGACCCAACCACTGCGAAGATACCCCATTTCTTCCATCCGTAAAGGGGTGCTCCTTGGGGACTGGAGGAACATGGGGAGACCCCCAGGAAATGGCTTTTCTCCGAGCCGCGGCTGGCTCCTTTCGGGCCTATTCGTGGGCCGCGCATGCGCACTCAGGCTCCCAAGCACATGCCTCCCTCGGCTCACCTGACCCACCCTTGAGCTGTCAGACCATTTGCACAGGGTCCCTAGGCACCTGTCTGGAAACGGAAGCCCACCCCGCCACCCAGAGGACCGCGCGATTTCCCATGGGCCACACTTCCCAGCAGCTCTCCCAGCTCCTCAGACACAGTGTGCGCAGGAAAGACTTGGGGAACGGGGGCCTGGGCGGGGGATTTTCCAGGGGGCTGTCTGATGACCAGGCGTCCTCTCTCGCCCGGTGAGTGTCCAAGCCGTCCCTTGACCCCCGCAGGAGACCTGATTCCTGCCATAAGCGGCCCTCTAGCCACATGGGGCAGGGACACCTGGGCCCGGTGTGCCAGCAACTGGCCTACATGGAGGCAAACAAACAGACACCTCAGGCCCGACCCCACCACTGCGAAGATCCCCCTTTTCTTCCATCCGTAAAGGGGTCACGCTTCAGGAGTGGAAGAACACGGGGAGGCCCCCAGGAGATGGCTTTTCTCCGAGCCGCGGCTGGCTCCTTTCTGGCCTATATGTGGGCCGTGCATGCGCACTCAGGCTCCCTACCACAAGCCTCCCTCGGGTCACGGGACCCACACTAGAGGTGTCTCCTGACCCACCCTTGAGGGGTCACGCGACCCACCCCTGAGTGGTCTCGTGACCCACACCTGAGGGGTCACGTGACCCACCCCTGAGGAGTCTCGTGACCCACACCTGAGGGGTCACGTGACGCACCCCTGGGGGGTCACGTGACCCACCCCTGAGGGGTCACGTGACCCACCCCTGACGGGTCACGTGACCCACCCCTGAGGGGTCTCGTGACCCACCCCTGACGGCTCACGTGACCCAACCCTGAGGGGTCTCGTGACCCACCCTTGAGGGTCACGTGCCCCACCCTTGAGGGGTCTCGAGACCCACCCTTGTGGGATCACGTGCCCCACCCTTGAGGGGTCTCGAGACCCACCCTTGGGAGGTCACCTGTCCCACCCTGGAGGGGTCAGGTGACCCGCCCTTGAGAGGTCACAGCAGTTTCAGAGGGTCCCTGCGCACCTGTCCGTGGAAACAGAAGCCCTCCCTGCCACTCAGAGCACCGCGCCATTTCCCCTAGGCCACACTGCCCAGCAGCACTCTCAGCCCCGCACAGACAGTGTGCTAAGGACAGACTTGGATACCGGGGCCTGGGCGGGGGATTTTCCATGGAACTCTCTCAGGGCCCGGTGCCCTGTGTCGCCCGGGAGTGCCCATGCCCTTCCTTGACCCCGCAGGACACTTGCATCCAGCAATAAGCAGCCCTCTGCCTCCACGGGGCTCAAACACCTGGGCCCGGTGTGCGGGCACCTGGCGTACGTGGAGGCAAACCCGCGGACCCCTCTGGCCCGAACCCACCACTGCGAAGATCCCCCTTTTCTTCCATCCGTAAAGGGGTCCTCCTTGGGGAGTGGAGGAACATGGGGAGGCCCCCAGGAGATGGCTTTTCTCCGAGCCGAGTCTGCCTGGTTTCGGGCCAACACCTGGGCCGCGCATGCGCACTCAGGCTCCCAAGCACACGCCTCCCTCGGCTCACCAGACCCACCCTTTAGAGGTCACAGCAGTTCCACACGGTCCCTGGGCACTTGTCCGTGGACACAGGAGCCCTCCCTGCCACCTAGAGGACCACGCGATTTCCGCTGGGGAACACTGCCCAGAAGCACTCCCAGCCTGGCACAGACACTGTGCGCAGGATAGACTTGTGGACCAGGGGCCTGGGCGGGGAATTTTCCAGGGAATTCTCTAAAGGCCAGGTGCCCTCTGTCGCCCTGGGAGTGCCCACGCCGTCCCTTAACCCTGCAGGACACTATCATCCAGCAATAAGCAGCCCTCTGCCTCCACGGGGCTCAAACACCTGGGCCCGTTGTGCGAGCACCTGGCGTACGTGCAGGCAAACCCGCCGACCCCTCTGGCCCGAACCCACCACTGCGAAGATCCCCCATTTCTTCCATCCGTAAAGGGGTCCTCCTTGGGGACTGGAGGAACATGGGGAGACCCCCAGGAGATGGCTTTTCTCCGAGCCGCGGCTGGCTCCTTTCGGGCCTTTTCGTGGGCCGCGCATGCGCACTCAGGCTCCCAAGCACACGCCTCCCTCGGCTCACCTGACCCACCCTTGAGCTGTCAGAACATTTGCACAGGGTCCCTAGGCACCTGTCTGGAAACGGAAGCCCACCCCGCCACCCAGAGGACCGCGCGATTTCCCATGGGCCACACTTCCCAGCAGCTCTCCCAGCTCCTCAGACACAGTGTGCGCAGGAAAGACTTGGGGAACGGGGGCCTGGGCGGGGGATTTTCCAGGGGGCTGTCTGATGACCAGGCGTCCTCTCTCGCCCGGTGAGTGTCCAAGCCGTCCCTTGACCCCCGCAGGAGACCTGATTCCTGCCATAAGCGGCCCTCTAGCCACATGGGGCAGGGACACCTGGGCCCGGTGTGCCAGCAACTGGCCTACATGGAGGCAAACAAACAGACACCTCAGGCCCGACCCCACCACTGCGAAGATCCCCCTTTTCTTCCATCCGTAAAGGGGTCACGCTTCAGGAGTGGAAGAACACGGGGAGGCCCCCAGGAGATGGCTTTTCTCCGAGCCGAGGCTGGCTCCTTTCTGGCCTATATGTGGGCCGTGCATGCGCACTCAGGCTCCCTACCACAAGCCTCCCTCGGGTCACGGGACCCACACTAGAGGTGTCTCCTGACCCACCCTTGAGGGGTCACGCGACCCACCCCTGAGTGGTCTGGTGACCCACACCTGAGGGGTCACGTGACCCACCCCTGAGGAGTCTCCTGACCCACACCTGAGGGGTCACGTGACCCACCCCTGAGGGGTCACGTGACGCACCCCTGAGGGGTCATGTGACCCACGCCTGAGGGGTCACGTGACGCACCCCTGGGGGGTCACGTGACGCACCCTTGAGGGGTCATGTGACCCACCCCTGAGGGGTCACGTGACCCACCCCTGAGGGGTCACGTGACCCACCCCTGACGGGTCACGTGACCCAACCCTGAGGGGTCACGTGACCCACCCCTGAGGGGTCTCGTGACCCACCCTTGAGGGTCACGTGCCCCACCCTTGAGGGGTCTCGAGACCCACCCTTGTGGGGTCACGTGCCCCACCCTTGAGGGGTCTCGAGACCCACCCTTGGGAGGTCACCTGTCCCACCCTGGAGGGGTCAGGTGACCCGCCCTTGAGAGGTCACAGCAGTTTCAGAGGGTCCCTGCGCACCTGTCCGTGGAAACAGAAGCCCTCCCTGCCACTCAGAGCACCGCGCCATTTCCCCTAGGCCACACTGCCCAGCAGCACTCTCAGCCCCGCACAGACAGTGTGCTAAGGACAGACTTGGATACCGGGGGCCTGGGCGGGGGATTTTCCATGGAACTCTCTCAGGGCCCCGTGCCCTGTGTCGCCCGGGAGTGCCCATGCCCTTCCTTGACCCCGCAGGACACTTGCATCCAGCAATAAGCAGCCCTCTGCCTCCACGGGGCTCAAACACCTGGGCCCGGTGTGCGGGCACCTGGCGTACGTGGAGGCAAACCCGCGGACCCCTCTGGCCCGAACCCACCACTGCGAAGATCCCCCTTTTCTTCCATCCGTAAAGGGGTCCTCCTTGGGGAGTGGAGGAACATGGGGAGGCCCCCAGGAGATGGCTTTTCTCCGAGCCGAGTCTGCCTGGTTTCGGGCCAACACCTGGGCCGCGCATGCGCACTCAGGCTCCCAAGCACACGCCTCCCTCGGCTCACCAGACCCACCCTTTAGAGGTCACAGCTGTTCCACACGGTCCCTGGGCACTTGTCCGTGGACACAGGAGCCCTCCCTGCCACCTAGAGGACCACGCGATTTCCGCTGGGGAACACTGCCCAGAAGCACTCCCAGCCTGGCACAGACACTGTGCGCAGGATAGACTTGTGGACCAGGGGCCTGGGCGGGGAATTTTCCAGGGAATTCTCTAAAGGCCAGGTGCCCTCTGTCGCCCTGGGAGTGCCCACGCCGTCCCTTAACCCTGCAGGACACTATCATCCAGCAATAAGCAGCCCTCTGCCTCCACGGGGCTCAAACACCTGGGCCCGTTGTGGAAGCACCTGGCGTACGTGCAGGCAAACCCGCCGACCCCTCTGGCCCGACCCAACCACTGCGAAGATACCCCATTTCTTCCATCCGTAAAGGGGTGCTCCTTGGGGACTGGAGGAACATGGGGAGACCCCCAGGAAATGGCTTTTCTCCGAGCCGCGGCTGGCTCCTTTCGGGCCTATTCGTGGGCCGCGCATGCGCACTCAGGCTCCCAAGCACATGCCTCCCTCGGCTCACCTGACCCACCCTTGAGCTGTCAGACCATTTGCACAGGGTCCCTAGGCACCTGTCTGGAAACGGAAGCCCACCCCGCCACCCAGAGGACCGCGCGATTTCCCATGGGCCACACTTCCCAGCAGCTCTCCCAGCTCCTCAGACACAGTGTGCGCAGGAAAGACTTGGGGAACGGGGGCCTGGGCGGGGGATTTTCCAGGGGGCTGTCTGATGACCAGGCGTCCTCTCTCGCCCGGTGAGTGTCCAAGCCGTCCCTTGACCCCCGCAGGAGACCTGATTCCTGCCATAAGCGGCCCTCTAGCCACATGGGGCAGGGACACCTGGGCCCGGTGTGCCAGCAACTGGCCTACATGGAGGCAAACAAACAGACACCTCAGGCCCGACCCCACCACTGCGAAGATCCCCCTTTTCTTCCATCCGTAAAGGGGTCACGCTTCAGGAGTGGAAGAACACGGGGAGGCCCCCAGGAGATGGCTTTTCTCCGAGCCGCGGCTGGCTCCTTTCTGGCCTATATGTGGGCCGTGCATGCGCACTCAGGCTCCCTACCACAAGCCTCCCTCGGGTCACGGGACCCACACTAGAGGTGTCTCCTGACCCACCCTTGAGGGGTCACGCGACCCACCCCTGAGTGGTCTCGTGACCCACACCTGAGGGGTCACGTGACCCACCCCTGAGGAGTCTCGTGACCCACACCTGAGGGGTCACGTGACGCACCCCTGGGGGGTCACGTGACCCACCCCTGAGGGGTCACGTGACCCACCCCTGACGGGTCACGTGACCCACCCCTGAGGGGTCTCGTGACCCACCCCTGACGGCTCACGTGACCCAACCCTGAGGGGTCTCGTGACCCACCCTTGAGGGTCACGTGCCCCACCCTTGAGGGGTCTCGAGACCCACCCTTGTGGGATCACGTGCCCCACCCTTGAGGGGTCTCGAGACCCACCCTTGGGAGGTCACCTGTCCCACCCTGGAGGGGTCAGGTGACCCGCCCTTGAGAGGTCACAGCAGTTTCAGAGGGTCCCTGCGCACCTGTCCGTGGAAACAGAAGCCCTCCCTGCCACTCAGAGCACCGCGCCATTTCCCCTAGGCCACACTGCCCAGCAGCACTCTCAGCCCCGCACAGACAGTGTGCTAAGGACAGACTTGGATACCGGGGCCTGGGCGGGGGATTTTCCATGGAACTCTCTCAGGGCCCGGTGCCCTGTGTCGCCCGGGAGTGCCCATGCCCTTCCTTGACCCCGCAGGACACTTGCATCCAGCAATAAGCAGCCCTCTGCCTCCACGGGGCTCAAACACCTGGGCCCGGTGTGCGGGCACCTGGCGTACGTGGAGGCAAACCCGCGGACCCCTCTGGCCCGAACCCACCACTGCGAAGATCCCCCTTTTCTTCCATCCGTAAAGGGGTCCTCCTTGGGGAGTGGAGGAACATGGGGAGGCCCCCAGGAGATGGCTTTTCTCCCAGCCGAGTCTGCCTGGTTTCGGGCCAACACCTGGGCCGCGCATGCGCACTCAGGCTCCCAAGCACACGCCTCCCTCGGCTCAACAGACCCACCCTTTAGAGGTCACAGCAGTTCCACAAGGTCCCTGGGCACCTGTCCGTGGACACAGGAGCCCTCCCTGCCACCTAGAGGACCACGCGATTTCCGCTGGGGAACACTGCCCAGAAGCACTCCCAGCCTGGCACAGACACTGTGCGCAGGATAGACTTGTGGACCAGGGGCCTGGGCGGGGAATTTTCCAGGGAATTCTCTAAAGGCCAGGTGCCCTCTGTCGCCCTGGGAGTGCCCACGCCGTCCCTTAACCCTGCAGGACACTATCATCCAGCAATAAGCAGCCCTCTGCCTCCACGGGGCTCAAACACCTGGGCCCGTTGTGCGAGCACCTGGCGTACGTGCAGGCAAACCCGCCGACCCCTCTGGCCCGAACCAACCACTGCGAAGATCCCCCATTTCTTCCATCCGTAAAGGGGTGCTCCTTGGGGACTGGAGGAACATGGGGAGACCCCCAGGAGATGGCTTTTCTCCGAGCCGCGGCTGGCTCCTTTCGGGCCTATTCGTGGGCCGCGCATGCACACTCAGGCTCCCAAGCACACGCCTCCCTCGGCTCACCTGACCCACCCTTGAGCTGTCAGACCATTTGCACAGGGTCCCTAGGCACCTGTCTGGAAACGGAAGCCCACCCCGCCACCCAGAGGACCGCGCGATTTCCCATGGGCCACACTTCCCAGCAGCTCTCCCAGCTCCTCAGACACAGTGTGCGCAGGAAAGACTTGGGGAACGGGGGCCTGGGCGGGGGATTTTCCAGGGGGCTGTCTGATGACCAGGCGTCCTCTCTCGCCCGGTGAGTGTCCAAGCCGTCCCTTGACCCCCGCAGGAGACCTGATTCCTGCCATAAGCGGCCCTCTAGCCACATGGGGCAGGGACACCTGGGCCCGGTGTGCCAGCAACTGGCCTACATGGAGGCAAACAAACAGACACCTCAGGCCCGACACCACCACTGCGAAGATCCCCCTTTTCTTCCATCCGTAAAGGGGTCACGCTTCAGGAGTGGAAGAACACGGGGAGGCCCCCAGGAGATGGCTTTTCTCCGAGCCGCGGCTGGCTCCTTTCTGGCCTATATGTGGGCCGTGCATGCGCACTCAGGCTCCCTACCACAAGCCTCCCTCGGGTCACGGGACCCACACTAGAGGTGTCTCCTGACCCACCCTTGAGGGGTCACGCGACCCACCCCTGAGTGGTCTCGTGACCCACACCTGAGGGGTCACGTGACCCACCCCTGAGGAGTCTCGTGACCCACACCTGAGGGGTCACGTGACGCACCCCTGGGGGGTCACGTGACCCACCCCTGAGGGGTCACGTGACCCACCCCTGACGGGTCACGTGACCCACCCCTGAGGGGTCTCGTGACCCACCCCTGACGGGTCACGTGACCCAACCCTGAGGGGTCTCGTGACCCACCATTGAGGGTCACGTGCCCCACCCTTGAGGGGTCTCGTGACCCACACCTGAGGGGTCACGTGACGCACCCCTGGGGGGTCACGTGACCCACCCCTGAGGGGTCACGTGACCCACCCCTGAGGGGTCTCGTGACCCACCCCTGACGGGTCACGTGACCCAACCCTGAGGGGTCACGTGACCCACCCCTGAGGAGTCTCCTGACCCACCCCTGAGGGATCATGTGACCCACCCCTGAGGGGTCACGTGACCCACCCCTGAGGGGTCACGTGACCCACCCCTGACGGGTCACGTGACCCAACCCTGAGGGGTCACGTGACCCACCCCTGAGGGGTCTCGTGACCCACCCTTGAGGGTCACGTGCCCCACCCTTGAGGGGTCTCGAGACCCACCCTTGTGGGGTCACGTGCCCCACCCTTGAGGGGTCTCGAGACCCACCCTTGGGAGGTCACCTGTCCCACCCTGGAGGGGTCAGGTGACCCGCCCTTGAGAGGTCACAGCAGTTTCAGAGGGTCCCTGCGCACCTGTCCGTGGAAACAGAAGCCCTCCCTGCCACTCAGAGCACCGCGCCATTTCCCCTAGGCCACACTGCCCAGCAGCACTCTCAGCCCCGCACAGACAGTGTGCTAAGGACAGACTTGGATACCGGGGGCCTGGGCGGGGGATTTTCCATGGAACTCTCTCAGGGCCCCGTGCCCTGTGTCGCCCGGGAGTGCCCATGCCCTTCCTTGACCCCGCAGGACACTTGCATCCAGCAATAAGCAGCCCTCTGCCTCCACGGGGCTCAAACACCTGGGCCCGGTGTGCGGGCACCTGGCGTACGTGGAGGCAAACCCGCGGACCCCTCTGGCCCGAACCCACCACTGCGAAGATCCCCCTTTTCTTCCATCCGTAAAGGGGTCCTCCTTGGGGAGTGGAGGAACATGGGGAGGCCCCCAGGAGATGGCTTTTCTCCGAGCCGAGTCTGCCTGGTTTCGGGCCAACACCTGGGCCGCGCATGCGCACTCAGGCTCCCAAGCACACGCCTCCCTCGGCTCACCAGACCCACCCTTTAGAGGTCACAGCTGTTCCACACGGTCCCTGGGCACTTGTCCGTGGACACAGGAGCCCTCCCTGCCACCTAGAGGACCACGCGATTTCCGCTGGGGAACACTGCCCAGAAGCACTCCCAGCCTGGCACAGACACTGTGCGCAGGATAGACTTGTGGACCAGGGGCCTGGGCGGGGAATTTTCCAGGGAATTCTCTAAAGGCCAGGTGCCCTCTGTCGCCCTGGGAGTGCCCACGCCGTCCCTTAACCCTGCAGGACACTATCATCCAGCAATAAGCAGCCCTCTGCCTCCACGGGGCTCAAACACCTGGGCCCGTTGTGGAAGCACCTGGCGTACGTGCAGGCAAACCCGCCGACCCCTCTGGCCCGACCCAACCACTGCGAAGATACCCCATTTCTTCCATCCGTAAAGGGGTGCTCCTTGGGGACTGGAGGAACATGGGGAGACCCCCAGGAAATGGCTTTTCTCCGAGCCGCGGCTGGCTCCTTTCGGGCCTATTCGTGGGCCGCGCATGCGCACTCAGGCTCCCAAGCACATGCCTCCCTCGGCTCACCTGACCCACCCTTGAGCTGTCAGACCATTTGCACAGGGTCCCTAGGCACCTGTCTGGAAACGGAAGCCCACCCCGCCACCCAGAGGACCGCGCGATTTCCCATGGGCCACACTTCCCAGCAGCTCTCCCAGCTCCTCAGACACAGTGTGCGCAGGAAAGACTTGGGGAACGGGGGCCTGGGCGGGGGATTTTCCAGGGGGCTGTCTGATGACCAGGCGTCCTCTCTCGCCCGGTGAGTGTCCAAGCCGTCCCTTGACCCCCGCAGGAGACCTGATTCCTGCCATAAGCGGCCCTCTAGCCACATGGGGCAGGGACACCTGGGCCCGGTGTGCCAGCAACTGGCCTACATGGAGGCAAACAAACAGACACCTCAGGCCCGACCCCACCACTGCGAAGATCCCCCTTTTCTTCCATCCGTAAAGGGGTCACGCTTCAGGAGTGGAAGAACACGGGGAGGCCCCCAGGAGATGGCTTTTCTCCGAGCCGCGGCTGGCTCCTTTCTGGCCTATATGTGGGCCGTGCATGCGCACTCAGGCTCCCTACCACAAGCCTCCCTCGGGTCACGGGACCCACACTAGAGGTGTCTCCTGACCCACCCTTGAGGGGTCACGCGACCCACCCCTGAGTGGTCTCGTGACCCACACCTGAGGGGTCACGTGACCCACCCCTGAGGAGTCTCGTGACCCACACCTGAGGGGTCACGTGACGCACCCCTGGGGGGTCACGTGACCCACCCCTGAGGGGTCACGTGACCCACCCCTGACGGGTCACGTGACCCACCCCTGAGGGGTCTCGTGACCCACCCCTGACGGCTCACGTGACCCAACCCTGAGGGGTCTCGTGACCCACCCTTGAGGGTCACGTGCCCCACCCTTGAGGGGTCTCGAGACCCACCCTTGTGGGATCACGTGCCCCACCCTTGAGGGGTCTCGAGACCCACCCTTGGGAGGTCACCTGTCCCACCCTGGAGGGGTCAGGTGACCCGCCCTTGAGAGGTCACAGCAGTTTCAGAGGGTCCCTGCGCACCTGTCCGTGGAAACAGAAGCCCTCCCTGCCACTCAGAGCACCGCGCCATTTCCCCTAGGCCACACTGCCCAGCAGCACTCTCAGCCCCGCACAGACAGTGTGCTAAGGACAGACTTGGATACCGGGGCCTGGGCGGGGGATTTTCCATGGAACTCTCTCAGGGCCCGGTGCCCTGTGTCGCCCGGGAGTGCCCATGCCCTTCCTTGACCCCGCAGGACACTTGCATCCAGCAATAAGCAGCCCTCTGCCTCCACGGGGCTCAAACACCTGGGCCCGGTGTGCGGGCACCTGGCGTACGTGGAGGCAAACCCGCGGACCCCTCTGGCCCGAACCCACCACTGCGAAGATCCCCCTTTTCTTCCATCCGTAAAGGGGTCCTCCTTGGGGAGTGGAGGAACATGGGGAGGCCCCCAGGAGATGGCTTTTCTCCGAGCCGAGTCTGCCTGGTTTCGGGCCAACACCTGGGCCGCGCATGCGCACTCAGGCTCCCAAGCACACGCCTCCCTCGGCTCACCAGACCCACCCTTTAGAGGTCACAGCAGTTCCACACGGTCCCTGGGCACTTGTCCGTGGACACAGGAGCCCTCCCTGCCACCTAGAGGACCACGCGATTTCCGCTGGGGAACACTGCCCAGAAGCACTCCCAGCCTGGCACAGACACTGTGCGCAGGATAGACTTGTGGACCAGGGGCCTGGGCGGGGAATTTTCCAGGGAATTCTCTAAAGGCCAGGTGCCCTCTGTCGCCCTGGGAGTGCCCACGCCGTCCCTTAACCCTGCAGGACACTATCATCCAGCAATAAGCAGCCCTCTGCCTCCACGGGGCTCAAACACCTGGGCCCGTTGTGCGAGCACCTGGCGTACGTGCAGGCAAACCCGCCGACCCCTCTGGCCCGAACCCACCACTGCGAAGATCCCCCATTTCTTCCATCCGTAAAGGGGTCCTCCTTGGGGACTGGAGGAACATGGGGAGACCCCCAGGAGATGGCTTTTCTCCGAGCCGCGGCTGGCTCCTTTCGGGCCTTTTCGTGGGCCGCGCATGCGCACTCAGGCTCCCAAGCACACGCCTCCCTCGGCTCACCTGACCCACCCTTGAGCTGTCAGAACATTTGCACAGGGTCCCTAGGCACCTGTCTGGAAACGGAAGCCCACCCCGCCACCCAGAGGACCGCGCGATTTCCCATGGGCCACACTTCCCAGCAGCTCTCCCAGCTCCTCAGACACAGTGTGCGCAGGAAAGACTTGGGGAACGGGGGCCTGGGCGGGGGATTTTCCAGGGGGCTGTCTGATGACCAGGCGTCCTCTCTCGCCCGGTGAGTGTCCAAGCCGTCCCTTGACCCCCGCAGGAGACCTGATTCCTGCCATAAGCGGCCCTCTAGCCACATGGGGCAGGGACACCTGGGCCCGGTGTGCCAGCAACTGGCCTACATGGAGGCAAACAAACAGACACCTCAGGCCCGACCCCACCACTGCGAAGATCCCCCTTTTCTTCCATCCGTAAAGGGGTCACGCTTCAGGAGTGGAAGAACACGGGGAGGCCCCCAGGAGATGGCTTTTCTCCGAGCCGAGGCTGGCTCCTTTCTGGCCTATATGTGGGCCGTGCATGCGCACTCAGGCTCCCTACCACAAGCCTCCCTCGGGTCACGGGACCCACACTAGAGGTGTCTCCTGACCCACCCTTGAGGGGTCACGCGACCCACCCCTGAGTGGTCTGGTGACCCACACCTGAGGGGTCACGTGACCCACCCCTGAGGAGTCTCCTGACCCACACCTGAGGGGTCACGTGACCCACCCCTGAGGGGTCACGTGACGCACCCCTGAGGGGTCATGTGACCCACGCCTGAGGGGTCACGTGACGCACCCCTGGGGGGTCACGTGACGCACCCTTGAGGGGTCATGTGACCCACCCCTGAGGGGTCACGTGACCCACCCCTGAGGGGTCACGTGACCCACCCCTGACGGGTCACGTGACCCAACCCTGAGGGGTCACGTGACCCACCCCTGAGGGGTCTCGTGACCCACCCTTGAGGGTCACGTGCCCCACCCTTGAGGGGTCTCGAGACCCACCCTTGTGGGGTCACGTGCCCCACCCTTGAGGGGTCTCGAGACCCACCCTTGGGAGGTCACCTGTCCCACCCTGGAGGGGTCAGGTGACCCGCCCTTGAGAGGTCACAGCAGTTTCAGAGGGTCCCTGCGCACCTGTCCGTGGAAACAGAAGCCCTCCCTGCCACTCAGAGCACCGCGCCATTTCCCCTAGGCCACACTGCCCAGCAGCACTCTCAGCCCCGCACAGACAGTGTGCTAAGGACAGACTTGGATACCGGGGGCCTGGGCGGGGGATTTTCCATGGAACTCTCTCAGGGCCCCGTGCCCTGTGTCGCCCGGGAGTGCCCATGCCCTTCCTTGACCCCGCAGGACACTTGCATCCAGCAATAAGCAGCCCTCTGCCTCCACGGGGCTCAAACACCTGGGCCCGGTGTGCGGGCACCTGGCGTACGTGGAGGCAAACCCGCGGACCCCTCTGGCCCGAACCCACCACTGCGAAGATCCCCCTTTTCTTCCATCCGTAAAGGGGTCCTCCTTGGGGAGTGGAGGAACATGGGGAGGCCCCCAGGAGATGGCTTTTCTCCGAGCCGAGTCTGCCTGGTTTCGGGCCAACACCTGGGCCGCGCATGCGCACTCAGGCTCCCAAGCACACGCCTCCCTCGGCTCACCAGACCCACCCTTTAGAGGTCACAGCTGTTCCACACGGTCCCTGGGCACTTGTCCGTGGACACAGGAGCCCTCCCTGCCACCTAGAGGACCACGCGATTTCCGCTGGGGAACACTGCCCAGAAGCACTCCCAGCCTGGCACAGACACTGTGCGCAGGATAGACTTGTGGACCAGGGGCCTGGGCGGGGAATTTTCCAGGGAATTCTCTAAAGGCCAGGTGCCCTCTGTCGCCCTGGGAGTGCCCACGCCGTCCCTTAACCCTGCAGGACACTATCATCCAGCAATAAGCAGCCCTCTGCCTCCACGGGGCTCAAACACCTGGGCCCGTTGTGGAAGCACCTGGCGTACGTGCAGGCAAACCCGCCGACCCCTCTGGCCCGACCCAACCACTGCGAAGATACCCCATTTCTTCCATCCGTAAAGGGGTGCTCCTTGGGGACTGGAGGAACATGGGGAGACCCCCAGGAAATGGCTTTTCTCCGAGCCGCGGCTGGCTCCTTTCGGGCCTATTCGTGGGCCGCGCATGCGCACTCAGGCTCCCAAGCACATGCCTCCCTCGGCTCACCTGACCCACCCTTGAGCTGTCAGACCATTTGCACAGGGTCCCTAGGCACCTGTCTGGAAACGGAAGCCCACCCCGCCACCCAGAGGACCGCGCGATTTCCCATGGGCCACACTTCCCAGCAGCTCTCCCAGCTCCTCAGACACAGTGTGCGCAGGAAAGACTTGGGGAACGGGGGCCTGGGCGGGGGATTTTCCAGGGGGCTGTCTGATGACCAGGCGTCCTCTCTCGCCCGGTGAGTGTCCAAGCCGTCCCTTGACCCCCGCAGGAGACCTGATTCCTGCCATAAGCGGCCCTCTAGCCACATGGGGCAGGGACACCTGGGCCCGGTGTGCCAGCAACTGGCCTACATGGAGGCAAACAAACAGACACCTCAGGCCCGACCCCACCACTGCGAAGATCCCCCTTTTCTTCCATCCGTAAAGGGGTCACGCTTCAGGAGTGGAAGAACACGGGGAGGCCCCCAGGAGATGGCTTTTCTCCGAGCCGCGGCTGGCTCCTTTCTGGCCTATATGTGGGCCGTGCATGCGCACTCAGGCTCCCTACCACAAGCCTCCCTCGGGTCACGGGACCCACACTAGAGGTGTCTCCTGACCCACCCTTGAGGGGTCACGCGACCCACCCCTGAGTGGTCTCGTGACCCACACCTGAGGGGTCACGTGACCCACCCCTGAGGAGTCTCGTGACCCACACCTGAGGGGTCACGTGACGCACCCCTGGGGGGTCACGTGACCCACCCCTGAGGGGTCACGTGACCCACCCCTGACGGGTCACGTGACCCACCCCTGAGGGGTCTCGTGACCCACCCCTGACGGCTCACGTGACCCAACCCTGAGGGGTCTCGTGACCCACCCTTGAGGGTCACGTGCCCCACCCTTGAGGGGTCTCGAGACCCACCCTTGTGGGATCACGTGCCCCACCCTTGAGGGGTCTCGAGACCCACCCTTGGGAGGTCACCTGTCCCACCCTGGAGGGGTCAGGTGACCCGCCCTTGAGAGGTCACAGCAGTTTCAGAGGGTCCCTGCGCACCTGTCCGTGGAAACAGAAGCCCTCCCTGCCACTCAGAGCACCGCGCCATTTCCCCTAGGCCACACTGCCCAGCAGCACTCTCAGCCCCGCACAGACAGTGTGCTAAGGACAGACTTGGATACCGGGGCCTGGGCGGGGGATTTTCCATGGAACTCTCTCAGGGCCCGGTGCCCTGTGTCGCCCGGGAGTGCCCATGCCCTTCCTTGACCCCGCAGGACACTTGCATCCAGCAATAAGCAGCCCTCTGCCTCCACGGGGCTCAAACACCTGGGCCCGGTGTGCGGGCACCTGGCGTACGTGGAGGCAAACCCGCGGACCCCTCTGGCCCGAACCCACCACTGCGAAGATCCCCCTTTTCTTCCATCCGTAAAGGGGTCCTCCTTGGGGAGTGGAGGAACATGGGGAGGCCCCCAGGAGATGGCTTTTCTCCGAGCCGAGTCTGCCTGGTTTCGGGCCAACACCTGGGCCGCGCATGCGCACTCAGGCTCCCAAGCACACGCCTCCCTCGGCTCACCAGACCCACCCTTTAGAGGTCACAGCAGTTCCACACGGTCCCTGGGCACTTGTCCGTGGACACAGGAGCCCTCCCTGCCACCTAGAGGACCACGCGATTTCCGCTGGGGAACACTGCCCAGAAGCACTCCCAGCCTGGCACAGACACTGTGCGCAGGATAGACTTGTGGACCAGGGGCCTGGGCGGGGAATTTTCCAGGGAATTCTCTAAAGGCCAGGTGCCCTCTGTCGCCCTGGGAGTGCCCACGCCGTCCCTTAACCCTGCAGGACACTATCATCCAGCAATAAGCAGCCCTCTGCCTCCACGGGGCTCAAACACCTGGGCCCGTTGTGCGAGCACCTGGCGTACGTGCAGGCAAACCCGCCGACCCCTCTGGCCCGAACCCACCACTGCGAAGATCCCCCATTTCTTCCATCCGTAAAGGGGTGCTCCTTGGGGACTGGAGGAACATGGGGAGACCCCCAGGAGATGGCTTTTCTCCGAGCCGCGGCTGGCTCCTTTCGGGCCTATTCGTGGGCCGCGCATGCGCACTCAGGCTCCCAAGCACACGCCTCCCTCGGCTCACCTGACCCACCCTTGAGCTGTCAGACCATTTGCACAGGGTCCCTAGGCACCTGTCTGGAAACGGAAGCCCACCCCGCCACCCAGAGGACCGCGCGATTTCCCATGGGCCACACTTCCCAGCAGCTCTCCCAGCTCCTCAGACACAGTGTGCGCAGGAAAGACTTGGGGAACGGGGGCCTGGGCGGGGGATTTTCCAGGGGGCTGTCTGATGACCAGGCGTCCTCTCTCGCCCGGTGAGTGTCCAAGCCGTCCCTTGACCCCCGCAGGAGACCTGATTCCTGCCATAAGCGGCCCTCTAGCCACATGGGGCAGGGACACCTGGGCCCGGTGTGCCAGCAACTGGCCTACATGGAGGCAAACAAACAGACACCTCAGGCCCGACCCCACCACTGCGAAGATCCCCCTTTTCTTCCATCCGTAAAGGGGTCACGCTTCAGGAGTGGAAGAACACGGGGAGGCCCCCAGGAGATGGCTTTTCTCCGAGCCGCGGCTGGCTCCTTTCTGGCCTATATGTGGGCCGTGCATGCGCACTCAGGCTCCCTACCACAAGTCTCCCTCGGGTCACGGGACCCACACTAGAGGTGTCTCCTGACCCACCCTTGAGGGGTCACGCGACCCACCCCTGAGTGGTCTCGTGACCCACACCTGAGGGGTCACGTGACCCACCCCTGAGGAGTCTCGTGACCCACACCTGAGGGGTCACGTGACGCATCCCTGGGGGGTCACGTGACCCACCCCTGAGGGGTCACGTGACCCAACCCTGAGGGGTCACGTGACGCACCTCTGGGGGGTCACGTGACACACCCCTGAGGGGTCACGTGACCCACCCCTGACGGGTCACGTGACCCACCCGTGAGGGGTCTCGTGACCCACCCCTGACGGGTCACGTGACCCAACCCTGAGGGGTCTCCTGACCCACCCTTGAGGGTCACGTGCCCCACCCTTGAGGGGTCTCGAGACCCACCCTTGTGGGATCACGTGCCCCACCCTTGAGGGGTCTCGAGACCCACCCTTGGGAGGTCACCTGTCCCACCCTGGAGGGGTCAGGTTACCCGCCCTTGAGAGGTCACAGCAGTTTCAGAGGGTCCCTGCGCACCTGTCCGTGGAAACAGAAGCCCTCCCTGCCACTCAGAGCACCGCGCCATTTCCCCTAGGCCACACTGCCCAGCAGCACTCTCAGCCCCGCACAGACAGTGTGCTAAGGACAGACTTGGATACCGGGGCCTGGGCGGGGGATTTTCCATGGAACTCTCTCAGGGCCCGGTGCCCTGTGTCGCCCGGGAGTGCCCAAGCCCTTCCTTGACCCCGCAGGACACTTGCATCCAGCAATAAGCAGCCCTCTGCCTCCACGGGGCTCAAACACCTGGGCCCGGTGTGCGGGCACCTGGCGTACGTGGAGGCAAACCCGCGGACCCCTCTGGCCCGAACCCACCACTGCGAAGATCCCCCTTTTCTTCCATCCGTAAAGGGGTCCTCCTTGGGGAGTGGAGGAACATGGGGAGGCCCCCAGGAGATGGCTTTTCTCCGAGCCGAGTCTGCCTGGTTTCGGGCCAACACCTGGGCCGCGCATGCGCACTCAGGCTCCCAAGCACACGCCTCCCTCGGCTCACCAGACCCACCCTTTAGAGGTCACAGCAGTTCCACACGGTCCCTGGGCACCTGTCCGTGGACACAGGAGCCCTCCCTGCCACCTAGAGGACCACGCGATTTCCGCTGGGGAACACTGCCCAGAAGCACTACCAGCCTGGCACAGACACTGTGCGCAGGATAGACTTGTGGACCAGGGGCCTGGGCGGGGTATTATCCAGGGAATTCTCTAAAGGCCAGGTGCCCTCTGTTGCCCTGGGAGTGCCCACGCTGTCCCTTAACCCTGCAGGACACTATCATCCAGCAATAAGCAGCCCTCTGCCTCCACGGGGCTCAAACACCTGGGCCCGTTGTGCGAGCACCTGGCGTACGTGCAGGCAAACCCGCCGACCCCTCTGGCCCGAACCCACCACTGCGAAGATCCCCCATTTCTTCCATCCGTAAAGGGGTGCTCCTTGGGGACTGGAGGAACATGGGGAGACCCCCAGGAGATGGCTTTTCTCCGAGCCGCGGCTGGCTCCTTTCGGGCCTATTCGTGGGCCGCGCATGCGCACTCAGGCTCCCAAGCACACGCCTCCCTCGGCTCACCTGACCCACCCTTGAGCTGTCAGACCATTTGCACAGGGTCCCTAGGCACCTGTCTGGAAACGGAAGCCCACCCCGCCACCCACAGGACCGCGCGATTTCCCATGGGCCACACTTCCCAGCAGCTCTCCCAGCTCCTCAGACACAGTGTGCGCAGGAAAGACTTGGGGAACGGGGGCCTGGGCGGGGGATTTTCCAGGGGGCTGTCTGATGACCAGGCGTCCTCTCTCGCCCGGTGAGTGTCCAAGCCGTCCCTTGACCCCCGCAGGAGACCTGATTCCTGCCATAAGCGGCCCTCTAGCCACATGGGGCAGGGACACCTGGGCCCGGTGTGCCAGCAACTGGCCTACATGGAGGCAAACAAACAGACACCTCAGGCCCGACCCCACCACTGCGAAGATCCCCCTTTTCTTCCATCCGTAAAGGGGTCACGCTTCAGGAGTGGAAGAACACGGGGAGGCCCCCAGGAGATGGCTTTTCTCCGAGCCGCGGCTGGCTCCTTTCTGGCCTATATGTGGGCCGTGCATGCGCACTCAGGCTCCCTACCACAAGCCTCCCTCGGGTCACGGGACCCACACTAGAGGTGTCTCCTGACCCACCCTTGAGGGGTCACGCGACCCGCCCTTAGTGGTCTCGTGACCCACACCTGAGGGGTCACCTGACCCACCCCTGAGGAGTCTCGTGACCCACCCCTGAGGGGTCACGTGACCCACCCCTGAGGGGTCACGTGACGCACCCCTGAGGGGTCACGTGATGCACCCCTGAGGGGTCACGTGACCCACCCCTGAGGGGTCTCGTGACCCACCCCTGAGGGGTCACGTGACGCAACCCTGGGGGGTCACGTGAACCACCCCTGAGGTGTCACGTGACCCACCCCTGAGGGGTCTCGTGACCCACCCCTGACGGGTCACGTGACCCAACCCCGAGGGGTCACGTGACCCACCCCTGAGGGGTCTCGTGACCCACCCCTGACGGGTCACGTGACCCAACCTCGAGGGGTCACGTGACCCACCCCTGAGGGGTCTCGTGACCCACCCTGGAGGGTCACGTGCCCCACCCTTGAGGGGTCTCGAGACCCACCCTTGGGAGGTCACCTGTCCCACCCTGGAGGGGTCAGGTGACCCGCCCTTGAGAGGTCACAGCAATTTCAGAGGGTCCCTGCGCACCTGTCCGTGGAAACAGAAGCCCTCCCTGCCACTCAGAGCACCGCGCCATTTCCCCTAGGCCACACTGCCCAGCAGCACTCTCAGCCCCGCACAGACAGTGTGCTAAGGACAGACTTGGATACCGGGGGCCTGGGCGGGGGATTTTCCATGGAACTCTCTCAGGGCCCGGTGCCCTGTGTCGCCCGGGAGTGCCCATGCCCTTCCTTGACCCCGCAGGACACTTGCATCCAGCAATAAGCAGCCCTCTGCCTCCACGGGGCTCAAACACCTGGGCCCGGTGTGCGGGCACCTGGCGTACGTGGAGGCAAACCCGCGGACCCCTCTGGCCCGAACCCACCACTGCGAAGATCCCCCTTTTCTTCCATCCGTAAAGGGGTCCTCCTTGGGGAGTGGAGGAACATGGGGAGGCCCCCAGGAGATGGCTTTTCTCCCAGCCGAGTCTGCCTGGTTTCGGGCCAACACCTGGGCCGCGCATGCGCACTCAGGCTCCCAAGCACACGCCTCCCTCGGCTCACCAGACCCACCCTTTAGAGGTCACAGCAGTTCCACACGGTCCCTGGGCACCTGTCCGTGGACACAGGAGCCCTCCCTGCCACCTAGAGGACCACGCGATTTCCGCTGGGGAACACTGCCCAGAAGCACTCCCAGCCTGGCACAGACACTGTGCGCAGGATAGACTTGTGGACCAGGGGCCTGGGCGGGGAATTATCCAGGGAATTCTCTAAAGGCCAGGTGCCCTCTGTTGCCCTGGGAGTGCCCACGCTGTCCCTTAACCCTGCAGGACACTATCATCCAGCAATAAGCAGCCCTCTGCCTCCACGGGGCTCAAACACCTGGGCCCGTTGTGCGAGCACCTGGCGTACGTGCAGGCAAACCCGCCGACCCCTCTGGCCCGAACCCACCACTGCGAAGATCCCCCATTTCTTCCATCCGTAAAGGGGTCCTCCTTGGGGACTGGAGGAACATGGGGAGACCCCCAGGAGATGGCTTTTCTCCGAGCCGCGGCTGGCTCCTTTCGGGCCTTTTCGTGGGCCGCGCATGCGCACTCAGGCTCCCAAGCACACGCCTCCCTCGGCTCACCTGACCCACCCTTGAGCTGTCAGACCATTTGCACAGGGTCCCTAGGCACCTGTCTGGAAACGGAAGCCCACCCCGCCACCCAGAGGACCGCGCGATTTCCCATGGGCCACACTTCCCAGCAGCTCTCCCAGCTCCTCAGACACAGTGTGCGCAGGAAAGACTTGGGGAACGGGGGCCTGGGCGGGGGATTTTCCAGGGGGCTGTCTGATGACCAGGCGTCCTCTCTCGCCCGGTGAGTGTCCAAGCCGTCCCTTGACCCCCGCAGGAGACCTGATTCCTGCCATAAGCGGCCCTCTAGCCACATGGGGCAGGGACACCTGGGCCCGGTGTGCCAGCAACTGGCCTACATGGAGGCAAACAAACAGACACCTCAGGCCCGACCCCACCACTGCGAAGATCCCCCTTTTCTTCCATCCGTAAAGGGGTCACGCTTCAGGAGTGGAAGAACACGGGGAGGCCCCCAGGAGATGGCTTTTCTCCGAGCCGCGGCTGGCTCCTTTCTGGCCTATATGTGGGCCGTGCATGCGCACTCAGGCTCCCTACCACAAGCCTCCCTCGGGTCACGGGACCCACACTAGAGGTGTCTCCTGACCCACCCTTGAGGGGTCACGCGACCCACCCCTGAGTGGTCTGGTGACCCACACCTGAGGGGTCACGTGACCCACCCCTGAGGAGTCTCCTGACCCACACCTGAGGGGTCACGTGACCCACCCCTGAGGGGTCACGTGACGCACCCCTGAGGGGTCATGTGACCCACCCCTGAGGGGTCACGTGACGCACCCCTGGGGGGTCACGTGACGCACCCTTGAGGGGTCATGTGACCCACCCCTGAGGGGTCACGTGACCCACCCCTGAGGGGTCACGTGGCCCACCCCTGACGGGTCACGTGACCCAACCCTGAGGGGTCACGTGACCCACCCCTGAGGGGTCTCGTGACCCACCCTTGAGGGTCACGTGCCCCACCCTTGAGGGGTCTCGAGACCCACCCTTGTGGGGTCACGTGCCCCACCCTTGAGGGGTCTCGAGACCCACCCTTGGGAGGTCACCTGTCCCACCCTGGAGGGGTCAGGTGACCCACCCTTGAGAGGTCACAGCAGTTTCAGAGGGTCCCTGCGCACCTGTCCGTGGAAACAGAAGCCCTCCCTGCCACTCAGAGCACCGCGCCATTTCCCCTAGGCCACACTGCCCAGCAGCACTCTCAGCCCCGCACAGACAGTGTGCTAAGGACAGACTTGGATACCGGGGGCCTGGGCGGGGGATTTTCCATGGAACTCTCTCAGGGCCCCGTGCCCTGTGTCGCCCGGTAGTGCCCATGCCCTTCCTTGACCCCGCAGGACACTTGCATCCAGCAATAAGCAGCCCTCTGCCTCCACGGGGCTCAAACACCTGGGCCCGGTGTGCGGGCACCTGGCGTACGTGGAGGCAAACCCGCGGACCCCTCTGGCCCGAACCCACCACTGCGAAGATCCCCCTTTTCTTCCATCCGTAAAGGGGTCCTCCTTGGGGAGTGGAGGAACATGGGGAGGCCCCCAGGAGATGGCTTTTCTCCGAGCCGAGTCTGCCTGGTTTCGGGCCAACACCTGGGCCGCGCATGCGCACTCAAGCTCCCAAGCACACGCCTCCCTCGGCTCACCAGACCCACCCTTTAGAGGTCACAGCAGTTCCACACGGTCCCTGGGCACTTGTCCGTGGACACAGGAGCCCTCCCTGCCACCTAGAGGACCACGCGATTTCCGCTGTGGAACACTGCCCAGAAGCACTCCCAGCCTGGCACAGACACTGTGCGCAGGATAGACTTGTGGACCAGGGGCCTGGGCGGGGAATTTTCCAGGGAATTCTCTAAAGGCCAGGTGCCCTCTGTCGCCCTGGGAGTGCCCACGCCGTCCCTTAACCCTGCAGGACACTATCATCCAGCAATAAGCAGCCCTCTGCCTCCACGGGGCTCAAACACCTGGGCCCGTTGTGCGAGCACCTGGCGTACGTGCAGGCAAACCCGCCGACCCCTCTGGCCCGAACCAACCACTGCGAAGATCCCCCATTTCTTCCATCCGTAAAGGGGTGCTCCTTGGGGACTGGAGGAACATGGGGAGACCCCCAGGAGATGGCTTTTCTCCGAGCCGCGGCTGGCTCCTTTCGGGCCTATTCGTGGGCCGCGCATGCGCACTCAGGCTCCCAAGCACACGCCTCCCTCGGCTCACCTGACCCACCCTTGAGCTGTCAGACCATTTGCACAGGGTCCCTAGGCACCTGTCTGGAAACGGAAGCCCACCCCGCCACCCAGAGGACCGCGCGATTTCCCATGGGCCACACTTCCCAGCAGCTCTCCCAGCTCCTCAGACACAGTGTGCGCAGGAAAGACTTGGGGAACGGGGGCCTGGGCGGGGGATTTTCCAGGGGGCTGTCTGATGACCAGGCGTCCTCTCTCGCCCGGTGAGTGTCCAAGCCGTCCCTTGACCCCCGCAGGAGACCTGATTCCTGCCATAAGCGGCCCTCTAGCCACATGGGGCAGGGACACCTGGGCCCGGTGTGCCAGCAACTGGCCTACATGGAGGCAAACAAACAGACACCTCAGGCCCGACCCCACCACTGCGAAGATCCCCCTTTTCTTCCATCCGTAAAGGGGTCACGCTTCAGGAGTGGAAGAACACGGGGAGGCCCCCAGGAGATGGCTTTTCTCCGAGCCGCGGCTGGCTCCTTTCTGGCCTATATGTGGGCCGTGCATGCGCACTCAGGCTCCCTACCACAAGCCTCCCTCGGGTCACGGGACCCACACTAGAGGTGTCTCCTGACCCACCCTTGAGGGGTCACGCGACCCACCCCTGAGTGGTCTGGTGACCCACACCTGAGGGGTCACGTGACCCACCCCTGAGGAGTCTCATGACCCACACCTGAGGGGTCACGTGACCCACCCCTGAGGGGTCACGTGACGCACCCCTGAGGGGTCACGTGACCCACCCCTGAGGGGTCACGTGACGCACCCCTGAGGGGTCACATGACCCACCCCTGTGGGGTCTCGTGACCCACCCCTGAGGGGTCACGTGACCCACCCCTGAGGGGTCACGTGACGCACCCCTGGGGGGTCACGTGACGCACGCCTGAGGGGTCACGTGACCCACCCCTGAGGGGTCACGTGACCCACCCCTGACGGGTCACGTGACCCACCCCTTAGGGGTCTCGTGACCCACCCTTGAGGGTCACGTGCCCCACCCTTGAGGGGTCTCGAGACCCAACCTTGTGGGGTCACGTGCCCCACCCTTGAGGGGTCTCGAGACCCACCCTTGGGAGGTCACCTGTCCCACCCTGGAGGGGTCAGGTGACCCGCCCTTGAGAGGTCACAGCAGTTTCAGAGGGTCCCTGCGCACCTGTCCGTGGAAACAGAAGCCCTCCCTGCCACTCAGAGCACCGCGCCATTTCCCCTAGGCCACACTGCCCAGCAGCACTCTCAGCCCCGCACAGACAGTGTGCTAAGGACAGACTTGGATACCGGGGGCCTGGGCGGGGGATTTTCCATGGAACTCTCTCAGGGCCCCGTGCCCTGTGTCGCCCGGGAGTGCCCATGCCCTTCCTTGACCCCGCAGGACACTTGCATCCAGCAATAAGCAGCCCTCTGCCTCCACGGGGTTCAAACACCTGGGCCCGGTGTGCGGGCACCTGGCGTACGTGGAGGCAAACCCGCGGACCCCTCTGGCCCGAACCCACCACTGCGAAGATCCCCCTTTTCTTCCATCCGTAAAGGGGTCCTCCTTGGGGAGTGGAGGAACATGGGGAGGCCCCCAGGAGATGGCTTTTCTCCGAGCCGAGTCTGCCTGGTTTCGGGCCAACACCTGGGCCGCGCATGCGCACTCAGGCTCCCAAGCACACGCCTCCCTCGGCTCACCAGACCCACCCTTTAGAGGTCACAGCAGTTCCACACGGTCCCTGGGCACCTGTCCGTGGACACAGGAGCCCTCCCTGCCACCTAGAGGACCACGCGATTTCCGCGGGGAACACTGCCCAGAAGCACTCCCAGCCTGGCACAGACACTGTGCGCAGGATAGACTTGTGGACCAGGGGCCTTGGCGGGGAATTTTCCAGGGAATTCTCTAAAGGCCAGGTGCCCTCTGTCGCCCTGGGAGTGCCCACGCCGTCCCTTAACCCTGCAGGACACTATCATCCAGCAATAAGCAGCCCTCTGCCTCCACGGGGCTCAAACACCTGGGCCCGTTGTGCGAGCACCTGGCGTACGTGCAGGCAAACCCGCCGACCCCTCTGGCCCGAACCCACCACTGCGAAGATCCCCCATTTCTTCCATCCGTAAAGGGGTGCTCCTTGGGGACTGGAGGAACATGGGGAGACCCCCAGGAGATGGCTTTTCTCCGAGCCGCGGCTGGCTCCTTTCGGGCCTATTCGTGGGCCGCGCATGCGCACTCAGGCTCCCAAGCACACGCCTCCCTCGGCTCACCTGACCCACCCTTGAGCTGTCAGACCATTTGCACAGGGTCCCTAGGCACCTGTCTGGAAACGGAAGCCCACCCCGCCACCCAGAGGACCGCGCGATTTCCCATGGGCCACACTTCCCAGCAGCTCTCCCAGCTCCTCAGACACAGTGTGCGCAGGAAAGACTTGGGGAACGGGGGCCTGGGCGGGGGATTTTCCAGGGGGCTGTCTGATGACCAGGCGTCCTCTCTCGCCCGGTGAGTGTCCAAGCCGTCCCTTGACCCCCGCAGGAGACCTGATTCCTGCCATAAGCGGCCCTCTAGCCACATGGGGCAGGGACACCTGGGCCCGGTGTGCCAGCAACTGGCCTACATGGAGGCAAACAAACAGACACCTCAGGCCCGACCCCACCACTGCGAAGATCCCCCTTTTCTTCCATCCGTAAAGGGGTCACGCTTCAGGAGTGGAAGAACACGGGGAGGCCCCCAGGAGATGGCTTTTCTCCGAGCCGCGGCTGGCTCCTTTCTGGCCTATATGTGGGCCGTGCATGCGCACTCAGGCTCCCGACCACAAGTCTCCCTCGGGTCACGGGACCCACACTAGAGGTGTCTCCTGACCCACCCTTGAGGGGTCACGCGACCCACCCCTGAGTGGTCTCGTGACCCACACCTGAGGGGTCACGTGACCCACCCCTGAGGAGTCTCGTGACCCACCCCTGAGGGGTCACGTGACGCACCCCTGGGGGGTCACGTGACGCACCCCTGAGGGGTCTCGTGACCCACCCCTGAGGGGTCATGTGACCCACCCCTGAGGGGTCACGTGACGCACCTCTGGGGGGTCACGTGACACACCCCTGAGGGGTCACGTGACCCACCCCTGACGGGTCACGTGACCCACCCCTGAGGGGTCTAGTGACCCACCCCTGACGGGTCACGTGACCCAACCCTGAGGGGTCACGTGACCCAACCCTGAGGGGTCTCGTGACCCACCCTTGAGGGTCACGTGCCCCACCCTTGAGGGGTCTCGAGACCCACCCTTGTGGGGTCACGTGCCCCACCCTTGAGGGGTCTCGAGACCCACCCTTGGGAGGTCACCTGTCCCACCCTGGAGGGGTCAGGTGACCCGCCCTTGAGAGGTCACAGCAGTTTCAGAGGGTCCCTGCGCACCTGTCCGTGGAAACAGAAGCCCTCCCTGCCACTCAGAGCACCGCGCCATTTCCCCTAGGCCACACTGCCCAGCAGCACTCTCAGCCCCGCACAGACAGTGTGCTAAGGACAGACTTGGATACCGGGGGCCTGGGCGGGGGATTTTCCATGGAACTCTCTCAGGGCCCGGTGCCCTGTGTCGCCCGGGAGTGCCCATGCCCTTCCTTGACCCCGCAGGACACTTGCATCCAGCAATAAGCAGCCCTCTGCCTCCACGGGGCTCAAACACCTGGGCCCGGTGTGCGGGCACCTGGCGTACGTGGAGGCAAACCCGCGGACCCCTCTGGCCCGAACCCACCACTGCGAAGATCCCCCTTTTCTTCCATCCGTAAAGGGGTCCTCCTTGGGGAGTGGAGGAACATGGGGAGGCCCCCAGGAGATGGCTTTTCTCCCAGCCGAGTCTGCCTGGTTTCGGGCCAACACCTGGGCCGCGCATGCGCACTCAGGCTCCCAAGCACAAGCCTCCCTCGGCTCAACAGACCCACCCTTTAGAGGTCACAGCAGTTCCACAAGGTCACTGGGCACCTGTCCGTGGACACAGGAGCCCTCCCTGCCACCTAGAGGACCACGCGATTTCCGCTGGGGAACACTGCCCAGAAGCACTCCCAGCCTGGCACAGACACTGTGCGCAGGATAGACTTGTGGACCAGGGGCCTGGGCGGGGAATTTTCCAGGGAATTCTCTAAAGGCCAGGTGCCCTCTGTCGCCCTGGGAGTGCCCACGCCGTCCCTTAACCCTGCAGGACACTATCATCCAGCAATAAGCAGCCCTCTGCCTCCACGGGGCTCAAACACCTGGGCCCGTTGTGCGAGCACCTGGCGTACGTGCAGGCAAACCCGCCGACCCCTCTGGCCCGAACCAACCACTGCGAAGATCCCCCATTTCTTCCATCCGTAAAGGGGTGCTCCTTGGGGACTGGAGGAACATGGGGAGACCCCCAGGAGATGGCTTTTCTCCGAGCCGCGGCTGGCTCCTTTCGGGCCTATTCGTGGGCCGCGCATGCACACTCAGGCTCCCAAGCACACGCCTCCCTCGGCTCACCTGACCCACCCTTGAGCTGTCAGACCATTTGCACAGGGTCCCTAGGCACCTGTCTGGAAACGGAAGCCCACCCCGCCACCCAGAGGACCGCGCGATTTCCCATGGGCCACACTTCCCAGCAGCTCTCCCAGCTCCTCAGACACAGTGTGCGCAGGAAAGACTTGGGGAACGGGGGCCTGGGCGGGGGATTTTCCAGGGGGCTGTCTGATGACCAGGCGTCCTCTCTCGCCCGGTGAGTGTCCAAGCCGTCCCTTGACCCCCGCAGGAGACCTGATTCCTGCCATAAGCGGCCCTCTAGCCACATGGGGCAGGGACACCTGGGCCCGGTGTGCCAGCAACTGGCCTACATGGAGGCAAACAAACAGACACCTCAGGCCCGACCCCACCACTGCGAAGATCCCCCTTTTCTTCCATCCGTAAAGGGGTCACGCTTCAGGAGTGGAAGAACACGGGGAGGCCCCCAGGAGATGGCTTTTCTCCGAGCCGCGGCTGGCTCCTTTCTGGCCTATATGTGGGCCGTGCATGCGCACTCAGGCTCCCTACCACAAGCCTCCCTCGGGTCACGGGACCCACACTAGAGGTGTCTCCTGACCCACCCTTGAGGGGTCACGCGACCCACCCCTGAGTGGTCTCGTGACCCACACCTGAGGGGTCACGTGACCCACCCCTGAGGAGTCTCGTGACCCACCCCTGAGGGGTCACGTGACCCACCCCTGAGGAGTCTCGTGACCCACCCCTGAGGGGTCACGTGACCCACCCCTGAGGGGTCACGTGACGCACCCCTGAGGGGTCACGTGACCCACCCCTGAGGGGTCACGTGACGCACCCCTGAGGGGTCACGTGACCCACCCCTGAGGGGTCTCGTGACCCACCCCTGAGGGGTCATGTGACCCACCCCTGAGGGGTCACGTGACGCAACCCTGGGGGGTCACGTGACGCACCCCTGGGGGGTCACGTGAACCACCCCTGAGGGGTCACGTGACCCACCCCTGAGGGGTCTCGTGACCCACCCCTGACGGGTCACGTGACCCAACCCTGAGGGGTCACGTGACCCACCCCTGAGGGGTCTCGTGACCCACCCTGGAGGGTCACGTGCCCCACCCTTGATGGGTCTCGAGACCCACCCTTGCCGGGTCACGTGCCCCACCCTTGAGGGGTCTCGAGACCCACCCTTGGGAGGTCACCTGTCCCACCCTGGAGGGGTCAGGTGACCCGCCCTTGAGAGGTCACAGCAGTTTCAGAGGGTCCCTGCGCACCTGTCCGTGGAAACAGAAGCCCTCCCTGCCACTCAGAGCACCGCGCCATTTCCCCTAGGCCACACTGCCCAGCAGCACTCTCAGCCCCGCACAGACAGTGTGCTAAGGACAGACTTGGATACCGGGGGCCTGGGCGGGGGATTTTCCATGGAACTCTCTCAGGGCCCCGTGCCCTGTGTCGCCCGGGAGTGCCCATGCCCTTCCTTGACCCCGCAGGACACTTGCATCCAGCAATAAGCAGCCCTCTGCCTCCACGGGGCTCAAACACCTGGGCCCGGTGTGCGGGCACCTGGCGTACGTGGAGGCAAACCCGCGGACCCCTCTGGCCCGAACCCACCACTGCGAAGATCCCCCTTTTCTTCCATCCGTAAAGGGGTCCTCCTTGGGGAGTGGAGGAACATGGGGAGGCCCCCAGGAGATGGCTTTTCTCCGAGCCGAGTCTGCCTGGTTTCGGGCCAACACCTGGGTCGCGCATGCGCACTCAGGCTCCCAAGCACACGCCTCCCTCGGCTCACCAGACCCACCCTTTAGAGGTCACAGCAGTTCCACACGGTCCCTGGGCACCTGTCCGTGGACACAGGAGCCCTCCCTGCCACCTAGAGGACCACGCGATTTCCCCTGGGGAACACTGCCCAGAAGCACTCCCAGCCTGGCACAGACACTGTGCGCAGGATAGACTTGTGGACCAGGGGCCTGGGCGGGGAATTTTCCAGGGAATTCTCTAAAGGCCAGGTGCCCTCTGTCGCCCTGGGAGTGCCCACGCCGTCCCTTAACCCTGCAGGACACTATCATCCAGCAATAAGCAGCCCTCTGCCTCCACGGGGCTCAAACACCTGGGCCCGTTGTGCGAGCACCTGGCGTACGTGCAGGCAAACCCGCCGACCCCTCTGGCCCGAACCCACCACTGCGAAGATCCCCCATTTCTTCCATCCGTAAAGGGGTGCTCCTTGGGGACTGGAGGAACATGGGGAGACCCCCAGGAGATGGCTTTTCTCCCGGCCGCGGCTGGCTCCTTTCGGGCCTATTCGTGGGCCGCGCATGCACACTCAGGCTCCCAAGCACACGCCTCCCTCGGCTCACCTGACCCACCCTTGAGCTGTCAGACCATTTGCACAGGGTCCCTAGGCACCTGTCTGGAAACGGAAGCCCACCCCGCCACCCAGAGGACCGCGCGATTTCCCATGGGCCACACTTCCCAGCAGCTCTCCCAGCTCCTCAGACACAGTGTGCGCAGGAAAGACTTGGGGAACGGGGGCCTGGGCGGGGGATTTTCCAGGGGGCTGTCTGATGACCAGGCGTCCTCTCTCGCCCGGTGAGTGTCCAAGCCGTCCCTTGACCCCCGCAGGAGACCTGATTCCTGCCATAAGCGGCCCTCTAGCCACATGGGGCAGGGACACCTGGGCCCGGTGTGCCAGCAACTGGCCTACATGGAGGCAAACAAACAGACACCTCAGGCCCGACCCCACCACTGCGAAGATCCCCCTTTTCTTCCATCCGTAAAGGGGTCACGCTTCAGGAGTGGAAGAACACGGGGAGGCCCCCAGGAGATGGCTTTTCTCCGAGCCGCGGCTGGCTCCTTTCTGGCCTATATGTGGGCCGTGCATGCGCACTCAGGCTCCCTACCACAAGCCTCCCTCGGGTCACGGGACCCACACTAGAGGTGTCTCCTGACCCACCCTTGAGGGGTCACGCGACCCACCCCTGAGTGCTCTCGTGACCCACACCTGAGGGGTCACGTGACCCACCCCTGAGGAGTCTCGTGACCCACCCCTGAGGGGTCACGTGACCCACCCCTGAGGGGTCACGTGACGCACCCCTGAGGGGTCACGTGACCCACCCCTGAGGGGTCACATGACGCACCCCTGAGGGGTCACGTGACGCACCCCTGAGGGGGTCTCGTGACCCACCCCTGAGGGGTCACGTGACGCACCCCTGAGGGGTCACATGACCCACCCCTGAGGGGTCTCGTGACCCACCCCTGAGGGGTCATGTGACCCACCCCTGAGGGGTCACGTGACCCACCCCTGACGGGTCACGTGACCCAACCCTGAGGGGTCACGTGACCCACCCCTGAGGGGTCTCGTGACCCACCCTTGAGGGTCACGTGCCCCACCCTTGAGGGGTCTCGAGACCCACCCTTGTGGGGTCACGTGCCCCACCCTTGAGGGGTCTCGAGACCCACCCTTGGGAGGTCACCTGTCCCACCCTGGAGGGGTCAGGTGACCCGCCCTTGAGAGGTCACAGCAGTTTCAGAGGGTCCCTGCGCACCTGTCCGTGGAAACAGAAGCCCTCCCTGCCACTCAGAGCACCGCGCCATTTCCCCTAGGCCACACTGCCCAGCAGCACTCTCAGCCCCGCACAGACAGTGTGCTAAGGACAGACTTGGATACCGGGGGCCTGGGCGGGGGATTTTCCATGGAACTCTCTCAGGGCCCCGTGCCCTGTGTCGCCCGGGAGTGCCCATGCCCTTCCTTGACCCCGCAGGACACTTGCATCCAGCAATAAGCAGCCCTCTGCCTCCACGGGGCTCAAACACCTGGGCCCGGTGTGCGGGCACCTGGCGTACGTGGAGGCAAACCCGCGGACCCCTCTGGCCCGAACCCACCACTGCGAAGATCCCCCTTTTCTTCCATCCGTAAAGGGGTCCTCCTTGGGGAGTGGAGGAACATGGGGAGGCCCCCAGGAGATGGCTTTTCTCCGAGCCGAGTCTGCCTGGTTTCGGGCCAACACCTGGGCCGCGCATGCGCACTCAGGCTCCCAAGCACACGCCTCCCTCGGCTCACCTGACCCACCCTTGAGCTGTCAGACCATTTGCACAGGGTCCCT
This sequence comes from Desmodus rotundus, assembly GCF_022682495.2. NCBI lineage: Eukaryota > Metazoa > Chordata > Mammalia > Chiroptera > Phyllostomidae > Desmodus > Desmodus rotundus. Next base: position 203,014 of record NW_026527335.1, read on the forward strand.
AGGCACCTGTCTGGAAACGGAAGCCCACCCCGCCACCCAGAGGACCGCGCGATTTCCCATGGGCCACACTTCCCAGCAGCTCTCCCAGCTCCTCAGACACAGTGTGCGCAGGAAAGACTTGGGGAACGGGGGCCTGGGCGGGGGATTTTCCAGGGGGCTGTCTGATGACCAGGCGTCCTCTCTCGCCCGGTGAGTGTCCAAGCCGTCCCTTGACCCCCGCAGGAGACCTGATTCCTGCCATAAGCGGCCCTCTAGCCACATGGGGCAGGGACACCTGGGCCCGGTGTGCCAGCAACTGGCCTACATGGAGGCAAACAAACAGACACCTCAGGCCCGACCCCACCACTGCGAAGATCCCCCTTTTCTTCCATCCGTAAAGGGGTCACGCTTCAGGAGTGGAAGAACACGGGGAGGCCCCCAGGAGATGGCTTTTCTCCGAGCCGCGGCTGGCTCCTTTCTGGCCTATATGTGGGCCGTGCATGCGCACTCAGGCTCCCTACCACAAGTCTCCCTCGGGTCACGGGACCCACACTAGAGGTGTCTCCTGACCCACCCTTGAGGGGTCACGCGACCCACCCCTGAGTGGTCTCGTGACCCACACCTGAGCGGTCACGTGACCCACCCCTGAGGAGTCTCGTGACCCACACCTGAGGGGTCACGTGACGCACCCCTGGGGGGTCTCGTGACCCACCCCTGAGGGGTCATGTGACCCACCCCTGAGGGGTCACGTGACGCAACCCTGGGGGGTCACGTGACGCACCCCTGGGGGGTCACGCGACCCACCCCTGAGTGGTCTGGTGACCCACACCTGAGGGGTCACGTGACCCACCCCTGAGGAGTCTCATGACCCACACCTGAGGGGTCACGTGACCCACCCCTGAGGGGTCACGTGACGCACCCCTGAGGGGTCTCGTGACCCACCCCTGAGGGGTCACATGACCCGCCCCTGAGGGGTCACGTGACCCACCCTTGAGGAGTCTCGTGACCCACACTTTTGGGGTCACGTGACCCGCCCTTGAGGGGTCTCGTGACCCACCCTTTTGGGGTCACGTGACCCGCCCTTGAGGGGTCTCGTGACCCACCTTTGCGGGGTCCGGTGACCCACCTTTGGGAGGTCACCTGCCCCACCCTTGAGGGGTCACATGACCCACCTTGAGAGGTCACAGCAGTTTTACAGGGTCCCTGCGCACCTGTTCGGGGAAACAGAAGCCCTCCCTGCCACTCAGAGGACCGCACGATTTCCCACAGGCCACACTGCCTAGCAGCACCTTCAGCCCCGAACAGACCGTGTGCTAAGGACAGACTTGGGTACCGGGGCATGGGCGGGGGATTTCCCATGGAACTCTCTAAGGGCCCCGCGCCCTGTGTGGCCGGGGGAGTGCCCATGCCGTTCCTTGACCCCGCAGGACACTTGCATCCAGCAATAAGCAGCCCTCTGCCTCCACGGGGCTCAAACACCTGGGCCCGGTGTGCGGGCACCTGGCGTACGTGGAGGCAAACCCGCCGACCCCTCTGGCCCGAACCCACCACTGCGAAGATCCCCCTTTTCTTCCATCCGTAAAGGGGTCACGCTTGAGGAGTGGAAGAACATGGGGAGGCCCCCAGGAGATGGCTTTTCTCCGAGCCGCGGCTGGCTCGTTTCGGGCCTATATGTGGGCCGCACATACGCACTCAGGCTCCCAAGCACACACCTCCCTCGGCTCACCTGACCCACCCTTTAGAGGTCACAGCAGTTCCACAGGGTCCCTGGGCACCTGTCCGTGGACACAGGAGCCCTCCCTGCCACCTAGAGGACCACGCGATTTCCGCTGGGGAACACTGCCCAGAAGCACTCCCAGCCTGGCACAGACACTGTGCGCAGGATAGACTTGTGGACCAGGGGCCTGGGCGGGGAATTTTCCAGGGAACTCTCTAAAGGCCAGGTGCCCTCTGTCGCCCTGGGAGTGCCCACGCCCTCCCTTAACCCTGCAGGACACTATCATCCAGCAATAAGGAGCCCTCTGCCTCCACGGGGCTCAAACACCTGGGCCGGTTGTGCGAGCACCTGGCGTACGTGTAGGCAAACCCGCAGACCCCTCTGGCCCGAACCCACCACTGCGAAGATCCCCCTTTTCTTCCATCCGTAAAGGGGTCCTCCTTGAGGAGTGGAGGGACATGGGGAGGCCCCCAGGAGATGGCTTTTCTCCGAGCCGCGGCTGGCTGGTTTCGGGCCTATACGTGAGCCGCGCGTGCGCACTCAGGCTCCCCACCACAAGCCTCCCTCGGGTCACGGGACTCACCCTTGAGGTGTCTCCTGACCCACCCTGGAGGGGTCACGTCACCCACCCCTGAGGGGTCATGTGACCCAACACTGAGTGGTCACGTGACCCGCCCCTGATGGGTCTCGTGACCCACCCCTGAGGGGTCACATGACCCGCCCCTGAGGGGTCACGTGACCCACCCTTGAGGAGTCTCGTGACCCACCCTTTTGGGGTCACGTGACCCGCCCTTGAGGGGTCTCGTGACCCACCCTTTTGGGGTCACGTGACCCGACCTTGAGGGGTCTCGTGACCCACCTTTGCGGGGTCCCGTGACCCACCTTTGGGAGGTCACCTGCCCCACCCTTGAGGGGTCACATGACCCACCTTGAGAGGTCACAGCAGTTTTACAGGGTCCCTGCGCACCTGTTCGGGGAAACAGAAGCCCTCCCTGCCACTCAGAGGACCGCACGATTTCCCACAGGCCACACTGCCTAGCAGCACCTTCAGCCCCGCACAGACCGTGTGCTAAGGACAGACTTGGGTACCGGGGGCATGGGCGGGGGATTTCCCATGGAACTCTCTAAGGGCCCGGCGCCCTGTGTGGCCGGGGGAGTGCCCAGGCGGTTCCTTGACCCCGCAGGACACTTGCATCCAGCAATAAGCAGCCCTCTGCCTCCACGGGGCTCAAACACCTGGGCCCGGTGTGCGGGCACCTGGCGTACGTGGAGGCAAACCCGCCGACCCCTCTGGCCCGAACCCACCACTGCGAAGATCCCCCTTTTCTTCCATCCGTAAAGGGGTCACGCTTGAGGAGTGGAAGAACATGGGGAGGCCCCCAGGAGATGGCTTTTCTCCGAGCCGCGGCTGGCTCGTTTCGGGCCTATATGTGGGCCGCGCATACGCACTCAGGCTCCCAAGCACACACCTCCCTCGGCTCACCTGACCCACCCTTTAGAGGTCACAGCAGTTCCACAGGGTCCCTGGGCACCTGTCCGTGGACACAGGAGCCCTCCCTGCCACCTAGAGGACCACGCGATTTCCGCTGAGGAACACTGCCCAGAAGCACTCCCAGCCTCGCAAAGACACTGTGCGCAGGATAGACTTGTGGACCAGGGGCCTGGGCGGGGAATTTTCCAGGGAACTCTCTAAAGGCCAGGTGCCCTCTGTCGCCCTGGGAGTGCCCACGCCCTCCCTTAACCCTGCAGGACACTATCATCCAGCAATAAGGAGCCCTCTGCCTCCACGGGGCTCAAACACCTGGGCCGGTTGTGCGAGCACCTGGCGTACGTGCAGGCAAACCCGCAGACCCCTCTGGCCCGAACCCACCACTGCGAAGATCCCCCTTTTCTTCCATCCGTAAAGGGGTCCTCCTTGAGGAGTGGAGGGACATGGGGAGGCCCCCAGGAGATGGCTTTTCTCCGAGCCGCGGCTGGCTGGTTTCGGGCCTATACGTGAGCCGCGCGTGCGCACTCAGGCTCCCCACCACAAGCCTCCCTCGGGTCACGGGACTCACCCTTGAGGTGTCTCCTGACCCACCCTGGAGGGGTCACGTCACCCACCCCTGAGGGGTCATGTGACCCACCCCTGAGGGGTCACGTGACCCAACCCTGAGGGGTCATTTGACCCACCCCTGTGGGGTCACGTGACGCACCCCTGAGGGGTCACATGACCAACCCCTGTGGGGTCACGTGACCCAACACTGAGTGGTCACGTGACCCGCCCCTGAGGGGTCTCGTGACCCACCCCTGAGGGGTCACATGACCCGCCCCTGAGGGGTCAGGTGACCCACCCTTGAGGAGTCTCGTGACCCACCCTTTTGGGGTCTCGAGACCCACCCTTGGGAGGTCACCTGTCCCACCCTGGAGGGGTCAGGTGACCCGCCCTTGAGAGGTCACAGCAGTTTCAGAGGGTCCCTGCGCACCTGTCCGTGGAAACAGAAGCCCTCCCTGCCACTCAGAGCACCGCGCCATTTCCCCTAGGCCACACTGCCCAGCAGCACTCTCAGCCCCGCACAGACAGTGTGCTAAGGACAGACTTGGATACCGGGGGCCTGGGCGGGGGATTTTCCATGGAACTCTCTCAGGGCCCCGTGCCCTGTGTCGCCCGGGAGTGCCCATGCCCTTCCTTGACCCCGCAGGACACTTGCATCCAGCAATAAGCAGCCCTCTGCCTCCACGGGGCTCAAACACCTGGGCCCGTTGTGCGAGCACCTGGCGTACGTGCAGGCAAACCCGCCGACCCCTCTGGCCCGAACCAACCACTGCGAAGATCCCCCATTTCTTCCATCCGTAAAGGGGTGCTCCTTGGGGACTGGAGGAACATGGGGAGACCCCCAGGAGATGGCTTTTCTCCGAGCCGCGGCTGGCTCCTTTCGGGCCTATTCGTGGGCCGCGCATGCGCACTCAGGCTCCCAAGCACACGCCTCCCTCGGCTCACCTGACCCACCCTTGAGCTGTCAGACCATTTGCACAGGGTCCCTAGGCACCTGTCTGGAAACGGAAGCCCACCCCGCCACCCAGAGGACCGCGCGATTTCCCATGGGCCACACTTCCCAGCAGCTCTCCCAGCTCCTCAGACACAGTGTGCGCAGGAAAGACTTGGGGAACGGGGGCCTGGGCGGGGGATTTTCCAGGGGGCTGTCTGATGACCAGGCGTCCTCTCTCGCCCGGTGAGTGTCCAAGCCGTCCCTTGACCCCCGCAGGAGACCTGATTCCTGCCATAAGCGGCCCTCTAGCCACATGGGGCAGGGACACCTGGGCCCGGTGTGCCAGCAACTGGCCTACATGGAGGCAAACAAACAGACACCTCAGGCCCGACCCCACCACTGCGAAGATCCCCCTTTTCTTCCATCCGTAAAGGGGTCACGCTTCAGGAGTGGAAGAACACGGGGAGGCCCCCAGGAGATGGCTTTTCTCCGAGCCGCGGCTGGCTCCTTTCTGGCCTATATGTGGGCCGTGCATGCGCACTCAGGCTCCCTACCACAAGCCTCCCTCGGGTCACGGGACCCACACTAGAGGTGTCTCCTGACCCACCCTTGAGGGGTCACGCGACCCACCCCTGAGTGGTCTGGTGACCCACACCTGAGGGGTCACGTGACCCACCCCTGAGGAGTCTCATGACCCACACCTGAGGGGTCACGTGACCCACCCCTGAGGGGTCACGTGACCCACCCCTGACGGGTCACGTGACCCAACCCTGAGGGGTCACGTGACCCACCCCTGAGGGGTCTCGTGACCCACCCTTGAGGGTCACGTGCCCCACCCTTGAGGGGTCTCGAGACCCAACCTTGTGGGGTCACGTGCCCCACCCTTGAGGGGTCTCGAGACCCACCCTTGGGAGGTCACCTGTCCCACCCTGGAGGGGTCAGGTGACCCGCCCTTGAGAGGTCACAGCAGTTTCAGAGGGTCCCTGCGCACCTGTCCGTGGAAACAGAAGCCCTCCCTGCCACTCAGAGCACCGCGCCATTTCCCCTAGGCCACACTGCCCAGCAGCACTCTCAGCCCCGCACAGACAGTGTGCTAAGGACAGACTTGGATACCGGGGGCCTGGGCGGGGGATTTTCCATGGAACTCTCTCAGGGCCCCGTGCCCTGTGTCGCCCGGGAGTGCCCATGCCCTTCCTTGACCCCGCAGGACACTTGCATCCAGCAATAAGCAGCCCTCTGCCTCCACGGGGTTCAAACACCTGGGCCCGGTGTGCGGGCACCTGGCGTACGTGGAGGCAAACCCGCGGACCCCTCTGGCCCGAACCCACCACTGCGAAGATCCCCCTTTTCTTCCATCCGTAAAGGGGTCCTCCTTGGGGAGTGGAGGAACATGGGGAGGCCCCCAGGAGATGGCTTTTCTCCGAGCCGAGTCTGCCTGGTTTCGGGCCAACACCTGGGCCGCGCATGCGCACTCAGGCTCCCAAGCACACGCCTCCCTCGGCTCACCAGACCCACCCTTTAGAGGTCACAGCAGTTCCACACGGTCCCTGGGCACCTGTCCGTGGACACAGGAGCCCTCCCTGCCACCTAGAGGACCACGCGATTTCCGCGGGGAACACTGCCCAGAAGCACTCCCAGCCTGGCACAGACACTGTGCGCAGGATAGACTTGTGGACCAGGGGCCTTGGCGGGGAATTTTCCAGGGAATTCTCTAAAGGCCAGGTGCCCTCTGTCGCCCTGGGAGTGCCCACGCCGTCCCTTAACCCTGCAGGACACTATCATCCAGCAATAAGCAGCCCTCTGCCTCCACGGGGCTCAAACACCTGGGCCCGTTGTGCGAGCACCTGGCGTACGTGCAGGCAAACCCGCCGACCCCTCTGGCCCGAACCCACCACTGCGAAGATCCCCCATTTCTTCCATCCGTAAAGGGGTGCTCCTTGGGGACTGGAGGAACATGGGGAGACCCCCAGGAGATGGCTTTTCTCCGAGCCGCGGCTGGCTCCTTTCGGGCCTATTCGTGGGCCGCGCATGCGCACTCAGGCTCCCAAGCACACGCCTCCCTCGGCTCACCTGACCCACCCTTGAGCTGTCAGACCATTTGCACAGGGTCCCTAGGCACCTGTCTGGAAACGGAAGCCCACCCCGCCACCCAGAGGACCGCGCGATTTCCCATGGGCCACACTTCCCAGCAGCTCTCCCAGCTCCTCAGACACAGTGTGCGCAGGAAAGACTTGGGGAACGGGGGCCTGGGCGGGGGATTTTCCAGGGGGCTGTCTGATGACCAGGCGTCCTCTCTCGCCCGGTGAGTGTCCAAGCCGTCCCTTGACCCCCGCAGGAGACCTGATTCCTGCCATAAGCGGCCCTCTAGCCACATGGGGCAGGGACACCTGGGCCCGGTGTGCCAGCAACTGGCCTACATGGAGGCAAACAAACAGACACCTCAGGCCCGACCCCACCACTGCGAAGATCCCCCTTTTCTTCCATCCGTAAAGGGGTCACGCTTCAGGAGTGGAAGAACACGGGGAGGCCCCCAGGAGATGGCTTTTCTCCGAGCCGCGGCTGGCTCCTTTCTGGCCTATATGTGGGCCGTGCATGCGCACTCAGGCTCCCGACCACAAGTCTCCCTCGGGTCACGGGACCCACACTAGAGGTGTCTCCTGACCCACCCTTGAGGGGTCACGCGACCCACCCCTGAGTGGTCTCGTGACCCACACCTGAGGGGTCACGTGACCCACCCCTGAGGAGTCTCGTGACCCACCCCTGAGGGGTCACGTGACGCACCCCTGGGGGGTCACGTGACGCACCCCTGAGGGGTCTCGTGACCCACCCCTGAGGGGTCATGTGACCCACCCCTGAGGGGTCACGTGACGCACCTCTGGGGGGTCACGTGACACACCCCTGAGGGGTCACGTGACCCACCCCTGACGGGTCACGTGACCCACCCCTGAGGGGTCTAGTGACCCACCCCTGACGGGTCACGTGACCCAACCCTGAGGGGTCACGTGACCCAACCCTGAGGGGTCTCGTGACCCACCCTTGAGGGTCACGTGCCCCACCCTTGAGGGGTCTCGAGACCCACCCTTGTGGGGTCACGTGCCCCACCCTTGAGGGGTCTCGAGACCCACCCTTGGGAGGTCACCTGTCCCACCCTGGAGGGGTCAGGTGACCCGCCCTTGAGAGGTCACAGCAGTTTCAGAGGGTCCCTGCGCACCTGTCCGTGGAAACAGAAGCCCTCCCTGCCACTCAGAGCACCGCGCCATTTCCCCTAGGCCACACTGCCCAGCAGCACTCTCAGCCCCGCACAGACAGTGTGCTAAGGACAGACTTGGATACCGGGGGCCTGGGCGGGGGATTTTCCATGGAACTCTCTCAGGGCCCGGTGCCCTGTGTCGCCCGGGAGTGCCCATGCCCTTCCTTGACCCCGCAGGACACTTGCATCCAGCAATAAGCAGCCCTCTGCCTCCACGGGGCTCAAACACCTGGGCCCGGTGTGCGGGCACCTGGCGTACGTGGAGGCAAACCCGCGGACCCCTCTGGCCCGAACCCACCACTGCGAAGATCCCCCTTTTCTTCCATCCGTAAAGGGGTCCTCCTTGGGGAGTGGAGGAACATGGGGAGGCCCCCAGGAGATGGCTTTTCTCCCAGCCGAGTCTGCCTGGTTTCGGGCCAACACCTGGGCCGCGCATGCGCACTCAGGCTCCCAAGCACACGCCTCCCTCGGCTCAACAGACCCACCCTTTAGAGGTCACAGCAGTTCCACAAGGTCACTGGGCACCTGTCCGTGGACACAGGAGCCCTCCCTGCCACCTAGAGGACCACGCGATTTCCGCTGGGGAACACTGCCCAGAAGCACTCCCAGCCTGGCACAGACACTGTGCGCAGGATAGACTTGTGGACCAGGGGCCTGGGCGGGGAATTTTCCAGGGAATTCTCTAAAGGCCAGGTGCCCTCTGTCGCCCTGGGAGTGCCCACGCCGTCCCTTAACCCTGCAGGACACTATCATCCAGCAATAAGCAGCCCTCTGCCTCCACGGGGCTCAAACACCTGGGCCCGTTGTGCGAGCACCTGGCGTACGTGCAGGCAAACCCGCCGACCCCTCTGGCCCGAACCAACCACTGCGAAGATCCCCCATTTCTTCCATCCGTAAAGGGGTGCTCCTTGGGGACTGGAGGAACATGGGGAGACCCCCAGGAGATGGCTTTTCTCCGAGCCGCGGCTGGCTCCTTTCGGGCCTATTCGTGGGCCGCGCATGCACACTCAGGCTCCCAAGCACACGCCTCCCTCGGCTCACCTGACCCACCCTTGAGCTGTCAGACCATTTGCACAGGGTCCCTAGGCACCTGTCTGGAAACGGAAGCCCACCCCGCCACCCAGAGGACCGCGCGATTTCCCATGGGCCACACTTCCCAGCAGCTCTCCCAGCTCCTCAGACACAGTGTGCGCAGGAAAGACTTGGGGAACGGGGGCCTGGGCGGGGGATTTTCCAGGGGGCTGTCTGATGACCAGGCGTCCTCTCTCGCCCGGTGAGTGTCCAAGCCGTCCCTTGACCCCCGCAGGAGACCTGATTCCTGCCATAAGCGGCCCTCTAGCCACATGGGGCAGGGACACCTGGGCCCGGTGTGCCAGCAACTGGCCTACATGGAGGCAAACAAACAGACACCTCAGGCCCGACCCCACCACTGCGAAGATCCCCCTTTTCTTCCATCCGTAAAGGGGTCACGCTTCAGGAGTGGAAGAACACGGGGAGGCCCCCAGGAGATGGCTTTTCTCCGAGCCGCGGCTGGCTCCTTTCTGGCCTATATGTGGGCCGTGCATGCGCACTCAGGCTCCCTACCACAAGCCTCCCTCGGGTCACGGGACCCACACTAGAGGTGTCTCCTGACCCACCCTTGAGGGGTCACGCGACCCACCCCTGAGTGGTCTCGTGACCCACACCTGAGGGGTCACGTGACCCACCCCTGAGGAGTCTCGTGACCCACCCCTGAGGGGTCACGTGACCCACCCCTGAGGAGTCTCGTGACCCACCCCTGAGGGGTCACGTGACCCACCCCTGAGGGGTCACGTGACGCACCCCTGAGGGGTCACGTGACCCACCCCTGAGGGGTCACGTGACGCACCCCTGAGGGGTCACGTGACCCACCCCTGAGGGGTCTCGTGACCCACCCCTGAGGGGTCATGTGACCCACCCCTGAGGGGTCACGTGACGCAACCCTGGGGGGTCACGTGACGCACCCCTGGGGGGTCACGTGAACCACCCCTGAGGGGTCACGTGACCCACCCCTGAGGGGTCTCGTGACCCACCCCTGACGGGTCACGTGACCCAACCCTGAGGGGTCACGTGACCCACCCCTGAGGGGTCTCGTGACCCACCCTGGAGGGTCACGTGCCCCACCCTTGATGGGTCTCGAGACCCACCCTTGCCGGGTCACGTGACCCACCCCTGAGGAGTCTCGTGACCCACCCCTGAGGGGTCACGTGACCCACCCCTGAGGAGTCTCGTGACCCACCCCTGAGGGGTCACGTGACCCACCCCTGAGGGGTCACGTGACGCACCCCTGAGGGGTCACGTGACCCACCCCTGAGGGGTCACGTGACGCACCCCTGAGGGGTCACGTGACCCACCCCTGAGGGGTCTCGTGACCCACCCCTGAGGGGTCATGTGACCCACCCCTGAGGGGTCACGTGACGCAACCCTGGGGGGTCACGTGACGCACCCCTGGGGGGTCACGTGAACCACCCCTGAGGGGTCACGTGACCCACCCCTGAGGGGTCTCGTGACCCACCCCTGAGTGGTCTCGTGACCCACACCTGAGGGGTCACGTGACCCACCCCTGAGGAGTCTCGTGACCCACCCCTGAGGGGTCACGTGACGCACCCCTGGGGGGTCACGTGACGCACCCCTGAGGGGTCTCGTGACCCACCCCTGAGGGGTCATGTGACCCACCCCTGAGGGGTCACGTGACGCACCTCTGGGGGGTCACGTGACACACCCCTGAGGGGTCACGTGACCCACCCCTGACGGGTCACGTGACCCACCCCTGAGGGGTCTAGTGACCCACCCCTGACGGGTCACGTGACCCAACCCTGAGGGGTCACGTGACCCAACCCTGAGGGGTCTCGTGACCCACCCTTGAGGGTCACGTGCCCCACCCTTGAGGGGTCTCGAGACCCACCCTTGCCGGGTCACGTGCCCCACCCTTGAGGGGTCTCGAGACCCACCCTTGGGAGGTCACCTGTCCCACCCTGGAGGGGTCAGGTGACCCGCCCTTGAGAGGTCACAGCAGTTTCAGAGGGTCCCTGCGCACCTGTCCGTGGAAACAGAAGCCCTCCCTGCCACTCAGAGCACCGCGCCATTTCCCCTAGGCCACACTGCCCAGCAGCACTCTCAGCCCCGCACAGACAGTGTGCTAAGGACAGACTTGGATACCGGGGGCCTGGGCGGGGGATTTTCCATGGAACTCTCTCAGGGCCCCGTGCCCTGTGTCGCCCGGGAGTGCCCATGCCCTTCCTTGACCCCGCAGGACACTTGCATCCAGCAATAAGCAGCCCTCTGCCTCCACGGGGCTCAAACACCTGGGCCCGGTGTGCGGGCACCTGGCGTACGTGGAGGCAAACCCGCGGACCCCTCTGGCCCGAACCCACCACTGCGAAGATCCCCCTTTTCTTCCATCCGTAAAGGGGTCCTCCTTGGGGAGTGGAGGAACATGGGGAGGCCCCCAGGAGATGGCTTTTCTCCGAGCCGAGTCTGCCTGGTTTCGGGCCAACACCTGGGCCGCGCATGCGCACTCAGGCTCCCAAGCACACGCCTCCCTCGGCTCACCAGACCCACCCTTTAGAGGTCACAGCAGTTCCACACGGTCCCTGGGCACCTGTCCGTGGACACAGGAGCCCTCCCTGCCACCTAGAGGACCACGCGATTTCCCCTGGGGAACACTGCCCAGAAGCACTCCCAGCCTGGCACAGACACTGTGCGCAGGATAGACTTGTGGACCAGGGGCCTGGGCGGGGAATTTTCCAGGGAATTCTCTAAAGGCCAGGTGCCCTCTGTCGCCCTGGGAGTGCCCACGCCGTCCCTTAACCCTGCAGGACACTATCATCCAGCAATAAGCAGCCCTCTGCCTCCACGGGGCTCAAACACCTGGGCCCGTTGTGCGAGCACCTGGCGTACGTGCAGGCAAACCCGCCGACCCCTCTGGCCCGAACCCACCACTGCGAAGATCCCCCATTTCTTCCATCCGTAAAGGGGTGCTCCTTGGGGACTGGAGGAACATGGGGAGACCCCCAGGAGATGGCTTTTCTCCCGGCCGCGGCTGGCTCCTTTCGGGCCTATTCGTGGGCCGCGCATGCACACTCAGGCTCCCAAGCACACGCCTCCCTCGGCTCACCTGACCCACCCTTGAGCTGTCAGACCATTTGCACAGGGTCCCTAGGCACCTGTCTGGAAACGGAAGCCCACCCCGCCACCCAGAGGACCGCGCGATTTCCCATGGGCCACACTTCCCAGCAGCTCTCCCAGCTCCTCAGACACAGTGTGCGCAGGAAAGACTTGGGGAACGGGGGCCTGGGCGGGGGATTTTCCAGGGGGCTGTCTGATGACCAGGCGTCCTCTCTCGCCCGGTGAGTGTCCAAGCCGTCCCTTGACCCCCGCAGGAGACCTGATTCCTGCCATAAGCGGCCCTCTAGCCACATGGGGCAGGGACACCTGGGCCCGGTGTGCCAGCAACTGGCCTACATGGAGGCAAACAAACAGACACCTCAGGCCCGACCCCACCACTGCGAAGATCCCCCTTTTCTTCCATCCGTAAAGGGGTCACGCTTCAGGAGTGGAAGAACACGGGGAGGCCCCCAGGAGATGGCTTTTCTCCGAGCCGCGGCTGGCTCCTTTCTGGCCTATATGTGGGCCGTGCATGCGCACTCAGGCTCCCTACCACAAGCCTCCCTCGGGTCACGGGACCCACACTAGAGGTGTCTCCTGACCCACCCTTGAGGGGTCACGCGACCCACCCCTGAGTGCTCTCGTGACCCACACCTGAGGGGTCACGTGACCCACCCCTGAGGAGTCTCGTGACCCACCCCTGAGGGGTCACGTGACCCACCCCTGAGGGGTCACGTGACGCACCCCTGAGGGGTCACGTGACCCACCCCTGAGGGGTCACATGACGCACCCCTGAGGGGTCACGTGACGCACCCCTGAGGGGGTCTCGTGACCCACCCCTGAGGGGTCACGTGACGCACCCCTGAGGGGTCACATGACCCACCCCTGAGGGGTCTCGTGACCCACCCCTGAGGGGTCATGTGACCCACCCCTGAGGGGTCACGTGACCCACCCCTGACGGGTCACGTGACCCAACCCTGAGGGGTCACGTGACCCACCCCTGAGGGGTCTCGTGACCCACCCTTGAGGGTCACGTGCCCCACCCTTGAGGGGTCTCGAGACCCACCCTTGTGGGGTCACGTGCCCCACCCTTGAGGGGTCTCGAGACCCACCCTTGGGAGGTCACCTGTCCCACCCTGGAGGGGTCAGGTGACCCGCCCTTGAGAGGTCACAGCAGTTTCAGAGGGTCCCTGCGCACCTGTCCGTGGAAACAGAAGCCCTCCCTGCCACTCAGAGCACCGCGCCATTTCCCCTAGGCCACACTGCCCAGCAGCACTCTCAGCCCCGCACAGACAGTGTGCTAAGGACAGACTTGGATACCGGGGGCCTGGGCGGGGGATTTTCCATGGAACTCTCTCAGGGCCCCGTGCCCTGTGTCGCCCGGGAGTGCCCATGCCCTTCCTTGACCCCGCAGGACACTTGCATCCAGCAATAAGCAGCCCTCTGCCTCCACGGGGCTCAAACACCTGGGCCCGGTGTGCGGGCACCTGGCGTACGTGGAGGCAAACCCGCGGACCCCTCTGGCCCGAACCCACCACTGCGAAGATCCCCCTTTTCTTCCATCCGTAAAGGGGTCCTCCTTGGGGAGTGGAGGAACATGGGGAGGCCCCCAGGAGATGGCTTTTCTCCGAGCCGAGTCTGCCTGGTTTCGGGCCAACACCTGGGCCGCGCATGCGCACTCAGGCTCCCAAGCACACGCCTCCCTCGGCTCACCTGACCCACCCTTGAGCTGTCAGACCATTTGCACAGGGTCCCTAGGCACCTGTCTGGAAACGGAAGCCCACCCCGCCACCCAGAGGACCGCGCGATTTCCCATGGGCCACACTTCCCAGCAGCTCTCCCAGCTCCTCAGACACAGTGTGCGCAGGAAAGACTTGGGGAACGGGGGCCTGGGCGGGGGATTTTCCAGGGGGCTGTCTGATGACCAGGCGTCCTCTCTCGCCCGGTGAGTGTCCAAGCCGTCCCTTGACCCCCGCAGGAGACCTGATTCCTGCCATAAGCGGCCCTCTAGCCACATGGGGCAGGGACACCTGGGCCCGGTGTGCCAGCAACTGGCCTACATGGAGGCAAACAAACAGACACCTCAGGCCCGACCCCACCACTGCGAAGATCCCCCTTTTCTTCCATCCGTAAAGGGGTCACGCTTCAGGAGTGGAAGAACACGGGGAGGCCCCCAGGAGATGGCTTTTCTCCGAGCCGCGGCTGGCTCCTTTCTGGCCTATATGTGGGCCGTGCATGCGCACTCAGGCTCCCTACCACAAGTCTCCCTCGGGTCACGGGACCCACACTAGAGGTGTCTCCTGACCCACCCTTGAGGGGTCACGCGACCCACCCCTGAGTGGTCTCGTGACCCACACCTGAGCGGTCACGTGACCCACCCCTGAGGAGTCTCGTGACCCACACCTGAGGGGTCACGTGACGCACCCCTGGGGGGTCACGTGACGCACCCCTGAGGGGTCACGTGACGCACCCCTGAGGGGTCACGTGACCCACCCCTGAGGGGTCACGTGACCCACCCCTGAGGGGTCATGTGACCCACCCCTGAGGGGTCACGTGACGCACCTCTGGGGGGTCTCGTGACCCACCCCTGAGGGGTCATGTGACCCACCCCTGAGGGGTCACGTGACGCAACCCTGGGGGGTAACGTGACGCACCCCTGGGGGGTCACGCGACCCACCCCTGAGTGGTCTGGTGACCCACACCTGAGGGGTCACGTGACCCACCCCTGAGGAGTCTCATGACCCACACCTGAGGGGTCACGTGACCCACCCCTGAGGGGTCACGTGACGCACCCCTGAGGGGTCTCGTGACCCACCCCTGAGGGGTCACATGACCCGCCCCTGAGGGGTCACGTGACCCACCCTTGAGGAGTCTCGTGACCCACACTTTTGGGGTCACGTGACCCGCCCTTGAGGGGTCTCGTGACCCACCCTTTTGGGGTCACGTGACCCGCCCTTGAGGGGTCTCGTGACCCACCTTTGCGGGGTCCCGTGACCCACCTTTGGGAGGTCACCTGCCCCACCCTTGAGGGGTCACATGACCCACCTTGAGAGGTCACAGCAGTTTTACAGGGTCCCTGCGCACCTGTTCGGGGAAACAGAAGCCCTCCCTGCCACTCAGAGGACCGCACGATTTCCCACAGGCCACACTGCCTAGCAGCACCTTCAGCCCCGAACAGACCGTGTGCTAAGGACAGACTTGGGTACCGGGGCATGGGCGGGGGATTTCCCATGGAACTCTCTAAGGGCCCCGCGCCCTGTGTGGCCGGGGGAGTGCCCATGCCGTTCCTTGACCCCGCAGGACACTTGCATCCAGCAATAAGCAGCCCTCTGCCTCCACGGGGCTCAAACACCTGGGCCCGGTGTGCGGGCACCTGGCGTACGTGGAGGCAAACCCGCCGACCCCTCTGGCCCGAACCCACCACTGCGAAGATCCCCCTTTTCTTCCATCCGTAAAGGGGTCACGCTTGAGGAGTGGAAGAACATGGGGAGGCCCCCAGGAGATGGCTTTTCTCCGAGCCGCGGCTGGCTCGTTTCGGGCCTATATGTGGGCCGCACATACGCACTCAGGCTCCCAAGCACACACCTCCCTCGGCTCACCTGACCCACCCTTTAGAGGTCACAGCAGTTCCACAGGGTCCCTGGGCACCTGTCCGTGGACACAGGAGCCCTCCCTGCCACCTAGAGGACCACGCGATTTCCGCTGGGGAACACTGCCCAGAAGCACTCCCAGCCTGGCACAGACACTGTGCGCAGGATAGACTTGTGGACCAGGGGCCTGGGCGGGGAATTTTCCAGGGAACTCTCTAAAGGCCAGGTGCCCTCTGTCGCCCTGGGAGTGCCCACGCCCTCCCTTAACCCTGCAGGACACTATCATCCAGCAATAAGGAGCCCTCTGCCTCCACGGGGCTCAAACACCTGGGCCGGTTGTGCGAGCACCTGGCGTACGTGTAGGCAAACCCGCAGACCCCTCTGGCCCGAACCCACCACTGCGAAGATCCCCCTTTTCTTCCATCCGTAAAGGGGTCCTCCTTGAGGAGTGGAGGGACATGGGGAGGCCCCCAGGAGATGGCTTTTCTCCGAGCCGCGGCTGGCTGGTTTCGGGCCTATACGTGAGCCGCGCGTGCGCACTCAGGCTCCCCACCACAAGCCTCCCTCGGGTCACGGGACTCACCCTTGAGGTGTCTCCTGACCCACCCTGGAGGGGTCACGTCACCCACCCCTGAGGGGTCATGTGACCCAACACTGAGTGGTCACGTGACCCGCCCCTGATGGGTCTCGTGACCCACCCCTGAGGGGTCACATGACCCGCCCCTGAGGGGTCACGTGACCCACCCTTGAGGAGTCTCGTGACCCACCCTTTTGGGGTCACGTGACCCGCCCTTGAGGGGTCTCGTGACCCACCCTTTTGGGGTCACGTGACCCGACCTTGAGGGGTCTCGTGACCCACCTTTGCGGGGTCCCGTGACCCACCTTTGGGAGGTCACCTGCCCCACCCTTGAGGGGTCACATGACCCACCTTGAGAGGTCACAGCAGTTTTACAGGGTCCCTGCGCACCTGTTCGGGGAAACAGAAGCCCTCCCTGCCACTCAGAGGACCGCACGATTTCCCACAGGCCACACTGCCTAGCAGCACCTTCAGCCCCGCACAGACCGTGTGCTAAGGACAGACTTGGGTACCGGGGGCATGGGCGGGGGATTTCCCATGGAACTCTCTAAGGGCCCGGCGCCCTGTGTGGCCGGGGGAGTGCCCAGGCGGTTCCTTGACCCCGCAGGACACTTGCATCCAGCAATAAGCAGCCCTCTGCCTCCACGGGGCTCAAACACCTGGGCCCGGTGTGCGGGCACCTGGCGTACGTGGAGGCAAACCCGCCGACCCCTCTGGCCCGAACCCACCACTGCGAAGATCCCCCTTTTCTTCCATCCGTAAAGGGGTCACGCTTGAGGAGTGGAAGAACATGGGGAGGCCCCCAGGAGATGGCTTTTCTCCGAGCCGCGGCTGGCTCGTTTCGGGCCTATATGTGGGCCGCGCATACGCACTCAGGCTCCCAAGCACACACCTCCCTCGGCTCACCTGACCCACCCTTTAGAGGTCACAGCAGTTCCACAGGGTCCCTGGGCACCTGTCCGTGGACACAGGAGCCCTCCCTGCCACCTAGAGGACCACGCGATTTCCGCTGAGGAACACTGCCCAGAAGCACTCCCAGCCTCGCAAAGACACTGTGCGCAGGATAGACTTGTGGACCAGGGGCCTGGGCGGGGAATTTTCCAGGGAACTCTCTAAAGGCCAGGTGCCCTCTGTCGCCCTGGGAGTGCCCACGCCCTCCCTTAACCCTGCAGGACACTATCATCCAGCAATAAGGAGCCCTCTGCCTCCACGGGGCTCAAACACCTGGGCCGGTTGTGCGAGCACCTGGCGTACGTGCAGGCAAACCCGCAGACCCCTCTGGCCCGAACCCACCACTGCGAAGATCCCCCTTTTCTTCCATCCGTAAAGGGGTCCTCCTTGAGGAGTGGAGGGACATGGGGAGGCCCCCAGGAGATGGCTTTTCTCCGAGCCGCGGCTGGCTGGTTTCGGGCCTATACGTGAGCCGCGCGTGCGCACTCAGGCTCCCCACCACAAGCCTCCCTCGGGTCACGGGACTCACCCTTGAGGTGTCTCCTGACCCACCCTGGAGGGGTCACGTCACCCACCCCTGAGGGGTCATGTGACCCACCCCTGAGGGGTCACGTGACCCAACCCTGAGGGGTCATTTGACCCACCCCTGTGGGGTCACGTGACGCACCCCTGAGGGGTCACATGACCAACCCCTGTGGGGTCACGTGACCCAACACTGAGTGGTCACGTGACCCGCCCCTGAGGGGTCTCGTGACCCACCCCTGAGGGGTCACATGACCCGCCCCTGAGGGGTCAGGTGACCCACCCTTGAGGAGTCTCGTGACCCACCCTTTTGGGGTCTCGAGACCCACCCTTGGGAGGTCACCTGTCCCACCCTGGAGGGGTCAGGTGACCCGCCCTTGAGAGGTCACAGCAGTTTCAGAGGGTCCCTGCGCACCTGTCCGTGGAAACAGAAGCCCTCCCTGCCACTCAGAGCACCGCGCCATTTCCCCTAGGCCACACTGCCCAGCAGCACTCTCAGCCCCGCACAGACAGTGTGCTAAGGACAGACTTGGATACCGGGGGCCTGGGCGGGGGATTTTCCATGGAACTCTCTCAGGGCCCCGTGCCCTGTGTCGCCCGGGAGTGCCCATGCCCTTCCTTGACCCCGCAGGACACTTGCATCCAGCAATAAGCAGCCCTCTGCCTCCACGGGGTTCAAACACCTGGGCCCGGTGTGCGGGCACCTGGCGTACGTGGAGGCAAACCCGCGGACCCCTCTGGCCCGAACCCACCACTGCGAAGATCCCCCTTTTCTTCCATCCGTAAAGGGGTCCTCCTTGGGGAGTGGAGGAACATGGGGAGGCCCCCAGGAGATGGCTTTTCTCCGAGCCGAGTCTGCCTGGTTTCGGGCCAACACCTGGGCCGCGCATGCGCACTCAGGCTCCCAAGCACACGCCTCCCTCGGCTCACCAGACCCACCCTTTAGAGGTCACAGCAGTTCCACACGGTCCCTGGGCACCTGTCCGTGGACACAGGAGCCCTCCCTGCCACCTAGAGGACCACGCGATTTCCGCGGGGAACACTGCCCAGAAGCACTCCCAGCCTGGCACAGACACTGTGCGCAGGATAGACTTGTGGACCAGGGGCCTTGGCGGGGAATTTTCCAGGGAATTCTCTAAAGGCCAGGTGCCCTCTGTCGCCCTGGGAGTGCCCACGCCGTCCCTTAACCCTGCAGGACACTATCATCCAGCAATAAGCAGCCCTCTGCCTCCACGGGGCTCAAACACCTGGGCCCGTTGTGCGAGCACCTGGCGTACGTGCAGGCAAACCCGCCGACCCCTCTGGCCCGAACCCACCACTGCGAAGATCCCCCATTTCTTCCATCCGTAAAGGGGTGCTCCTTGGGGACTGGAGGAACATGGGGAGACCCCCAGGAGATGGCTTTTCTCCGAGCCGCGGCTGGCTCCTTTCGGGCCTATTCGTGGGCCGCGCATGCGCACTCAGGCTCCCAAGCACACGCCTCCCTCGGCTCACCTGACCCACCCTTGAGCTGTCAGACCATTTGCACAGGGTCCCTAGGCACCTGTCTGGAAACGGAAGCCCACCCCGCCACCCAGAGGACCGCGCGATTTCCCATGGGCCACACTTCCCAGCAGCTCTCCCAGCTCCTCAGACACAGTGTGCGCAGGAAAGACTTGGGGAACGGGGGCCTGGGCGGGGGATTTTCCAGGGGGCTGTCTGATGACCAGGCGTCCTCTCTCGCCCGGTGAGTGTCCAAGCCGTCCCTTGACCCCCGCAGGAGACCTGATTCCTGCCATAAGCGGCCCTCTAGCCACATGGGGCAGGGACACCTGGGCCCGGTGTGCCAGCAACTGGCCTACATGGAGGCAAACAAACAGACACCTCAGGCCCGACCCCACCACTGCGAAGATCCCCCTTTTCTTCCATCCGTAAAGGGGTCACGCTTCAGGAGTGGAAGAACACGGGGAGGCCCCCAGGAGATGGCTTTTCTCCGAGCCGCGGCTGGCTCCTTTCTGGCCTATATGTGGGCCGTGCATGCGCACTCAGGCTCCCGACCACAAGTCTCCCTCGGGTCACGGGACCCACACTAGAGGTGTCTCCTGACCCACCCTTGAGGGGTCACGCGACCCACCCCTGAGTGGTCTCGTGACCCACACCTGAGGGGGCACGTGAGCCACCCCTGAGGAGTCTCGTGACCCACCCCTGAGGGGTCACGTGACGCACCCCTGGGGGGTCACGTGACGCACCCCTGAGGGGTCTCGTGACCCACCCCTGAGGGGTCATGTGACCCACCCCTGAGGGGTCACGTGACGCACCTCTGGGGGGTCACGTGACACACCCCTGAGGGGTCACGTGACCCACCCCTGAGGGGTCTCGTGACCCACCCTTGAGGGTCACGTGCCCCACCCTTGAGGGGTCTCGAGACCCACCCTTGGGAGGTCACCTGTCCCACCCTGGAGGGGTCAGGTGACCCGCCCTTGAGAGGTCACAGCAGTTTCAGAGGGTCCCTGCGCACCTGTCCGTGGAAACAGAAGCCCTCCCTGCCACTCAGAGCACCGCGCCATTTCCCCTAGGCCACACTGCCCAGCAGCACTCTCAGCCCCGCACAGACAGTGTGCTAAGGACAGACTTGGATACCGGGGGCCTGGGCGGGGGATTTTCCATGGAACTCTCTCAGGGCCCGGTGCCCTGTGTCGCCCGGGAGTGCCCATGCCCTTCCTTGACCCCGCAGGACACTTGCATCCAGCAATAAGCAGCCCTCTGCCTCCACGGGGCTCAAACACCTGGGCCCGGTGTGCGGGCACCTGGCGTACGTGGAGGCAAACCCGCGGACCCCTCTGGCCCGAACCCACCACTGCGAAGATCCCCCTTTTCTTCCATCCGTAAAGGGGTCCTCCTTGGGGAGTGGAGGAACATGGGGAGGCCCCCAGGAGATGGCTTTTCTCCCAGCCGAGTCTGCCTGGTTTCGGGCCAACACCTGGGCCGCGCATGCGCACTCAGGCTCCCAAGCACACGCCTCCCTCGGCTCAACAGACCCACCCTTTAGAGGTCACAGCAGTTCCACAAGGTCCCTGGGCACCTGTCCGTGGACACAGGAGCCCTCCCTGCCACCTAGAGGACCACGCGATTTCCGCTGGGGAACACTGCCCAGAAGCACTCCCAGCCTGGCACAGACACTGTGCGCAGGATAGACTTGTGGACCAGGGGCCTGGGCGGGGAATTTTCCAGGGAATTCTCTAAAGGCCAGGTGCCCTCTGTCGCCCTGGGAGTGCCCACGCCGTCCCTTAACCCTGCAGGACACTATCATCCAGCAATAAGCAGCCCTCTGCCTCCACGGGGCTCAAACACCTGGGCCCGTTGTGCGAGCACCTGGCGTACGTGCAGGCAAACCCGCCGACCCCTCTGGCCCGAACCAACCACTGCGAAGATCCCCCATTTCTTCCATCCGTAAAGGGGTGCTCCTTGGGGACTGGAGGAACATGGGGAGACCCCCAGGAGATGGCTTTTCTCCGAGCCGCGGCTGGCTCCTTTCGGGCCTATTCGTGGGCCGCGCATGCACACTCAGGCTCCCAAGCACACGCCTCCCTCGGCTCACCTGACCCACCCTTGAGCTGTCAGACCATTTGCACAGGGTCCCTAGGCACCTGTCTGGAAACGGAAGCCCACCCCGCCACCCAGAGGACCGCGCGATTTCCCATGGGCCACACTTCCCAGCAGCTCTCCCAGCTCCTCAGACACAGTGTGCGCAGGAAAGACTTGGGGAACGGGGGCCTGGGCGGGGGATTTTCCAGGGGGCTGTCTGATGACCAGGCGTCCTCTCTCGCCCGGTGAGTGTCCAAGCCGTCCCTTGACCCCCGCAGGAGACCTGATTCCTGCCATAAGCGGCCCTCTAGCCACATGGGGCAGGGACACCTGGGCCCGGTGTGCCAGCAACTGGCCTACATGGAGGCAAACAAACAGACACCTCAGGCCCGACCCCACCACTGCGAAGATCCCCCTTTTCTTCCATCCGTAAAGGGGTCACGCTTCAGGAGTGGAAGAACACGGGGAGGCCCCCAGGAGATGGCTTTTCTCCGAGCCGCGGCTGGCTCCTTTCTGGCCTATATGTGGGCCGTGCATGCGCACTCAGGCTCCCTACCACAAGCCTCCCTCGGGTCACGGGACCCACACTAGAGGTGTCTCCTGACCCACCCTTGAGGGGTCACGCGACCCACCCCTGAGTGGTCTCGTGACCCACACCTGAGGGGTCACGTGACCCACCCCTGAGGAGTCTCGTGACCCACCCCTGAGGGGTCACGTGACCCACCCCTGAGGAGTCTCGTGACCCACCCCTGAGGGGTCACGTGACCCACCCCTGAGGGGTCACGTGACGCACCCCTGAGGGGTCACGTGACCCACCCCTGAGGGGTCACGTGACGCACCCCTGAGGGGTCACGTGACCCACCCCTGAGGGGTCTCGTGACCCACCCCTGAGGGGTCATGTGACCCACCCCTGAGGGGTCACGTGACGCAACCCTGGGGGGTCACGTGACGCACCCCTGGGGGGTCACGTGAACCACCCCTGAGGGGTCACGTGACCCACCCCTGAGGGGTCTCGTGACCCACCCCTGACGGGTCACGTGACCCAACCCTGAGGGGTCACGTGACCCACCCCTGAGGGGTCTCGTGACCCACCCTGGAGGGTCACGTGCCCCACCCTTGATGGGTCTCGAGACCCACCCTTGCCGGGTCACGTGCCCCACCCTTGAGGGGTCTCGAGACCCACCCTTGGGAGGTCACCTGTCCCACCCTGGAGGGGTCAGGTGACCCGCCCTTGAGAGGTCACAGCAGTTTCAGAGGGTCCCTGCGCACCTGTCCGTGGAAACAGAAGCCCTCCCTGCCACTCAGAGCACCGCGCCATTTCCCCTAGGCCACACTGCCCAGCAGCACTCTCAGCCCCGCACAGACAGTGTGCTAAGGACAGACTTGGATACCGGGGGCCTGGGCGGGGGATTTTCCATGGAACTCTCTCAGGGCCCCGTGCCCTGTGTCGCCCGGGAGTGCCCATGCCCTTCCTTGACCCCGCAGGACACTTGCATCCAGCAATAAGCAGCCCTCTGCCTCCACGGGGCTCAAACACCTGGGCCCGGTGTGCGGGCACCTGGCGTACGTGGAGGCAAACCCGCGGACCCCTCTGGCCCGAACCCACCACTGCGAAGATCCCCCTTTTCTTCCATCCGTAAAGGGGTCCTCCTTGGGGAGTGGAGGAACATGGGGAGGCCCCCAGGAGATGGCTTTTCTCCGAGCCGAGTCTGCCTGGTTTCGGGCCAACACCTGGGCCGCGCATGCGCACTCAGGCTCCCAAGCACACGCCTCCCTCGGCTCACCAGACCCACCCTTTAGAGGTCACAGCAGTTCCACACGGTCCCTGGGCACCTGTCCGTGGACACAGGAGCCCTCCCTGCCACCTAGAGGACCACGCGATTTCCCCTGGGGAACACTGCCCAGAAGCACTCCCAGCCTGGCACAGACACTGTGCGCAGGATAGACTTGTGGACCAGGGGCCTGGGCGGGGAATTTTCCAGGGAATTCTCTAAAGGCCAGGTGCCCTCTGTCGCCCTGGGAGTGCCCACGCCGTCCCTTAACCCTGCAGGACACTATCATCCAGCAATAAGCAGCCCTCTGCCTCCACGGGGCTCAAACACCTGGGCCCGTTGTGCGAGCACCTGGCGTACGTGCAGGCAAACCCGCCGACCCCTCTGGCCCGAACCCACCACTGCGAAGATCCCCCATTTCTTCCATCCGTAAAGGGGTGCTCCTTGGGGACTGGAGGAACATGGGGAGACCCCCAGGAGATGGCTTTTCTCCCGGCCGCGGCTGGCTCCTTTCGGGCCTATTCGTGGGCCGCGCATGCACACTCAGGCTCCCAAGCACACGCCTCCCTCGGCTCACCTGACCCACCCTTGAGCTGTCAGACCATTTGCACAGGGTCCCTAGGCACCTGTCTGGAAACGGAAGCCCACCCCGCCACCCAGAGGACCGCGCGATTTCCCATGGGCCACACTTCCCAGCAGCTCTCCCAGCTCCTCAGACACAGTGTGCGCAGGAAAGACTTGGGGAACGGGGGCCTGGGCGGGGGATTTTCCAGGGGGCTGTCTGATGACCAGGCGTCCTCTCTCGCCCGGTGAGTGTCCAAGCCGTCCCTTGACCCCCGCAGGAGACCTGATTCCTGCCATAAGCGGCCCTCTAGCCACATGGGGCAGGGACACCTGGGCCCGGTGTGCCAGCAACTGGCCTACATGGAGGCAAACAAACAGACACCTCAGGCCCGACCCCACCACTGCGAAGATCCCCCTTTTCTTCCATCCGTAAAGGGGTCACGCTTCAGGAGTGGAAGAACACGGGGAGGCCCCCAGGAGATGGCTTTTCTCCGAGCCGCGGCTGGCTCCTTTCTGGCCTATATGTGGGCCGTGCATGCGCACTCAGGCTCCCTACCACAAGCCTCCCTCGGGTCACGGGACCCACACTAGAGGTGTCTCCTGACCCACCCTTGAGGGGTCACGCGACCCACCCCTGAGTGGTCTCGTGACCCACACCTGAGGGGTCACGTGACCCACCCCTGAGGAGTCTCGTGACCCACCCCTGAGGGGTCACGTGACCCACCCCTGAGGAGTCTCGTGACCCACCCCTGAGGGGTCACGTGACCCACCCCTGAGGGGTCACGTGACGCACCCCTGAGGGGTCACGTGACCCACCCCTGAGGGGTCACGTGACGCACCCCTGAGGGGTCACGTGACCCACCCCTGAGGGGTCTCGTGACCCACCCCTGAGGGGTCATGTGACCCACCCCTGAGGGGTCACGTGACGCAACCCTGGGGGGTCACGTGACGCACCCCTGGGGGGTCACGTGAACCACCCCTGAGGGGTCACGTGACCCACCCCTGAGGGGTCTCGTGACCCACCCCTGACGGGTCACGTGACCCAACCCTGAGGGGTCACGTGACCCACCCCTGAGGGGTCTCGTGACCCACCCTGGAGGGTCACGTGCCCCACCCTTGATGGGTCTCGAGACCCACCCTTGCCGGGTCACGTGCCCCACCCTTGAGGGGTCTCGAGACCCACCCTTGGGAGGTCACCTGTCCCACCCTGGAGGGGTCAGGTGACCCGCCCTTGAGAGGTCACAGCAGTTTCAGAGGGTCCCTGCGCACCTGTCCGTGGAAACAGAAGCCCTCCCTGCCACTCAGAGCACCGCGCCATTTCCCCTAGGCCACACTGCCCAGCAGCACTCTCAGCCCCGCACAGACAGTGTGCTAAGGACAGACTTGGATACCGGGGGCCTGGGCGGGGGATTTTCCATGGAACTCTCTCAGGGCCCCGTGCCCTGTGTCGCCCGGGAGTGCCCATGCCCTTCCTTGACCCCGCAGGACACTTGCATCCAGCAATAAGCAGCCCTCTGCCTCCACGGGGCTCAAACACCTGGGCCCGGTGTGCGGGCACCTGGCGTACGTGGAGGCAAACCCGCGGACCCCTCTGGCCCGAACCCACCACTGCGAAGATCCCCCTTTTCTTCCATCCGTAAAGGGGTCCTCCTTGGGGAGTGGAGGAACATGGGGAGGCCCCCAGGAGATGGCTTTTCTCCGAGCCGAGTCTGCCTGGTTTCGGGCCAACACCTGGGCCGCGCATGCGCACTCAGGCTCCCAAGCACACGCCTCCCTCGGCTCACCAGACCCACCCTTTAGAGGTCACAGCAGTTCCACACGGTCCCTGGGCACCTGTCCGTGGACACAGGAGCCCTCCCTGCCACCTAGAGGACCACGCGATTTCCCCTGGGGAACACTGCCCAGAAGCACTCCCAGCCTGGCACAGACACTGTGCGCAGGATAGACTTGTGGACCAGGGGCCTGGGCGGGGAATTTTCCAGGGAATTCTCTAAAGGCCAGGTGCCCTCTGTCGCCCTGGGAGTGCCCACGCCGTCCCTTAACCCTGCAGGACACTATCATCCAGCAATAAGCAGCCCTCTGCCTCCACGGGGCTCAAACACCTGGGCCCGTTGTGCGAGCACCTGGCGTACGTGCAGGCAAACCCGCCGACCCCTCTGGCCCGAACCCACCACTGCGAAGATCCCCCATTTCTTCCATCCGTAAAGGGGTGCTCCTTGGGGACTGGAGGAACATGGGGAGACCCCCAGGAGATGGCTTTTCTCCCGGCCGCGGCTGGCTCCTTTCGGGCCTATTCGTGGGCCGCGCATGCACACTCAGGCTCCCAAGCACACGCCTCCCTCGGCTCACCTGACCCACCCTTGAGCTGTCAGACCATTTGCACAGGGTCCCTAGGCACCTGTCTGGAAACGGAAGCCCACCCCGCCACCCAGAGGACCGCGCGATTTCCCATGGGCCACACTTCCCAGCAGCTCTCCCAGCTCCTCAGACACAGTGTGCGCAGGAAAGACTTGGGGAACGGGGGCCTGGGCGGGGGATTTTCCAGG
Source organism: Desmodus rotundus (assembly GCF_022682495.2). Taxonomy (NCBI): domain Eukaryota; kingdom Metazoa; phylum Chordata; class Mammalia; order Chiroptera; family Phyllostomidae; genus Desmodus; species Desmodus rotundus. Next base: position 229,140 of record NW_026527335.1, read on the forward strand.
GGGCTGTCTGATGACCAGGCGTCCTCTCTCGCCCGGTGAGTGTCCAAGCCGTCCCTTGACCCCCGCAGGAGACCTGATTCCTGCCATAAGCGGCCCTCTAGCCACATGGGGCAGGGACACCTGGGCCCGGTGTGCCAGCAACTGGCCTACATGGAGGCAAACAAACAGACACCTCAGGCCCGACCCCACCACTGCGAAGATCCCCCTTTTCTTCCATCCGTAAAGGGGTCACGCTTCAGGAGTGGAAGAACACGGGGAGGCCCCCAGGAGATGGCTTTTCTCCGAGCCGCGGCTGGCTCCTTTCTGGCCTATATGTGGGCCGTGCATGCGCACTCAGGCTCCCTACCACAAGCCTCCCTCGGGTCACGGGACCCACACTAGAGGTGTCTCCTGACCCACCCTTGAGGGGTCACGCGACCCACCCCTGAGTGCTCTCGTGACCCACACCTGAGGGGTCACGTGACCCACCCCTGAGGAGTCTCGTGACCCACCCCTGAGGGGTCACGTGACCCACCCCTGAGGGGTCACGTGACGCACCCCTGAGGGGTCACGTGACCCACCCCTGAGGGGTCACATGACGCACCCCTGAGGGGTCACGTGACGCACCCCTGAGGGGGTCTCGTGACCCACCCCTGAGGGGTCACGTGACGCACCCCTGAGGGGTCACATGACCCACCCCTGAGGGGTCTCGTGACCCACCCCTGAGGGGTCATGTGACCCACCCCTGAGGGGTCACGTGACGCACCCCTGGGGGGTCACGTGACGCACCCTTGAGGGGTCATGTGACCCACCCCTGAGGGGTCACGTGACCCACCCCTGACGGGTCACGTGACCCAACCCTGAGGGGTCACGTGACCCACCCCTGAGGGGTCTCGTGACCCACCCTGGAGGGTCACGTGCCCCACCCTTGAGGGGTCTCGAGACCCACCCTTGTGGGGTCACGTGCCCCACCCTTGAGGGGTCTCGAGACCCACCCTTGGGAGGTCACCTGTCCCACCCTGGAGGGGTCAGGTGACCCGCCCTTGAGAGGTCACAGCAGTTTCAGAGGGTCCCTGCGCACCTGTCCGTGGAAACAGAAGCCCTCCCTGCCACTCAGAGCACCGCGCCATTTCCCCTAGGCCACACTGCCCAGCAGCACTCTCAGCCCCGCACAGACAGTGTGCTAAGGACAGACTTGGATACCGGGGGCCTGGGCGGGGGATTTTCCATGGAACTCTCTCAGGGCCCCGTGCCCTGTGTCGCCCGGGAGTGCCCATGCCCTTCCTTGACCCCGCAGGACACTTGCATCCAGCAATAAGCAGCCCTCTGCCTCCACGGGGCTCAAACACCTGGGCCCGGTGTGCGGGCACCTGGCGTACGTGGAGGCAAACCCGCGGACCCCTCTGGCCCGAACCCACCACTGCGAAGATCCCCCTTTTCTTCCATCCGTAAAGGGGTCCTCCTTGGGGAGTGGAGGAACATGGGGAGGCCCCCAGGAGATGGCTTTTCTCCGAGCCGAGTCTGCCTGGTTTCGGGCCAACACCTGGGCCGCGCATGCGCACTCAGGCTCCCAAGCACACGCCTCCCTCGGCTCACCTGACCCACCCTTGAGCTGTCAGACCATTTGCACAGGGTCCCTAGGCACCTGTCTGGAAACGGAAGCCCACCCCGCCACCCAGAGGACCGCGCGATTTCCCATGGGCCACACTTCCCAGCAGCTCTCCCAGCTCCTCAGACACAGTGTGCGCAGGAAAGACTTGGGGAACGGGGGCCTGGGCGGGGGATTTTCCAGGGGGCTGTCTGATGACCAGGCGTCCTCTCTCGCCCGGTGAGTGTCCAAGCCGTCCCTTGACCCCCGCAGGAGACCTGATTCCTGCCATAAGCGGCCCTCTAGCCACATGGGGCAGGGACACCTGGGCCCGGTGTGCCAGCAACTGGCCTACATGGAGGCAAACAAACAGACACCTCAGGCCCGACCCCACCACTGCGAAGATCCCCCTTTTCTTCCATCTGTAAAGGGGTCACGCTTCAGGAGTGGAAGAACACGGGGAGGCCCCCAGGAGATGGCTTTTCTCCGAGCCGCGGCTGGCTCCTTTCTGGCCTATATGTGGGCCGTGCATGCGCACTCAGGCTCCCTACCACAAGTCTCCCTCGGGTCACGGGACCCACACTAGAGGTGTCTCCTGACCCACCCTTGAGGGGTCACGCGACCCACCCCTGAGTGGTCTCGTGACCCACACCTGAGCGGTCACGTGACCCACCCCTGAGGAGTCTCGTGACCCACACCTGAGGGGTCACGTGACGCACCCCTGGGGGGTCACGTGACGCACCCCTGAGGGGTCACGTGACGCACCCCTGAGGGGTCACGTGACCCACCCCTGAGGGGTCACGTGACCCACCCCTGAGGGGTCATGTGACCCACCCCTGAGGGGTCACGTGACGCACCTCTGGGGGGTCTCGTGACCCACCCCTGAGGGGTCATGTGACCCACCCCTGAGGGGTCACGTGACGCAACCCTGGGGGGTCACGTGACGCACCCCTGGGGGGTCACGGGACCCACCCCTGAGTGGTCTGGTGACCCACACCTGAGGGGTCACGTGACCCACCCCTGAGGAGTCTCATGACCCACACCTGAGGGGTCACGTGACCCACCCCTGAGGGGTCACGTGACGCACCCCTGAGGGGTCACGTGACCCACCCCTGAGGGGTCACGTGACGCACCCCTGAGGGGTCACATGACCCACCCCTGTGGGGTCTCGTGACCCACCCCTGAGGGGTCACGTGACCCACCCCTGAGGGGTCACGTGACGCACCCCTGGGGGGTCACGTGACGCACCCCTGAGGGGTCACGTGACCCACCCCTGAGGGATCACGTGACCCACCCCTGACGGGTCACGTGACCCAACCCTGAGGGGTCACGTGACCCACCCCTGAGGGGTCTCGTGACCCACCCTTGAGGGTCACGTGCCCCACCCTTGAGGGGTCTCGAGACCCAACCTTGTGGGGTCACGTGCCCCACCCTTGAGGGGTCTCGAGACCCACCCTTGGGAGGTCACCTGTCCCACCCTGGAGGGGTCAGGTGACCCGCCCTTGAGAGGTCACAGCAGTTTCAGAGGGTCCCTGCGCACCTGTCCGTGGAAACAGAAGCCCTCCCTGCCACTCAGAGCACCGCGCCATTTCCCCTAGGCCACACTGCCCAGCAGCACTCTCAGCCCCGCACAGACAGTGTGCTAAGGACAGACTTGGATACCGGGGGCCTGGGCGGGGGATTTTCCATGGAACTCTCTCAGGGCCCCGTGCCCTGTGTCGCCCGGGAGTGCCCATGCCCTTCCTTGACCCCGCAGGACACTTGCATCCAGCAATAAGCAGCCCTCTGCCTCCACGGGGTTCAAACACCTGGGCCCGGTGAGCGGGCACCTGGCGTACGTGGAGGCAAACCCGCGGACCCCTCTGGCCCGAACCCACCACTGCGAAGATCCCCCTTTTCTTCCATCCGTAAAGGGGTCCTCCTTGGGGAGTGGAGGAACATGGGGAGGCCCCCAGGAGATGGCTTTTCTCCGAGCCGAGTCTGCCTGGTTTCGGGCCAACACCTGGGCCGCGCATGCGCACTCAGGCTCCCAAGCACACGCCTCCCTCGGCTCACCAGACCCACCCTTTAGAGGTCACAGCAGTTCCACACGGTCCCTGGGCACCTGTCCGTGGACACAGGAGCCCTCCCTGCCACCTAGAGGACCACGCGATTTCCGCGGGGAACACTGCCCAGAAGCACTCCCAGCCTGGCACAGACACTGTGCGCAGGATAGACTTGTGGACCAGGGGCCTGGGCGGGGAATTTTCCAGGGAATTCTCTAAAGGCCAGGTGCCCTCTGTCGCCCTGGGAGTGCCCACGCCGTCCCTTAACCCTGCAGGACACTATCATCCAGCAATAAGCAGCCCTCTGCCTCCACGGGGCTCAAACACCTGGGCCCGTTGTGCGAGCACCTGGCGTACGTGCAGGCAAACCCGCCGACCCCTCTGGCCCGAACCCACCACTGCGAAGATCCCCCATTTCTTCCATCCGTAAAGGGGTGCTCCTTGGGGACTGGAGGAACATGGGGAGACCCCCAGGAGATGGCTTTTCTCCGAGCCGCGGCTGGCTCCTTTCGGGCCTATTCGTGGGCCGCGCATGCGCACTCAGGCTCCCAAGCACACGCCTCCCTCGGCTCACCTGACCCACCCTTGAGCTGTCAGACCATTTGCACAGGGTCCCTAGGCACCTGTCTGGAAACGGAAGCCCACCCCGCCACCCAGAGGACCGCGCGATTTCCCATGGGCCACACTTCCCAGCAGCTCTCCCAGCTCCTCAGACACAGTGTGCGCAGGAAAGACTTGGGGAACGGGGGCCTGGGCGGGGGATTTTCCAGGGGGCTGTCTGATGACCAGGCGTCCTCTCTCGCCCGGTGAGTGTCCAAGCCGTCCCTTGACCCCCGCAGGAGACCTGATTCCTGCCATAAGCGGCCCTCTAGCCACATGGGGCAGGGACACCTGGGCCCGGTGTGCCAGCAACTGGCCTACATGGAGGCAAACAAACAGACACCTCAGGCCCGACCCCACCACTGCGAAGATCCCCCTTTTCTTCCATCCGTAAAGGGGTCACGCTTCAGGAGTGGAAGAACACGGGGAGGCCCCCAGGAGATGGCTTTTCTCCGAGCCGCGGCTGGCTCCTTTCTGGCCTATATGTGGGCCGTGCATGCGCACTCAGGCTCCCTACCACAAGCCTCCCTCGGGTCACGGGACCCACACTAGAGGTGTCTCCTGACCCACCCTTGAGGGGTCACGCGACCCACCCCTGAGTGCTCTCGTGACCCACACCTGAGGGGTCACGTGACCCACCCCTGAGGAGTCTCGTGACCCACCCCTGAGGGGTCACGTGACCCACCCCTGAGGGGTCACGTGACGCACCCCTGAGGGGTCACGTGACCCACCCCTGAGGGGTCACATGACGCACCCCTGAGGGGTCACGTGACGCACCCCTGAGGGGGTCTCGTGACCCACCCCTGAGGGGTCACGTGACGCACCCCTGAGGGGTCACATGACCCACCCCTGAGGGGTCTCGTGACCCACCCCTGAGGGGTCATGTGACCCACCCCTGAGGGGTCACGTGACGCACCCCTGGGGGGTCACGTGACGCACCCTTGAGGGGTCATGTGACCCACCCCTGAGGGGTCACGTGACCCACCCCTGACGGGTCACGTGACCCAACCCTGAGGGGTCACGTGACCCACCCCTGAGGGGTCTCGTGACCCACCCTTGAGGGTCACGTGCCCCACCCTTGAGGGGTCTCGAGACCCACCCTTGTGGGGTCACGTGCCCCACCCTTGAGGGGTCTCGAGACCCACCCTTGGGAGGTCACCTGTCCCACCCTGGAGGGGTCAGGTGACCCGCCCTTGAGAGGTCACAGCAGTTTCAGAGGGTCCCTGCGCACCTGTCCGTGGAAACAGAAGCCCTCCCTGCCACTCAGAGCACCGCGCCATTTCCCCTAGGCCACACTGCCCAGCAGCACTCTCAGCCCCGCACAGACAGTGTGCTAAGGACAGACTTGGATACCGGGGGCCTGGGCGGGGGATTTTCCATGGAACTCTCTCAGGGCCCCGTGCCCTGTGTCGCCCGGGAGTGCCCATGCCCTTCCTTGACCCCGCAGGACACTTGCATCCAGCAATAAGCAGCCCTCTGCCTCCACGGGGCTCAAACACCTGGGCCCGGTGTGCGGGCACCTGGCGTACGTGGAGGCAAACCCGCGGACCCCTCTGGCCCGAACCCACCACTGCGAAGATCCCCCTTTTCTTCCATCCGTAAAGGGGTCCTCCTTGGGGAGTGGAGGAACATGGGGAGGCCCCCAGGAGATGGCTTTTCTCCGAGCCGAGTCTGCCTGGTTTCGGGCCAACACCTGGGCCGCGCATGCGCACTCAGGCTCCCAAGCACACGCCTCCCTCGGCTCACCTGACCCACCCTTGAGCTGTCAGACCATTTGCACAGGGTCCCTAGGCACCTGTCTGGAAACGGAAGCCCACCCCGCCACCCAGAGGACCGCGCGATTTCCCATGGGCCACACTTCCCAGCAGCTCTCCCAGCTCCTCAGACACAGTGTGCGCAGGAAAGACTTGGGGAACGGGGGCCTGGGCGGGGGATTTTCCAGGGGGCTGTCTGATGACCAGGCGTCCTCTCTCGCCCGGTGAGTGTCCAAGCCGTCCCTTGACCCCCGCAGGAGACCTGATTCCTGCCATAAGCGGCCCTCTAGCCACATGGGGCAGGGACACCTGGGCCCGGTGTGCCAGCAACTGGCCTACATGGAGGCAAACAAACAGACACCTCAGGCCCGACCCCACCACTGCGAAGATCCCCCTTTTCTTCCATCTGTAAAGGGGTCACGCTTCAGGAGTGGAAGAACACGGGGAGGCCCCCAGGAGATGGCTTTTCTCCGAGCCGCGGCTGGCTCCTTTCTGGCCTATATGTGGGCCGTGCATGCGCACTCAGGCTCCCTACCACAAGTCTCCCTCGGGTCACGGGACCCACACTAGAGGTGTCTCCTGACCCACCCTTGAGGGGTCACGCGACCCACCCCTGAGTGGTCTCGTGACCCACACCTGAGCGGTCACGTGACCCACCCCTGAGGAGTCTCGTGACCCACACCTGAGGGGTCACGTGACGCACCCCTGGGGGGTCACGTGACGCACCCCTGAGGGGTCACGTGACGCACCCCTGAGGGGTCACGTGACCCACCCCTGAGGGGTCACGTGACCCACCCCTGAGGGGTCATGTGACCCACCCCTGAGGGGTCACGTGACGCACCTCTGGGGGGTCTCGTGACCCACCCCTGAGGGGTCATGTGACCCACCCCTGAGGGGTCACGTGACGCAACCCTGGGGGGTCACGTGACGCACCCCTGGGGGGTCACGGGACCCACCCCTGAGTGGTCTGGTGACCCACACCTGAGGGGTCACGTGACCCACCCCTGAGGAGTCTCATGACCCACACCTGAGGGGTCACGTGACCCACCCCTGAGGGGTCACGTGACGCACCCCTGAGGGGTCACGTGACCCACCCCTGAGGGGTCACGTGACGCACCCCTGAGGGGTCACATGACCCACCCCTGTGGGGTCTCGTGACCCACCCCTGAGGGGTCACGTGACCCACCCCTGAGGGGTCACGTGACGCACCCCTGGGGGGTCACGTGACGCACCCCTGAGGGGTCACGTGACCCACCCCTGAGGGATCACGTGACCCACCCCTGACGGGTCACGTGACCCAACCCTGAGGGGTCACGTGACCCACCCCTGAGGGGTCTCGTGACCCACCCTTGAGGGTCACGTGCCCCACCCTTGAGGGGTCTCGAGACCCAACCTTGTGGGGTCACGTGCCCCACCCTTGAGGGGTCTCGAGACCCACCCTTGGGAGGTCACCTGTCCCACCCTGGAGGGGTCAGGTGACCCGCCCTTGAGAGGTCACAGCAGTTTCAGAGGGTCCCTGCGCACCTGTCCGTGGAAACAGAAGCCCTCCCTGCCACTCAGAGCACCGCGCCATTTCCCCTAGGCCACACTGCCCAGCAGCACTCTCAGCCCCGCACAGACAGTGTGCTAAGGACAGACTTGGATACCGGGGGCCTGGGCGGGGGATTTTCCATGGAACTCTCTCAGGGCCCCGTGCCCTGTGTCGCCCGGGAGTGCCCATGCCCTTCCTTGACCCCGCAGGACACTTGCATCCAGCAATAAGCAGCCCTCTGCCTCCACGGGGTTCAAACACCTGGGCCCGGTGAGCGGGCACCTGGCGTACGTGGAGGCAAACCCGCGGACCCCTCTGGCCCGAACCCACCACTGCGAAGATCCCCCTTTTCTTCCATCCGTAAAGGGGTCCTCCTTGGGGAGTGGAGGAACATGGGGAGGCCCCCAGGAGATGGCTTTTCTCCGAGCCGAGTCTGCCTGGTTTCGGGCCAACACCTGGGCCGCGCATGCGCACTCAGGCTCCCAAGCACACGCCTCCCTCGGCTCACCAGACCCACCCTTTAGAGGTCACAGCAGTTCCACACGGTCCCTGGGCACCTGTCCGTGGACACAGGAGCCCTCCCTGCCACCTAGAGGACCACGCGATTTCCGCGGGGAACACTGCCCAGAAGCACTCCCAGCCTGGCACAGACACTGTGCGCAGGATAGACTTGTGGACCAGGGGCCTGGGCGGGGAATTTTCCAGGGAATTCTCTAAAGGCCAGGTGCCCTCTGTCGCCCTGGGAGTGCCCACGCCGTCCCTTAACCCTGCAGGACACTATCATCCAGCAATAAGCAGCCCTCTGCCTCCACGGGGCTCAAACACCTGGGCCCGTTGTGCGAGCACCTGGCGTACGTGCAGGCAAACCCGCCGACCCCTCTGGCCCGAACCCACCACTGCGAAGATCCCCCATTTCTTCCATCCGTAAAGGGGTGCTCCTTGGGGACTGGAGGAACATGGGGAGACCCCCAGGAGATGGCTTTTCTCCGAGCCGCGGCTGGCTCCTTTCGGGCCTATTCGTGGGCCGCGCATGCGCACTCAGGCTCCCAAGCACACGCCTCCCTCGGCTCACCTGACCCACCCTTGAGCTGTCAGACCATTTGCACAGGGTCCCTAGGCACCTGTCTGGAAACGGAAGCCCACCCCGCCACCCAGAGGACCGCGCGATTTCCCATGGGCCACACTTCCCAGCAGCTCTCCCAGCTCCTCAGACACAGTGTGCGCAGGAAAGACTTGGGGAACGGGGGCCTGGGCGGGGGATTTTCCAGGGGGCTGTCTGATGACCAGGCGTCCTCTCTCGCCCGGTGAGTGTCCAAGCCGTCCCTTGACCCCCGCAGGAGACCTGATTCCTGCCATAAGCGGCCCTCTAGCCACATGGGGCAGGGACACCTGGGCCCGGTGTGCCAGCAACTGGCCTACATGGAGGCAAACAAACAGACACCTCAGGCCCGACCCCACCACTGCGAAGATCCCCCTTTTCTTCCATCCGTAAAGGGGTCACGCTTCAGGAGTGGAAGAACACGGGGAGGCCCCCAGGAGATGGCTTTTCTCCGAGCCGCGGCTGGCTCCTTTCTGGCCTATATGTGGGCCGTGCATGCGCACTCAGGCTCCCGACCACAAGTCTCCCTCGGGTCACGGGACCCACACTAGAGGTGTCTCCTGACCCACCCTTGAGGGGTCACGCGACCCACCCCTGAGTGGTCTCGTGACCCACACCTGAGGGGTCACGTGACCCACCCCTGAGGAGTCTCGTGACCCACCCCTGAGGGGTCACGTGACGCACCCCTGGGGGGTCACGTGACGCACCCCTGAGGGGTCTCGTGACCCACCCCTGAGGGGTCATGTGACCCACCCCTGAGGGGTCACGTGACGCACCTCTGGGGGGTCACGTGACACACCCCTGAGGGGTCACGTGACCCACCCCTGACGGGTCACGTGACCCACCCCTGAGGGGTCTAGTGACCCACCCCTGACGGGTCACGTGACCCAACCCTGAGGGGTCACGTGACCCAACCCTGAGGGGTCTCGTGACCCACCCTTGAGGGTCACGTGCCCCACCCTTGAGGGGTCTCGAGACCCACTCTTGTGGGGTCACGTGCCCCACCCTTGAGGGGTCTCGAGACCCACCCTTGGGAGGTCACCTGTCCCACCCTGGAGGGGTCAGGTGACCCGCCCTTGAGAGGTCACAGCAGTTTCAGAGGGTCCCTGCGCACCTGTCCGTGGAAACAGAAGCCCTCCCTGCCACTCAGAGCACCGCGCCATTTCCCCTAGGCCACACTGCCCAGCAGCACTCTCAGCCCCGCACAGACAGTGTGCTAAGGACAGACTTGGATACCGGGGGCCTGGGCGGGGGATTTTCCATGGAACTCTCTCAGGGCCCGGTGCCCTGTGTCGCCCGGGAGTGCCCATGCCCTTCCTTGACCCCGCAGGACACTTGCATCCAGCAATAAGCAGCCCTCTGCCTCCACGGGGCTCAAACACCTGGGCCCGGTGTGCGGGCACCTGGCGTACGTGGAGGCAAACCCGCGGACCCCTCTGGCCCGAACCCACCACTGCGAAGATCCCCCTTTTCTTCCATCCGTAAAGGGGTCCTCCTTGGGGAGTGGAGGAACATGGGGAGGCCCCCAGGAGATGGCTTTTCTCCCAGCCGAGTCTGCCTGGTTTCGGGCCAACACCTGGGCCGCGCATGCGCACTCAGGCTCCCAAGCACACGCCTCCCTCGGCTCAACAGACCCACCCTTTAGAGGTCACAGCAGTTCCACAAGGTCCCTGGGCACCTGTCCGTGGACACAGGAGCCCTCCCTGCCACCTAGAGGACCACGCGATTTCCCCTGGGGAACACTGCCCAGAAGCACTCCCAGCCTGGCACAGACACTGTGCGCAGGATAGACTTGTGGACCAGGGGCCTGGGCGGGGAATTTTCCAGGGAATTCTCTAAAGGCCAGGTGCCCTCTGTCGCCCTGGGAGTGCCCACGCCGTCCCTTAACCCTGCAGGACACTATCATCCAGCAATAAGCAGCCCTCTGCCTCCACGGGGCTCAAACACCTGGGCCCGTTGTGCGAGCACCTGGCGTACGTGCAGGCAAACCCGCCGACCCCTCTGGCCCGAACCAACCACTGCGAAGATCCCCCATTTCTTCCATCCGTAAAGGGGTGCTCCTTGGGGACTGGAGGAACATGGGGAGACCCCCAGGAGATGGCTTTTCTCCGAGCCGCGGCTGGCTCCTTTCGGGCCTATTCGTGGGCCGCGCATGCACACTCAGGCTCCCAAGCACACGCCTCCCTCGGCTCACCTGACCCACCCTTGAGCTGTCAGACCATTTGCACAGGGTCCCTAGGCACCTGTCTGGAAACGGAAGCCCACCCCGCCACCCAGAGGACCGCGCGATTTCCCATGGGCCACACTTCCCAGCAGCTCTCCCAGCTCCTCAGACACAGTGTGCGCAGGAAAGACTTGGGGAACGGGGGCCTGGGCGGGGGATTTTCCAGGGGGCTGTCTGATGACCAGGCGTCCTCTCTCGCCCGGTGAGTGTCCAAGCCGTCCCTTGACCCCCGCAGGAGACCTGATTCCTGCCATAAGCGGCCCTCTAGCCACATGGGGCAGGGACACCTGGGCCCGGTGTGCCAGCAACTGGCCTACATGGAGGCAAACAAACAGACACCTCAGGCCCGACCCCACCACTGCGAAGATCCCCCTTTTCTTCCATCCGTAAAGGGGTCACGCTTCAGGAGTGGAAGAACACGGGGAGGCCCCCAGGAGATGGCTTTTCTCCGAGCCGCGGCTGGCTCCTTTCTGGCCTATATGTGGGCCGTGCATGCGCACTCAGGCTCCCTACCACAAGCCTCCCTCGGGTCACGGGACCCACACTAGAGGTGTCTCCTGACCCACCCTTGAGGGGTCACGCGACCCACCCCTGAGTGGTCTCGTGACCCACACCTGAGGGGTCACGTGACCCACCCCTGAGGAGTCTCGTGACCCACCCCTGAGGGGTCACGTGACCCACCCCTGAGGAGTCTCGTGACCCACCCCTGAGGGGTCACGTGACCCACCCCTGAGGGGTCACGTGACGCACCCCTGAGGGGTCACGTGACCCACCCCTGAGGGGTCACGTGACGCACCCCTGAGGGGTCACGTGACCCACCCCTGAGGGGTCATGTGACCCACCCCTGAGGGGTCACGTGACGCAACCCTGGGGGGTCACGTGACGCACCCCTGGGGGGTCACGTGAACCACCCCTGAGGGGTCACGTGACCCACCCCTGAGGGGTCTCGTGACCCACCCCTGACGGGTCACGTGACCCAACCCTGAGGGGTCACGTGACCCACCCCTGAGGGGTCTCGTGACCCACCCTGGAGGGTCACGTGCCCCACCCTTGATGGGTCTCGAGACCCACCCTTGCCGGGTCACGTGCCCCACCCTTGAGGGGTCTCGAGACCCACCCTTGGGAGGTCACCTGTCCCACCCTGGAGGGGTCAGGTGACCCGCCCTTGAGAGGTCACAGCAGTTTCAGAGGGTCCCTGCGCACCTGTCCGTGGAAACAGAAGCCCTCCCTGCCACTCAGAGCACCGCGCCATTTCCCCTAGGCCACACTGCCCAGCAGCACTCTCAGCCCCGCACAGACAGTGTGCTAAGGACAGACTTGGATACCGGGGGCCTGGGCGGGGGATTTTCCATGGAACTCTCTCAGGGCCCCGTGCCCTGTGTCGCCCGGGAGTGCCCATGCCCTTCCTTGACCCCGCAGGACACTTGCATCCAGCAATAAGCAGCCCTCTGCCTCCACGGGGCTCAAACACCTGGGCCCGGTGTGCGGGCACCTGGCGTACGTGGAGGCAAACCCGCGGACCCCTCTGGCCCGAACCCACCACTGCGAAGATCCCCCTTTTCTTCCATCCGTAAAGGGGTCCTCCTTGGGGAGTGGAGGAACATGGGGAGGCCCCCAGGAGATGGCTTTTCTCCGAGCCGAGTCTGCCTGGTTTCGGGCCAACACCTGGGCCGCGCATGCGCACTCAGGCTCCCAAGCACACGCCTCCCTCGGCTCACCAGACCCACCCTTTAGAGGTCACAGCAGTTCCACACGGTCCCTGGGCACCTGTCCGTGGACACAGGAGCCCTCCCTGCCACCTAGAGGACCACGCGATTTCCCCTGGGGAACACTGCCCAGAAGCACTCCCAGCCTGGCACAGACACTGTGCGCAGGATAGACTTGTGGACCAGGGGCCTGGGCGGGGAATTTTCCAGGGAATTCTCTAAAGGCCAGGTGCCCTCTGTCGCCCTGGGAGTGCCCACGCCGTCCCTTAACCCTGCAGGACACTATCATCCAGCAATAAGCAGCCCTCTGCCTCCACGGGGCTCAAACACCTGGGCCCGTTGTGCGAGCACCTGGCGTACGTGCAGGCAAACCCGCCGACCCCTCTGGCCCGAACCCACCACTGCGAAGATCCCCCATTTCTTCCATCCGTAAAGGGGTGCTCCTTGGGGACTGGAGGAACATGGGGAGACCCCCAGGAGATGGCTTTTCTCCCGGCCGCGGCTGGCTCCTTTCGGGCCTATTCGTGGGCCGCGCATGCACACTCAGGCTCCCAAGCACACGCCTCCCTCGGCTCACCTGACCCACCCTTGAGCTGTCAGACCATTTGCACAGGGTCCCTAGGCACCTGTCTGGAAACGGAAGCCCACCCCGCCACCCAGAGGACCGCGCGATTTCCCATGGGCCACACTTCCCAGCAGCTCTCCCAGCTCCTCAGACACAGTGTGCGCAGGAAAGACTTGGGGAACGGGGGCCTGGGCGGGGGATTTTCCAGGGGGCTGTCTGATGACCAGGCGTCCTCTCTCGCCCGGTGAGTGTCCAAGCCGTCCCTTGACCCCCGCAGGAGACCTGATTCCTGCCATAAGCGGCCCTCTAGCCACATGGGGCAGGGACACCTGGGCCCGGTGTGCCAGCAACTGGCCTACATGGAGGCAAACAAACAGACACCTCAGGCCCGACCCCACCACTGCGAAGATCCCCCTTTTCTTCCATCCGTAAAGGGGTCACGCTTCAGGAGTGGAAGAACACGGGGAGGCCCCCAGGAGATGGCTTTTCTCCGAGCCGCGGCTGGCTCCTTTCTGGCCTATATGTGGGCCGTGCATGCGCACTCAGGCTCCCTACCACAAGCCTCCCTCGGGTCACGGGACCCACACTAGAGGTGTCTCCTGACCCACCCTTGAGGGGTCACGCGACCCACCCCTGAGTGCTCTCGTGACCCACACCTGAGGGGTCACGTGACCCACCCCTGAGGAGTCTCGTGACCCACCCCTGAGGGGTCACGTGACCCACCCCTGAGGGGTCACGTGACGCACCCCTGAGGGGTCACGTGACCCACCCCTGAGGGGTCACATGACGCACCCCTGAGGGGTCACGTGACGCACCCCTGAGGGGTCTCGTGACCCACCCCTGAGGGGTCACGTGACGCACCCCTGAGGGGTCACATGACCCACCCCTGAGGGGTCTCGTGACCCACCCCTGAGGGGTCATGTGACCCACCCCTGAGGGGTCACGTGACGCACCCCTGGGGGGTCACGTGACGCACCCTTGAGGGGTCATGTGACCCACCCCTGAGGGGTCACGTGACCCACCCCTGACGGGTCACGTGACCCAACCCTGAGGGGTCACGTGACCCACCCCTGAGGGGTCTCGTGACCCACCCTTGAGGGTCACGTGCCCCACCCTTGAGGGGTCTCGAGACCCACCCTTGTGGGGTCACGTGCCCCACCCTTGAGGGGTCTCGAGACCCACCCTTGGGAGGTCACCTGTCCCACCCTGGAGGGGTCAGGTGACCCGCCCTTGAGAGGTCACAGCAGTTTCAGAGGGTCCCTGCGCACCTGTCCGTGGAAACAGAAGCCCTCCCTGCCACTCAGAGCACCGCGCCATTTCCCCTAGGCCACACTGCCCAGCAGCACTCTCAGCCCCGCACAGACAGTGTGCTAAGGACAGACTTGGATACCGGGGGCCTGGGCGGGGGATTTTCCATGGAACTCTCTCAGGGCCCCGTGCCCTGTGTCGCCCGGGAGTGCCCATGCCCTTCCTTGACCCCGCAGGACACTTGCATCCAGCAATAAGCAGCCCTCTGCCTCCACGGGGCTCAAACACCTGGGCCCGGTGTGCGGGCACCTGGCGTACGTGGAGGCAAACCCGCGGACCCCTCTGGCCCGAACCCACCACTGCGAAGATCCCCCTTTTCTTCCATCCGTAAAGGGGTCCTCCTTGGGGAGTGGAGGAACATGGGGAGGCCCCCAGGAGATGGCTTTTCTCCGAGCCGAGTCTGCCTGGTTTCGGGCCAACACCTGGGCCGCGCATGCGCACTCAGGCTCCCAAGCACACGCCTCCCTCGGCTCACCTGACCCACCCTTGAGCTGTCAGACCATTTGCACAGGGTCCCTAGGCACCTGTCTGGAAACGGAAGCCCACCCCGCCACCCAGAGGACCGCGCGATTTCCCATGGGCCACACTTCCCAGCAGCTCTCCCAGCTCCTCAGACACAGTGTGCGCAGGAAAGACTTGGGGAACGGGGGCCTGGGCGGGGGATTTTCCAGGGGGCTGTCTGATGACCAGGCGTCCTCTCTCGCCCGGTGAGTGTCCAAGCCGTCCCTTGACCCCCGCAGGAGACCTGATTCCTGCCATAAGCGGCCCTCTAGCCACATGGGGCAGGGACACCTGGGCCCGGTGTGCCAGCAACTGGCCTACATGGAGGCAAACAAACAGACACCTCAGGCCCGACCCCACCACTGCGAAGATCCCCCTTTTCTTCCATCCGTAAAGGGGTCACGCTTCAGGAGTGGAAGAACACGGGGAGGCCCCCAGGAGATGGCTTTTCTCCGAGCCGCGGCTGGCTCCTTTCTGGCCTATATGTGGGCCGTGCATGCGCACTCAGGCTCCCTACCACAAGTCTCCCTCGGGTCACGGGACCCACACTAGAGGTGTCTCCTGACCCACCCTTGAGGGGTCACGCGACCTACCCCTGAGTGGTCTCGTGACCCACACCTGAGGGGTCACGTGACCCACCCCTGAGGAGTCTCGTGACCCACCCCTGAGGGGTCACGTGACGCACCCCTGGGGGCTCACGTGACGCACCCCTGGGGGGTCACGTGACGCACCCCTGAGGGGTCACGTGACGCACCCCTGAGGGGTCACGTGACCCACCCCTGAGGGGTCATGTGACCCACCCCTGAGGGGTCACGTGACCCACCCCTGAGGGGTCTCGTGACCCACCCCTGAGGGGTCATGTGACCCACCCCTGAGGGGTCACGTGACGCAACCCTGGGGGGTCACGTGACGCACCCCTGGGGGGTCACGTGAACCACCCCTGAGGGGTCACGTGACCCACCCCTGAGGGGTCTCGTGACCCACCCCTGACGGGTCACGTGACCCAACCCTGAGGGGTCACGTGACCCACCCCTGAGGGGTCTCGTGACCCACCCTGGAGGGTCACGTGCCCCACCCTTGAGGGGTCTCGAGACCCACCCTTGTGGGGTCACGTGCCCCACCCTTGAGGGGTCTCGAGACCCACCCTTGGGAGGTCACCTGTCCCACCCTGGAGGGGTCAGGTGACCCGCCCTTGAGAGGTCACAGCAGTTTCAGAGGGTCCCTGCGCACCTGTCCGTGGAAACAGAAGCCCTCCCTGCCACTCAGAGCACCGCGCCATTTCCCCTAGGCCACACTGCCCAGCAGCACTCTCAGCCCCGCACAGACAGTGTGCTAAGGACAGACTTGGATACCGGGGGCCTGGGCGGGGGATTTTCCATGGAACTCTCTCAGGGCCCCGTGCCCTGTGTCGCCCGGGAGTGCCCATGCCCTTCCTTGACCCCGCAGGACACTTGCATCCAGCAATAAGCAGCCCTCTGCCTCCACGGGGCTCAAACACCTGGGCCCGGTGTGCGGGCACCTGGCGTACGTGGAGGCAAACCCGCGGACCCCTCTGGCCCGAACCCACCACTGCGAAGATCCCCCTTTTCTTCCATCCGTAAAGGGGTCCTCCTTGGGGAGTGGAGGAACATGGGGAGGCCCCCAGGAGATGGCTTTTCTCCGAGCCGAGTCTGCCTGGTTTCGGGCCAACACCTGGGCCGCGCATGCGCACTCAGGCTCCCAAGCACACGCCTCCCTCGGCTCACCAGACCCACCCTTTAGAGGTCACAGCAGTTCCACACGGTCCCTGGGCACCTGTCCGTGGACACAGGAGCCCTCCCTGCCACCTAGAGGACCACGCGATTTCCCCTGGGGAACACTGCCCAGAAGCACTCCCAGCCTGGCACAGACACTGTGCGCAGGATAGACTTGTGGACCAGGGGCTGGGCGGGGAATTTTCCAGGGAATTCTCTAAAGGCCAGGTGCCCTCTGTCGCCCTGGGAGTGCCCACGCCGTCCCTTAACCCTGCAGGACACTATCATCCAGCAATAAGCAGCCCTCTGCCTCCACGGGGCTCAAACACCTGGGCCCGTTGTGCGAGCACCTGGCGTACGTGCAGGCAAACCCGCCGACCCCTCTGGCCCGAACCCACCACTGCGAAGATCCCCCATTTCTTCCATCCGTAAAGGGGTGCTCCTTGGGGACTGGAGGAACATGGGGAGACCCCCAGGAGATGGCTTTTCTCCCGGCCGCGGCTGGCTCCTTTCGGGCCTATTCGTGGGCCGCGCATGCACACTCAGGCTCCCAAGCACACGCCTCCCTCGGCTCACCTGACCCACCCTTGAGCTGTCAGACCATTTGCACAGGGTCCCTAGGCACCTGTCTGGAAACGGAAGCCCACCCCGCCACCCAGAGGACCGCGCGATTTCCCATGGGCCACACTTCCCAGCAGCTCTCCCAGCTCCTCAGACACAGTGTGCGCAGGAAAGACTTGGGGAACGGGGGGCCTGGGCGGGGGATTTTCCAGGGGGCTGTCTGATGACCAGGCGTCCTCTCTCGCCCGGTGAGTGTCCAAGCCGTCCCTTGACCCCCGCAGGAGACCTGATTCCTGCCATAAGCGGCCCTCTAGCCACATGGGGCAGGGACACCTGGGCCCGGTGTGCCAGCAACTGGCCTACATGGAGGCAAACAAACAGACACCTCAGGCCCGACCCCACCACTGCGAAGATCCCCCTTTTCTTCCATCCGTAAAGGGGTCACGCTTCAGGAGTGGAAGAACACGGGGAGGCCCCCAGGAGATGGCTTTTCTCCGAGCCGCGGCTGGCTCCTTTCTGGCCTATATGTGGGCCGTGCATGCGCACTCAGGCTCCCTACCACAAGCCTCCCTCGGGTCACGGGACCCACACTAGAGGTGTCTCCTGACCCACCCTTGAGGGGTCACGCGACCCACCCCTGAGTGCTCTCGTGACCCACACCTGAGGGGTCACGTGACCCACCCCTGAGGAGTCTCGTGACCCACCCCTGAGGGGTCACGTGACCCACCCCTGAGGGGTCACGTGACGCACCCCTGAGGGGTCACGTGACCCACCCCTGAGGGGTCACATGACGCACCCCTGAGGGGTCACGTGACGCACCCCTGAGGGGTCTCGTGACCCACCCCTGAGGGGTCACGTGACGCACCCCTGAGGGGTCACATGACCCACCCCTGAGGGGTCTCGTGACCCACCCCTGAGGGGTCATGTGACCCACCCCTGAGGGGTCACGTGACGCACCCCTGGGGGGTCACGTGACGCACCCTTGAGGGGTCATGTGACCCACCCCTGAGGGGTCACGTGACCCACCCCTGACGGGTCACGTGACCCAACCCTGAGGGGTCACGTGACCCACCCCTGAGGGGTCTCGTGACCCACCCTTGAGGGTCACGTGCCCCACCCTTGAGGGGTCTCGAGACCCACCCTTGTGGGGTCACGTGCCCCACCCTTGAGGGGTCTCGAGACCCACCCTTGGGAGGTCACCTGTCCCACCCTGGAGGGGTCAGGTGACCCGCCCTTGAGAGGTCACAGCAGTTTCAGAGGGTCCCTGCGCACCTGTCCGTGGAAACAGAAGCCCTCCCTGCCACTCAGAGCACCGCGCCATTTCCCCTAGGCCACACTGCCCAGCAGCACTCTCAGCCCCGCACAGACAGTGTGCTAAGGACAGACTTGGATACCGGGGGCCTGGGCGGGGGATTTTCCATGGAACTCTCTCAGGGCCCGGTGCCCTGTGTCGCCCGGGAGTGCCCATGCCCTTCCTTGACCCCGCAGGACACTTGCATCCAGCAATAAGCAGCCCTCTGCCTCCACGGGGCTCAAACACCTGGGCCCGGTGTGCGGGCACCTGGCGTACGTGGAGGCAAACCCGCGGACCCCTCTGGCCCGAACCCACCACTGCGAAGATCCCCCTTTTCTTCCATCCGTAAAGGGGTCCTCCTTGGGGAGTGGAGGAACATGGGGAGGCCCCCAGGAGATGGCTTTTCTCCGAGCCGAGTCTGCCTGGTTTCGGGCCAACACCTGGGCCGCGCATGCGCACTCAGGCTCCCAAGCACACGCCTCCCTCGGCTCACCTGACCCACCCTTGAGCTGTCAGACCATTTGCACAGGGTCCCTAGGCACCTGTCTGGAAACGGAAGCCCACCCCGCCACCCAGAGGACCGCGCGATTTCCCATGGGCCACACTTCCCAGCAGCTCTCCCAGCTCCTCAGACACAGTGTGCGCAGGAAAGACTTGGGGAACGGGGGCCTGGGCGGGGGATTTTCCAGGGGGCTGTCTGATGACCAGGCGTCCTCTCTCGCCCGGTGAGTGTCCAAGCCGTCCCTTGACCCCCGCAGGAGACCTGATTCCTGCCATAAGCGGCCCTCTAGCCACATGGGGCAGGGACACCTGGGCCCGGTGTGCCAGCAACTGGCCTACATGGAGGCAAACAAACAGACACCTCAGGCCCGACCCCACCACTGCGAAGATCCCCCTTTTCTTCCATCCGTAAAGGGGTCACGCTTCAGGAGTGGAAGAACACGGGGAGGCCCCCAGGAGATGGCTTTTCTCCGAGCCGCGGCTGGCTCCTTTCTGGCCTATATGTGGGCCGTGCATGCGCACTCAGGCTCCCTACCACAAGTCTCCCTCGGGTCACGGGACCCACACTAGAGGTGTCTCCTGACCCACCCTTGAGGGGTCACGCGACCTACCCCTGAGTGGTCTCGTGACCCACACCTGAGGGGTCACGTGACCCACCCCTGAGGAGTCTCGTGACCCACACCTGAGGGGTCACGTGACGCACCCCTGGGGGGTCACGTGACGCACCCCTGAGGGGTCACGTGACGCACCCCTGAGGGGTCACGTGACCCACCCCTGAGGGGTCACGTGACCCACCCCTGAGGGGTCATGTGACCCACCCCTGAGGGGTCACGTGACGCACCTCTGGGGGGTCTCGTGACCCACCCCTGAGGGGTCATGTGACCCACCCCTGAGGGGTCACGTGACGCAACCCTGGGGGGTCACGTGACGAACCCCTGGGGGGTCACGTGAACCACCCCTGAGGGGTCACGTGACCCACCCCTGAGGGGTCTCGTGACCCACCCCTGACGGGTCACGTGACCCAACCCTGAGGGGTCACGTGACCCACCCCTGAGGGGTCTCGTGACCCACCCTGGAGGGTCACGTGCCCCACCCTTGATGGGTCTCGAGACCCACCCTTGCGGGGTCACGTGCCCCACCCTTGAGGGGTCTCGAGACCCACCCTTGGGAGGTCACCTGTCCCACCCTGGAGGGGTCAGGTGACCCGCCCTTGAGAGGTCACAGCAGTTTCAGAGGGTCCCTGCGCACCTGTCCGTGGAAACAGAAGCCCTCCCTGCCACTCAGAGCACCGCGCCATTTCCCCTAGGCCACACTGCCCAGCAGCACTCTCAGCCCCGCACAGACAGTGTGCTAAGGACAGACTTGGATACCGGGGGCCTGGGCGGGGGATTTTCCATGGAACTCTCTCAGGGCCCCGTGCCCTGTGTCGCCCGGGAGTGCCCATGCCCTTCCTTGACCCCGCAGGACACTTGCATCCAGCAATAAGCAGCCCTCTGCCTCCACGGGGCTCAAACACCTGGGCCCGGTGTGCGGGCACCTGGCGTACGTGGAGGCAAACCCGCGGACCCCTCTGGCCCGAACCCACCACTGCGAAGATCCCCCTTTTCTTCCATCCGTAAAGGGGTCCTCCTTGGGGAGTGGAGGAACATGGGGAGGCCCCAGGAGATGGCTTTTCTCCGAGCCGAGTCTGCCTGGTTTCGGGCCAACACCTGGGCCGCGCATGCGCACTCAGGCTCCCAAGCACACACCTCCCTCGGCTCACCAGACCCACCCTTTAGAGGTCACAGCAGTTCCACACGGTCCCTGGGCACCTGTCCGTGGACACAGGAGCCCTCCCTGCCACCTAGAGGACCACGCGATTTCCGCTGGGGAACACTGCCCAGAAGCACTCCCAGCCTGGCACAGACACTGTGCGCAGGATAGACTTGTGGACCAGGGGCCTGGGCGGGGAATTATCCAGGGAATTCTCTAAAGGCCAGGTGCCCTCTGTTGCCCTGGGAGTGCCCACGCTGTCCCTTAACCCTGCAGGACACTATCATCCAGCAATAAGCAGCCCTCTGCCTCCACGGGGCTCAAACACCTGGGCCCGTTGTGCGAGCACCTGGCGTACGTGCAGGCAAACCCGCCGACCCCTCTGGCCCGAACCCACCACTGCGAAGATCCCCCATTTCTTCCATCCGTAAAGGGGTGCTCCTTGGGGACTGGAGGAACATGGGGAGACCCCCAGGAGATGGCTTTACTCTGAGCCGCGGCTGGCTCCTTTCGGGCCTATTCGTGGGCCGCGCATGCGCACTCAGGCTCCCAAGCACACGCCTCCCTCGGCTCACCTGACCCACCCTTGAGCTGTCAGACCATTTGCACAGGGTCCCTAGGCACCTGTCTGGAAACGGAAGCCCACCCCGCCACCCAGAGGACCGCGCGATTTCCCATGGGCCACACTTCCCAGCAGCTCTCCCAGCTCCTCAGACACAGTGTGCGCAGGAAAGACTTGGGGAACGGGGGCCTGGGCGGGGGATTTTCCAGGGGGCTGTCTGATGACCAGGCGTCCTCTCTCGCCCGGTGAGTGTCCAAGCCGTCCCTTGACCCCCGCAGGAGACCTGATTCCTGCCATAAGCGGCCCTCTAGCCACATGGGGCAGGGACACCTGGGCCCGGTGTGCCAGCAACTGGCCTACATGGAGGCAAACAAACAGACACCTCAGGCCCGACCCCACCACTGCGAAGATCCCCCTTTTCTTCCATCCGTAAAGGGGTCACGCTTCAGGAGTGGAAGAACACGGGGAGGCCCCCAGGAGATGGCTTTTCTCCGAGCCGCGGCTGGCTCCTTTCTGGCCTATATGTGGGCCGTGCATGCGCACTCAGGCTCCCTACCACAAGCCTCCCTCGGGTCACGGGACCCACACTAGAGGTGTCTCCTGACACACCCTTGAGGGGTCACGCGACCCACCCCTGAGTGGTCTCGTGACCCACACCTGAGGGGTCACGTGACCCACCCCTGAGGAGTCTCGTGACCCACCCCTGAGGGGTCACGTGACCCACCCCTGAGGGGTCACGTGACGCACCCCTGAGGGGTCACGTGACGCACCCCTGAGGGGTCACGTGACCCACCCCTGAGGGGTCACGTGACGCACCCCTGAGGGGTCACGTGACCCACCCCTGAGGGGTCTCGTGACCCACCACTGAGGGGTCACGTGACCCACCCCTGAGGGGTCACGTGACGCACCCCTGAGGGGTCACGTGACCCACCCCTGAGGGGTCACGTGACGCACCCCTGAGGGGTCACATGACCCACCCCTGAGGGGTCTCGTGACCCACCCCTGAGGAGTCTCATGACCCACACCTGAGGGGTCACGTGACCCACCCCTGAGGAGTCTCATGACCCACACCTGAGGGGTCACGTGACCCACCCCTGAGGGGTCACGTGACGCACCCCTGAGGGGTCACGTGACCCACCCCTGAGGGGTCACGTGACGCACCCCTGAGGGGTCACATGACCCACCCCTGAGGGGTCTCGTGAACCACCCCTGAGGGGTCATGTGACCCACCCCTGAGGGGTCACGTGACGCACCCCTGGGGGGTCACGTGACGCACCCCTGGGGGGTCACGTGACGCACACCTGAGGGGTCACGTGACCCACCCCTGAGGGGTCACGTGACCCACCCCTGACGGGTCACGTGACCCAACCCTGAGGGGTCACGTGACCCACCCCTGAGGGGTCTCGTGACCCACCCTTGAGGGTCACGTGCCCCACCCTTGAGGGGTCTCGAGACCCAACCTTGTGGGGTCACGTGCCCCACCCTTGAGGGGTCTCGAGACCCACCCTTGGGAGGTTACCTGTCCCACCCTGGAGGGGTCAGGTGACCCGCCCTTGAGAGGTCACAGCAGTTTCAGAGGGTCCCTGCGCACCTGTCCGTGGAAACAGAAGCCCTCCCTGCCACTCAGAGCACCGCGCCATTTCCCCTAGGCCACACTGCCCAGCAGCACTCTCAGCCCCGCACAGACAGTGTGCTAAGGACAGACTTGGATACCGGGGGCCTGGGCGGGGGATTTTCCATGGAACTCTCTCAGGGCCCCGTGCCCTGTGTCGCCCGGGAGTGCCCATGCCCTTCCTTGACCCCGCAGGACACTTGCATCCAGCAATAAGCAGCCCTCTGCCTCCACGGGGCTCAAACACCTGGGCCCGGTGTGCGGGCACCTGGCGTACGTGGAGGCAAACCAGCGGACCCCTCTGGCCCGAACCCACCACTGCGAAGATCCCCCTTTTCTTCCATCCGTAAAGGGGTCCTCCTTGGGGAGTGGAGGAACATGGGGAGGCCCCCAGGAGATGGCTTTTCTCCGAGCCGAGTCTGCCTGGTTTCGGGCCAACACCTGGGCCGCGCATGCGCACTCAGGCTCCCAAGCACACGCCTCCCTCGGCTCACCAGACCCACCCTTTAGAGGTCACAGCAGTTCCACACGGTCCCTGGGCACCTGTCCGTGGACACAGGAGCCCTCCCTGCCACCTAGAGGACCACGCGATTTCCCCTGGGGAACACTGCCCAGAAGCACTCCCAGCCTGGCACAGACACTGTGCGCAGGATAGACTTGTGGACCAGGGGCCTGGGCGGGGAATTTTCCAGGGAATTCTCTAAAGGCCAGGTGCCCTCTGTCGCCCTGGGAGTGCCCACGCCGTCCCTTAACCCTGCAGGACACTATCATCCAGCAATAAGCAGCCCTCTGCCTCCACGGGGCTCAAACACCTGGGCCCGTTGTGCGAGCACCTGGCGTACGTGCAGGCAAACCAACCGACCCCTCTGGCCCGAACCCACCACTGCGAAGATCCCCCATTTCTTCCATCCGTAAAGGGGTGCTCCTTGGGGACTGGAGGAACATGGGGAGACCCCCAGGAGATGGCTTTTCTCCGAGCCGCGGCTGGCTCCTTTCGGGCCTATTCGTGGGCCGCGCATGCGCACTCAGGCTCCCAAGCACACGCCTCCCTCGGCTCACCTGACCCACCCTTGAGCTGTCAGACCATTTGCACAGGGTCCCTAGGCACCTGTCTGGAAACGGAAGCCCACCCCGCCACCCAGAGGACCGCGCGATTTCCCATGGGCCACACTTCCCAGCAGCTCTCCCAGCTCCTCAGACACAGTGTGCGCAGGAAAGACTTGGGGAACGGGGGCCTGGGCGGGGGATTTTCCAGGGGGCTGTCTGATGACCAGGCGTCCTCTCTCGCCCGGTGAGTGTCCAAGCCGTCCCTTGACCCCCGCAGGAGACCTGATTCCTGCCATAAGCGGCCCTCTAGCCACATGGGGCAGGGACACCTGGGCCCGGTGTGCCAGCAACTGGCCAACATGGAGGCAAACAAACAGACACCTCAGGCCCGACCCCACCACTGCGAAGATCCCCCTTTTCTTCCATCCGTAAAGGGGTCACGCTTCAGGAGTGGAAGAACACGGGGAGGCCCCCAGGAGATGGCTTTTCTCCGAGCCGCGGCTGGCTCCTTTCTGGCCTATATGTGGGCCGTGCATGCGCACTCAGGCTCCCTACCACAAGTCTCCCTCGGGTCACGGGACCCACACTAGAGGTGTCTCCTGACCCACCCTTGAGGGGTCACGCGACCCACCCCTGAGTGGTCTCGTGACCCACACCTGAGGGGTCACGTGACCCACCCCTGAGGAGTCTCGTGACCCACACCTGAGGGGTCACGTGACGCACCCCTGGGGGGTCACGTGACGCACCCCTGAGGGGTCACGTGACCCACCCCTGAGGGGTCACGTGACCCACCCCTGAGGGGTCACGTGACCCACCCCTGAGGGGTCATGTGACGACCCCTGAGGGGTCACGTGACGCACCTCTGGGGGGTCACGTGACACACCCCTGAGGGGTCACGTGACCCACCCCTGACGGGTCACGTGACCCACCCCTGAGGGGTCTCGGGACCCACCCCTGACGGGTCACGTGACCCAACCCTGACGGGTCACGTGACCCAACCCTGAGGGGTCTCGTGACCCACCCTTGAGGGTCACGTGCCCCACCCTTGAGGGGTCTCGAGACCCACCCTTGTGGGATCACGTGCCCCACCCTTGAGGGGTCTCGAGACCCACCCTTGGGAGGTCACCTGTCCCACCCTGGAGGGGTCAGGTGACCCGCCCTTGAGAGGTCACAGCAGTTTCAGAGGGTCCCTGCGCACCTGTGCGTGGAAACAGAAGCCCTCCCTGCCACTCAGAGCACCGCGCCATTTCCCCTAGGCCACACTGCCCAGCAGCACTCTCAGCCCCGCACAGACAGTGTGCTAAGGACAGACTTGGATACCGTTGGCCTGGGCGGGGGATTTTCCATGGAAATCTCTCAGGGCCCGGTGCCATGTGTCGCCCCGGAGTGCCCATGCCCTTCCTTGACCCCGCAGGACACTTGCATCCAGCAATAAGCAGCCCTCTGCCTCCACGGGGCTCAAACACCTGGGCCCGGTGTGCGGGCACCTGGCGTACGTGGAGGCAAACCCGCGGACCCCTCTGGCCCGAACCCACCACTGCGAAGATCCCCCTTTTCTTCCATCCGTAAAGGGGTCCTCCTTGGGGAGTGGAGGAACATGGGGAGGCCCCCAGGAGATGGCTTTTCTCCGAGCCGAGTCTGCCTGGTTTCGGGCCAACACCTGGGCTGCGCATGCGCACTCAGGCTCCCAAGCACACGCCTCCCTCGGCTCACCAGACCCACCCTTTAGAGGTCACAGCAGTTCCACACGGTCCCTGGGCACTTGTCCGTGGTCACAGGAGCCCTCCCTGCCACCTAGAGGACCACGCGATTTCCGCTGGGGAACACTGCCCAGAAGCACTCCCAGCCTGGCACAGACACTGTGCGCAGGATAGACTTGTGGACCAGGGGCCTGGGCGGGGAATTTTCCAGGGAATTCTCTAAAGGCCAGGTGCCCTCTGTCGCCCTGGGAGTGCCCACGCCGTCCCTTAACCCTGCAGGACACTATCATCCAGCAATAAGCAGCCCTCTGCCTCCACGGGGCTCAAACACCTGGGCCCGTTGTGCGAGCACCTGGCGTACGTGCAGGCAAACCCGCCGACCCCTCTGGCCCGAACCAACCACTGCGAAGATCCCCAATTTCTTCCATCCGTAAAGGGGTGCTCCTTGGGGACTGGAGGAACATGGGGAGACCCCCAGGAGATGGCTTTTCTCCGAGCCGCGGCTGGCTCCTTTCGGGCCTATTCGTGGGCCGCGCATGCGCACTCAGGCTCCCAAGCACACGCCTCCCTCGGCTCACCTGACCCACCCTTGAGCTGTCAGACCATTTGCACAGGGTCCCTAGGCACCTGTCTGGAAACGGAAGCCCACCCCGCCACCCAGAGGACCGCGCGATTTCCCATGGGCCACACTTCCCAGCAGCTCTCCCAGCTCCTCAGACACAGTGTGCGCAGGAAAGACTTGGGGAACGGGGGCCTGGGCGGGGGATTTTCCAGGGGGCTGTCTGATGACCAGGCGTCCTCTCTCGCCCGGTGAGTGTCCAAGCCGTCCCTTGACCCCCGCAGGAGACCTGATTCCTGCCATAAGCGGCCCTCTAGCCACATGGGGCAGGGACACCTGGGCCCGGTGTGCCAGCAACTGGCCTACAAGGAGGCAAACAAACAGACACCTCAGGCCCGACCCCACCACTGCGAAGATCCCCCTTTTCTTCCATCCGTAAAGGGGTCACGCTTCAGGAGTGGAAGAACAAGGGGAGGCCCCCAGGAGATGGCTTTTCTCCGAGCCGCGGCTGGCTCCTTTCTGGCCTATATGTGGGCCGTGCATGCACACTCAGGCTCCCTACCACAAGCCTCCCTCGGGTCACGGGACCCACACTAGAGGTGTCTCCTGACCCACCCTTGAGGGGTCACGCGACCCACCCCTGAGTGGTCTGGTGACCCACACCTGAGGGGTCACGTGACCCACCCCTGAGGAGTCTCCTGACCCACACCTGAGGGGTCACGTGACCCACCCCTGAGGAGTCTCCTGACCCACACCTGAGGGGTCACGTGACGCACCCCTGAGGGGTCACGTGACCCACCCCTGAGGGGTCACGTGACGCACCCCTGAGGGGTCACATGACCCACCCCTGAGGGGTCTCGTGACCCACCCCTGAGGGGTCATGTGACCCACCCCTGAGGGGTCACGTGACGCACCCCTGGGGGGTCACGTGACGCACACCTGAGGTGTCATGTGACCCACCCCTGAGGGGTCACGTGACCCACCCCTGAGGGGTCTCGTGACCCACCCCTGACGGGTCACGTGACCCAACCCTGAGGGGTCACGTGACCCACCCCTGAGGGGTCTCGTGACCCACCCTGGAGGGTCACGTGCCCCACCCTTGAGGGGTCTCGAGACCCACCCTTGCGGGGTCACGTGCCCCACCCTTGAGGGGTCTCGAGACCCACCCTTGGGAGGTCACCTGTCCCACCCTGGAGGGGTCAGGTGACCCGCCCTTGAGAGGTCACAGCAGTTTCAGAGGGTCCCTGCGCACCTGTCCGTGGAAACAGAAGCCCTCCCTGCCACTCAGAGCACCGCGCCATTTCCCCTAGGCCACACTGCCCAGCAGCACTCTCAGCCCCGCACAGACAGTGTGCTAAGGACAGACTTGGATACCGGGGGCCTGGGCGGGGGATTTTCCATGGAACTCTCTCAGGGCCCCGTGCCCTGTGTCGCCCGGGAGTGCCCATGCCCTTCCTTGACCCCGCAGGACACTTGCATCCAGCAATAAGCAGCCCTCTGCCTCCACGGGGCTCAAACACCTGGGCCCGGTGTGCGGGCACCTGGCCTACGTGGAGGCAAACCCGCGGACCCCTCTGGCCCGAACCCACCACTGCGAAGATCCCCCTTTTCTTCCATCCGTAAAGGGGTCCTCCTTGGGGAGTGGAGGAACATGGGGAGGCCCCCAGGAGATGGCTTTTCTCCGAGCCGAGTCTGCCTGGTTTCTGGCCAACACGTGGGCCGCGCATGCGCACTCAGGCTCCCAAGCACACGCCTCCCTCGGC
The DNA here is from genome assembly GCF_022682495.2 of Desmodus rotundus. NCBI lineage: Eukaryota > Metazoa > Chordata > Mammalia > Chiroptera > Phyllostomidae > Desmodus > Desmodus rotundus. Next base: position 257,124 of record NW_026527335.1, read on the forward strand.
TCACCAGACCCACCCTTTAGAGGTCACAGCAGTTCCACACGGTCCCTGGGCACCTGTCCGTGGACACAGGAGCCCTCCCTGCCACCTAGAGGACCACGCGATTTCCGCTGGGGAACACTGCCCAGAAGCACTCCCAGCCTGGCACAGACACTGTGCGCAGGATAGACTTGTGGACCAGGGGCCTGGGCGGGGAATTTTCCAGGGAATTCTCTAAAGGCCAGGTGCCCTCTGTCGCCCTGGGAGTGCCCACGCCGTCCCTTAACCCTGCAGGACACTATCATCCAGCAATAAGCAGCCCTCTGCCTCCACGGGGCTCAAACACCTGGGCCCGTTGTGCGAGCACCTGGCGTACGTGCAGGCAAACCCGCCGACCCCTCTGGCCCGAACCCACCACTGCGAAGATCCCCCATTTCTTCCATCCGTAAAGGGGTGCTCCTTGGGGACTGGAGGAACATGGGGAGACCCCCAGGAGATGGCTTCTCTCCGAGCCGCGGCTGGCTCCTTTCGGGCCTATTCGTGGGCCGCGCATGCGCACTCAGGCTCCCAAGCACACGCCTCCCTCGGCTCACCTGACCCACGCTTGAGCTGTCAGACCTTTTGCACAGGGTCCCTAGGCACCTGTCTGGAAACGGAAGCCCACCCCGCCACCCAGAGGACCGCGCGATTTCCCATGGGCCACACTTCCCAGCAGCTCTCCCAGCTCCTCAGACACAGTGTGCGCAGGAAAGACTTGGGGAACGGGGGCCTGGGCGGGGGATTTTCCAGGGGGCTGTCTGATGACCAGGCGTCCTCTCTCGCCCGGTGAGTGTCCAAGCCGTCCCTTGACCCCCGCAGGAGACCTGATTCCTGCCATAAGCGGCCCTCTAGCCACATGGGGCAGGGACACCTGGGCCCGGTGTGCCAGCAACTGGCCTACATGGAGGCAAACAAACAGACACCTCAGGCCCGACCCCACCACTGCGAAGATCCCCCTTTTCTTCCATCCGTAAAGGGGTCACGCTTCAGGAGTGGAAGAACACGGGGAGGCCCCCAAGAGATGGCTTTTCTCCGAGCCGCCGCTGGCTCCTTTCTGGCCTATATGTGGGCCGTGCATGCGCACTCAGGCTCCCTACCACAAGCCTCCCTCGGGTCACGGGACCCACACTAGAGGTGTCTCCTGACCCACCCTTGAGGGGTCACGCGACCCACCCCTGAGTGGTCTGGTGACCCACACCTGAGGGGTCACGTGACCCACCCCTGAGGAGTCTCCTGACCCACACCTGAGGGGTCACGTGACGCACCCCTGAGGGGTCACGTGACCCACCCCTGAGGGGTCACGTGACGCACCCCTGAGGGGTCACATGACCCACCCCTGAGGGGTCTCGTGACCCACCCCTGAGGGGTCATGTGACCCACCCCTGAGGGGTCACGTGACGCACCCCTGGGGGGTCATGTGACCCACCCCTGAGGGGTCACGTGACCCACCCCTGAGGGGTCTCGTGACCCACCCCTGACAGGTCACGTGACCCAACCCTGAGGGGTCACGTGACCCACCCCTGAGGGGTCTCGTGACCCACCCTGGAGGGTCACGTGCCCCACCCTTGAGGGGTCTCGAGACCCACCCTTGCGGGGTCACGTGCCCCACCCTTGAGGGGTCTGGAGACCCACCCTTGGGAGGTCACCTGTCCCACCCTGGAGGGGTCAGGTGACCCGCCCTTGAGAGGTCACAGCAGTTTCAGAGGGTCCCTGCGCACCTGTCCGTGGAAACAGAAGCCCTCCCTGCCACTCAGAGCACCGCGCCATTTCCCCTAGGCCACACTGCCCAGCAGCACTCTCAGCCCCGCACAGACAGTGTGCTAAGGACAGACTTGGATACCGGGGGCCTGGGCGGGGGATTTTCCATGGAACTCTCTCAGGGCCCCGTGCCCTGTGTCGCCCGGGAGTGCCCATGCCCTTCCTTGACCCCGCAGGACACTTGCATCCAGCAATAAGCAGCCCTCTGCCTCCACGGGGCTCAAACACCTGGGCCCGGTGTGCGGGCACCTGGCGTACGTGGAGGCAAACCCGCGGACCCCTCTGGCCCGAACCCACCACTGCGAAGATCCCCCTTTTCTTCCATCCGTAAAGGGGTCCTCCTTGGGGAGTGGAGGAACATGGGGAGGCCCCCAGGAGATGGCTTTTCTCCGAGCCGAGTCTGCCTGGTTTCGGGCCAACACCTGGGCCGCGCATGCGCACTCAGGCTCCCAAGCACACGCCTCCCTCGGCTCACCAGACCCACCCTTTAGAGGTCACAGCAGTTCCACACGGTCCCTGGGCACCTGTCCGTGGACACAGGAGCCCTCCCTGCCACCTAGAGGACCACGCGATTTCCCCTGGGGAACACTGCCCAGAAGCACTCCCAGCCTGGCACAGACACTGTGCGCAGGATAGACTTGTGGACCAGGGGCCTGGGCGGGGAATTTTCCAGGGAATTCTCTAAAGGCCAGGTGCCCTCTGTCGCCCTGGGAGTGCCCACGCCGTCCCTTAACCCTGCAGGACACTATCATCCAGCAATAAGCAGCCCTCTGCCTCCACGGGGCTCAAACACCTGGGCCCGTTGTGCGAGCACCTGGCGTACGTGCAGGCAAACCCGCCGACCCCTCTGGCCCGAACCCACCACTGCGAAGATCCCCCATTTCTTCCATCCGTAAAGGGGTGCTCCTTGGGGACTGGAGGAACATGGGGAGACCCCCAGGAGATGGCTTTTCTCCGAGCCGCGGCTGGCTCCTTTCGGGCCTATTCGTGGGCCGCGCATGCGCACTCAGGCTCCCAAGCACACGCCTCCCTCGGCTCACCTGACCCACCCTTGAGCTGTCAGACCATTTGCACAGGGTCCCTAGGCACCTGTCTGGAAACGGAAGCCCACCCCGCCACCCAGAGGACCGCGCGATTTCCCATGGGCCACACTTCCCAGCAGCTCTCCCAGCTCCTCAGACACAGTGTGCGCAGGAAAGACTTGGGGAACGGGGGCCTGGGCGGGGGATTTTCCAGGGGGCTGTCTGATGACCAGGCGTCCTCTCTCGCCCGGTGAGTGTCCAAGCCGTCCCTTGACCCCCGCAGGAGACCTGATTCCTGCCATAAGCGGCCCTCTAGCCACATGGGGCAGGGACACCTGGGCCCGGTGTGCCAGCAACTGGCCTACAAGGAGGCAAACAAACAGACACCTCAGGCCCGACCCCACCACTGCGAAGATCCCCCTTTTCTTCCATCCGTAAAGGGGTCACGCTTCAGGAGTGGAAGAACAAGGGGAGGCCCCCAGGAGATGGCTTTTCTCCGAGCCGCGGCTGGCTCCTTTCTGGCCTATATGTGGGCCGTGCATGCGCACTCAGGCTCCCTACCACAAGCCTCCCTCGGGTCACGGGACCCACACTAGAGGTGTCTCCTGACCCACCCTTGAGGGGTCACGCGACCCACCCCTGAGTGGTCTGGTGACCCACACCTGAGGGGTCACGTGACCCACCCCTGAGGAGTCTCCTGACCCACACCTGAGGGGTCACGTGACCCACCCCTGAGGAGTCTCCTGACCCACACCTGAGGGGTCACGTGACGCACCCCTGAGGGGTCACGTGACCCACCCCTGAGGGGTCACGTGACGCACCCCTGAGGGGTCACATGACCCACCCCTGAGGGGTCTCGTGACCCACCCCTGAGGGGTCATGTGACCCACCCCTGAGGGGTCACGTGACGCACCCCTGGGGGGTCACGTGACGCACACCTGAGGTGTCATGTGACCCACCCCTGAGGGGTCACGTGACCCACCCCTGAGGGGTCTCGTGACCCACCCCTGACGGGTCACGTGACCCAACCCTGAGGGGTCACGTGACCCACCCCTGAGGGGTCTCGTGACCCACCCTGGAGGGTCACGTGCCCCACCCTTGAGGGGTCTCGAGACCCACCCTTGCGGGGTCACGTGCCCCACCCTTGAGGGGTCTCGAGACCCACCCTTGGGAGGTCACCTGTCCCACCCTGGAGGGGTCAGGTGACCCGCCCTTGAGAGGTCACAGCAGTTTCAGAGGGTCCCTGCACACCTGTCCGTGGAAACAGAAGCCCTCCCTGCCACTCAGAGCACCGCGCCATTTCCCCTAGGCCACACTGCCCAGCAGCACTCTCAGCCCCGCACAGACAGTGTGCTAAGGACAGACTTGGATACCGGGGGCCTGGGCGGGGGATTTTCCATGGAACTCTCTCAGGGCCCCGTGCCCTGTGTCGCCCGGGAGTGCCCATGCCCTTCCTTGACCCCGCAGGACACTTGCATCCAGCAATAAGCAGCCCTCTGCCTCCACGGGGCTCAAACACCTGGGCCCGGTGTGCGGGCACCTGGCCTACGTGGAGGCAAACCCGCGGACCCCTCTGGCCCGAACCCACCACTGCGAAGATCCCCCTTTTCTTCCATCCGTAAAGGGGTCCTCCTTGGGGAGTGGAGGAACATGGGGAGGCCCCCAGGAGATGGCTTTTCTCCGAGCCGAGTCTGCCTGGTTTCTGGCCAACACGTGGGCCGCGCATGCGCACTCAGGCTCCCAAGCACACGCCTCCCTCGGCTCACCAGACCCACCCTTTAGAGGTCACAGCAGTTCCACACGGTCCCTGGGCACCTGTCCGTGGACACAGGAGCCCTCCCTGCCACCTAGAGGACCACGCGATTTCCGCTGGGGAACACTGCCCAGAAGCACTCCCAGCCTGGCACAGACACTGTGCGCAGGATAGACTTGTGGACCAGGGGCCTGGGCGGGGAATTTTCCAGGGAATTCTCTAAAGGCCAGGTGCCCTCTGTCGCCCTGGGAGTGCCCACGCCGTCCCTTAACCCTGCAGGACACTATCATCCAGCAATAAGCAGCCCTCTGCCTCCACGGGGCTCAAACACCTGGGCCCGTTGTGCGAGCACCTGGCGTACGTGCAGGCAAACCCGCCGACCCCTCTGGCCCGAACCCACCACTGCGAAGATCCCCCATTTCTTCCATCCGTAAAGGGGTGCTCCTTGGGGACTGGAGGAACATGGGGAGACCCCCAGGAGATGGCTTCTCTCCGAGCCGCGGCTGGCTCCTTTCGGGCCTATTCGTGGGCCGCGCATGCGCACTCAGGCTCCCAAGCACACGCCTCCCTCGGCTCACCTGACCCACGCTTGAGCTGTCAGACCTTTTGCACAGGGTCCCTAGGCACCTGTCTGGAAACGGAAGCCCACCCCGCCACCCAGAGGACCGCGCGATTTCCCATGGGCCACACTTCCCAGCAGCTCTCCCAGCTCCTCAGACACAGTGTGCGCAGGAAAGACTTGGGGAACGGGGGCCTGGGCGGGGGATTTTCCAGGGGGCTGTCTGATGACCAGGCGTCCTCTCTCGCCCGGTGAGTGTCCAAGCCGTCCCTTGACCCCCGCAGGAGACCTGATTCCTGCCATAAGCGGCCCTCTAGCCACATGGGGCAGGGACACCTGGGCCCGGTGTGCCAGCAACTGGCCTACATGGAGGCAAACAAACAGACACCTCAGGCCCGACCCCACCACTGCGAAGATCCCCCTTTTCTTCCATCCGTAAAGGGGTCACGCTTCAGGAGTGGAAGAACACGGGGAGGCCCCCAAGAGATGGCTTTTCTCCGAGCCGCGGCTGGCTCCTTTCTGGCCTATATGTGGGCCGTGCATGCGCACTCAGGCTCCCTACCACAAGCCTCCCTCGGGTCACGGGACCCACACTAGAGGTGTCTCCTGACCCACCCTTGAGGGGTCACGCGACCCACCCCTGAGTGGTCTGGTGACCCACACCTGAGGGGTCACGTGACCCACCCCTGAGGAGTCTCCTGACCCACACCTGAGGGGTCACGTGACGCACCCCTGAGGGGTCACGTGACCCACCCCTGAGGGGTCACGTGACGCACCCCTGAGGGGTCACATGACCCACCCCTGAGGGGTCTCGTGACCCACCCCTGAGGGGTCATGTGACCCACCCCTGAGGGGTCACGTGACGCACCCCTGGGGGGTCATGTGACCCACCCCTGAGGGGTCACGTGACCCACCCCTGAGGGGTCTCGTGACCCACCCCTGACAGGTCACGTGACCCAACCCTGAGGGGTCACGTGACCCACCCCTGAGGGTTCTCGTGACCCACCCTGGAGGGTCACGTGCCCCACCCTTGAGGGGTCTCGAGACCCACCCTTGCGGGGTCACGTGCCCCACCCTTGAGGGGTCTCGAGACCCACCCTTGGGAGGTCACCTGTCCCACCCTGGAGGGGTCAGGTGACCCGCCCTTGAGAGGTCACAGCAGTTTCAGAGGGTCCCTGCGCACCTCTCCGTGGAAACAGAAGCTCTCCCTGCCACTCAGAGCACCGCGCCATTTCCCCTAGGCCACACTGCCCAGCAGCACTCTCAGCCCCGCACAGACAGTGTGCTAAGGACAGACTTGGATACCGGGGGCCTGGGCGGGGGATTTTCCATGGAACTCTCTCAGGGCCCCGTGCCCTGTGTCGCCCGGGAGTGCCCATGCCCTTCCTTGACCCCGCAGGACACTTGCATCCAGCAATAAGCAGCCCTCTGCCTCCACGGGGCTCAAACACCTGGGCCCGGTGTGCGGGCACCTGGCGTACGTGGAGGCAAACCCGCGGACCCCTCTGGCCCGAACCCACCACTGCGAAGATCCCCCTTTTCTTCCATCCGTAAAGGGGTCCTCCTTGGGGAGTGGAGGAACATGGGGAGGCCCCCAGGAGATGGCTTTTCTCCGAGCCGAGTCTGCCTGGTTTCGGGCCAACACCTGGGCCGCGCATGCGCACTCAGGCTCCCAAGCACACGCCTCCCTCGGCTCACCAGACCCACCCTTTAGAGGTCACAGCAGTTCCACACGGTCCCTGGGCACCTGTCCGTGGACACAGGAGCCCTCCCTGCCACCTAGAGGACCACGCGATTTCCCCTGGGGAACACTGCCCAGAAGCACTCCCAGCCTGGCACAGACACTGTGCGCAGGATAGACTTGTGGACCAGGGGCCTGGGCGGGGAATTTTCCAGGGAATTCTCTAAAGGCCAGGTGCCCTCTGTCGCCCTGGGAGTGCCCACGCCGTCCCTTAACCCTGCAGGACACTATCATCCAGCAATAAGCAGCCCTCTGCCTCCACGGGGCTCAAACACCTGGGCCCGTTGTGCGAGCACCTGGCGTACGTGCAGGCAAACCCGCCGACCCCTCTGGCCCGAACCCACCACTGCGAAGATCCCCCATTTCTTCCATCCGTAAAGGGGTGCTCCTTGGGGACTGGAGGAACATGGGGAGACCCCCAGGAGATGGCTTTTCTCCGAGCCGCGGCTGGCTCCTTTCGGGCCTATTCGTGGGCCGCGCATGCGCACTCAGGCTCCCAAGCACACGCCTCCCTCGGCTCACCTGACCCACCCTTGAGCTGTCAGACCATTTGCACAGGGTCCCTAGGCACCTGTATGGAAACGGAAGCCCACCCCGCCACCCAGAGGACCACGCGATTTCCCATGGGCCACACTTCCCAGCAGCTCTCCCAGCTCCTCAGACACAGTGTGCGCAGGAAAGACTTGGGGAACGGGGGCCTGGGCGGGGGATTTTCCAGGGGGCTGTCTGATGACCAGGCGTCCTCTCTCGCCCGGTGAGTGTCCAAGCCGTCCCTTGACCCCCGCAGGAGACCTGATTCCTGCCATAAGCGGCCCTCTAGCCACATGGGGCAGGGACACCTGGGCCCGGTGTGCCAGCAACTGGCCTACATGGAGGCAAACAAACAGACACCTCAGGCCCGACCCCACCACTGCGAAGATCCCCCTTTTCTTCCATCCGTAAAGGGGTCACGCTTCAGGAGTGGAAGAACACGGGGAGGCCCCCAGGAGATGGCTTTTCTCCGAGCCGCGGCTGGCTCCTTTCTGGCCTATATGTGGGCCGTGCATGCGCACTCAGGCTCCCTACCACAAGCCTCCCTCGGGTCACGGGACCCACACTAGAGGTGTCTCCTGACCCACCCTTGAGGGGTCACGCGACCCACCCCTGAGTGGTCTCGTGACCCACACCTGAGGGGTCACGTGACCCACCCCTGAGGGGTCACGTGACGCACCCCTGAGGGGTCACGTGACCCACCCCTGAGGGGTCTCGTGACCCACCCCTGAGGGGTCACGTGACCCACCCCTGAGGGGTCACGTGACGCAACACTGGGGGGTCACGTGAACCACCCCTGAGGGGTCTCGTGACCCACCCCTGACGGGTCACGTGACCCAACCCTGAGGGGTCACGTGACCCACCCCTGAGGGGTCACGTGACCCACCCCTGAGGGGTCACGTGACCCACCCCTGAGGGGTCACGTGACGCACCCCTGAGGGGTCACGTGACCCACCCCTGAGGGGTCACGTGACGCACACCTGAGGGGTCACATGACCCACCCCTGAGGGGTCTCGTGACCCACCCCTGAGGGGTCATGTGACCCACCCCTGAGGGGTCACGTGACGCACCCCTGGGGGGTCACGTGACGCACCCTTGAGGGGTCATGTGACCCACCCCTGAGGGGTCACGTGACCCACCCCTGACGGGTCACGTGACCCAACCCTGAGGGGTCACGTGACCCAACCCTGAGGGGTCTCGTGACCCACCCTTGAGGGTCACGTGCCCCACCCTTGAGGGGTCTCGAGACCCACCCTTGTGGGATCACGTGCCCCACCCTTGAGGGGTCTCGAGACCCACCCTTGGGAGGTCACCTGTCCCACCCTGGAGGGGTCAGGTGACCCGCCCTTGAGAGGTCACAGCAGTTTCAGAGGGTCCCTGCGCACCTGTCCGTGGAAACAGAAGCCCTCCCTGCCACTCAGAGCACCGCGCCATTTCCCCTAGGCCACACTGCCCAGCAGCACTCTCAGCCCCGCACAGACAGTGTGCTAAGGACAGACTTGGATACCGGGGGCCTGGGCGGGGGATTTTCCATGGAACTCTCTCAGGGCCCGGTGCCCTGTGTCGCCCGGGAGTGCCCATGCCCTTCCTTGACCCCGCAGGACACTTGCATCCAGCAATAAGCTGCCCTCTGCCTCCACGGGGCTCAAACACCTGGGCCCGGTGTGCGGGCACCTGGCGTACGTGGAGGCAAACCCGCGGACCCCTCTGGCCCGAACCCACCACTGCGAAGATCCCCCTTTTCTTCCATCCGTAAAGGGGTCCTCCTTGGGGAGTGGAGGAACATGGGGAGGCCCCCAGGAGATGGCTTTTCTCCGAGCCGAGTCTGCCTGGTTTCGGGCCAACACCTGGGCCGCGCATGCGCACTCAGGCTCCCAAGCACACGCCTCCCTCGGCTCACCAGACCCACCCTTTAGAGGTCACAGCAGTTCCACACGGTCCCTGGGCACTTGTCCGTGGACACAGGAGCCCTCCCTGCCACCTAGAGGACCACGCGATTTCCGCTGGGGAACACTGCCCAGAAGCACTCCCAGCCTGGCACAGACACTGTGCGCAGGATAGACTTGTGGACCAGGGGCCTGGGCGGGGAATTTTCCAGGGAATTCTCTAAAGGCCAGGTGCCCTCTGTCGCCCTGGGAGTGCCCACGCCGTCCCTTAACCCTGCAGGACACTATCATCCAGCAATAAGCAGCCCTCTGCCTCCACGGGGCTCAAACACCTGGGCCCGTTGTGCGAGCACCTGGCGTACGTGCAGGCAAACCCGCCGACCCCTCTGGTCCGAACCAACCACTGCGAAGATCCCCCATTTCTTCCATCCGTAAAGGGGTGCTCCTTGGGGACTGGAGGAACATGGGGAGACCCCCAGGAGATGGCTTTTCTCCGAGCCGCGGCTGGCTCCTTTCGGGCCTATTCGTGGGCCGCGCATGCGCACTCAGGCTCCCAAGCACACGCCTCCCTCGGCTCACCTGACCCACCCTTGAGCTGTCAGACCATTTGCACAGGGTCCCTAGGCACCTGTCTGGAAACGGAAGCCCACCCCGCCACCCAGAGGACCGCGCGATTTCCCATGGGCCACACTTCCCAGCAGCTCTCCCAGCTCCTCAGACACAGTGTGCGCAGGAAAGACTTGGGGAACGGGGGCCTGGGCGGGGGATTTTCCAGGGGGCTGTCTGATGACCAGGCGTCCTCTCTCGCCCGGTGAGTGTCCAAGCCGTCCCTTGACCCCCGCAGGAGACCTGATTCCTGCCATAAGCGGCCCTCTAGCCACATGGGGCAGGGACACCTGGGCCCGGTGTGCCAGCAACTGGCCTACATGGAGGCAAACAAACAGACACCTCAGGCCCGACCCCACCACTGCGAAGATCCCCCTTTTCTTCCATCCGTAAAGGGGTCACGCTTCAGGAGTGGAAGAACACGGGGAGGCCCCCAGGAGATGGCTTTTCTCCGAGCCTCGGCTGGCTCCTTTCTGGCCTATATGTGGGCCGTGCATGCGCACTCAGGCTCCCTACCACAAGCCTCCCTCGGGTCACGGGACCCACACTAGAGGTGTCTCCTGACCCACCCTTGAGGGGTCACGCGACCCACCCCTGAGTGGTCTGGTGACCCACACCTGAGGGGTCACGTGACCCACCCCTGAGGAGTCTCCTGACCCACACCTGAGGGGTCACGTGACCCACCCCTGAGGGGTCACGTGACGCACCCCTGAGGTGTCATGTGACCCACCCCTGAGGGGTCACGTGACCCACCCCTGAGGGGTCTCGTGACCCACCCCTGACGGGTCACGTGACCCAACCCTGAGGGGTCACGTGACCCACCCCTGAGGGGTCTCGTGACCCACCCTGGAGGGTCACGTGCCCCACCCTTGAGGGGTCTCGAGACCCACCCTTGCGGGGTCACGTGCCCCACCCTTGAGGGGTCTCGAGACCCACCCTTGGGAGGTCACCTGTCCCACCCTGGAGGGGTCAGGTGACCCGCCCTTGAGAGGTCACAGCAGTTTCAGAGGGTCCCTGCGCACCTGTCCGTGGAAACAGAAGCCCTCCCTGCCACTCAGAGCACCGCGCCATTTCCCCTAGGCCACACTGCCCAGCAGCACTCTCAGCCCCGCACAGACAGTGTGCTAAGGACAGACTTGGATACCGGGGGCCTGGGCGGGGGATTTTCCATGGAACTCTCTCAGGGCCCCGTGCCCTGTGTCGCCCGGGAGTGCCCATGCCCTTCCTTGACCCCGCAGGACACTTGCATCCAGCAATAAGCAGCCCTCTGCCTCCACGGGGCTCAAACACCTGGGCCCGGTGTGCGGGCACCTGGCGTACGTGGAGGCAAACCCGCGGACCCCTCTGGCCCGAACCCACCACTGCGAAGATCCCCCTTTTCTTCCATCCGTAAAGGGGTCCTCCTTGGGGAGTGGAGGAACATGGGGAGGCCCCCAGGAGATGGCTTTTCTCCGAGCCGAGTCTGCCTGGTTTCGGGCCAACACCTGGGCCGCGCATGCGCACTCAGGCTCCCAAGCACACGCCTCCCTCGGCTCACCAGACCCACCCTTTAGAGGTCACAGCAGTTCCACACGGTCCCTGGGCACCTGTCCGTGGACACAGGAGCCCTCCCTGCCACCTAGAGGACCACGCGATTTCCGCTGGGGAACACTGCCCAGAAGCACTCCCAGCCTGGCACAGACACTGTGCGCAGGATAGACTTGTGGACCAGGGGCCTGGGCGGGGAATTTTCCAGGGAATTCTCTAAAGGCCAGGTGCCCTCTGTCGCCCTGGGAGTGCCCACGCCGTCCCTTAACCCTGCAGGACACTATCATCCAGCAATAAGCAGCCCTCTGCCTCCACGGGGCTCAAACACCTGGGCCCGTTGTGCGAGCACCTGGCGTACGTGCAGGCAAACCCGCCGACCCCTCTGGCCCGAACCCACCACTGCGAAGATCCCCCATTTCTTCCATCCGTAAAGGGGTGCTCCTTGGGGACTGGAGGAACATGGGGAGACCCCCAGGAGATGGCTTTTCTCCGAGCCGCGGCTGGCTCCTTTCGGGCCTATTCGTGGGCCACGCATGCGCACTCAGGCTCCCAAGCACACGCCTCCCTCGGCTCACCTGACCCACGCTTGAGCAGTCAGACCTTTTGCACAGGGTCCCTAGGCACCTGTCTGGAAACGGAAGCCCACCCCGCCACCCAGAGGACCGCGCGATTTCCCATGGGCCACACTTCCCAGCAGCTCTCCCAGCTCCTCAGACACAGTGTGCGCAGGAAAGACTTGGGGAACGGGGGCCTGGGCGGGGGATTTTCCAGGGGGCTGTCTGATGACCAGGCGTCCTCTCTCGCCCGGTGAGTGTCCAAGCCGTCCCTTGACCCCCGCAGGAGACCTGATTCCTGCCATAAGCGGCCCTCTAGCCACATGGGGCAGGGACACCTGGGCCCGGTGTGCCAGCAACTGGCCTACATGGAGGCAAACAAACAGACACCTCAGGCCCGACCCCACCACTGCGAAGATCCCCCTTTTCTTCCATCCGTAAAAGGGTCACGCTTCAGGAGTGGAAGAACACGGGGAGGCCCCCAGGAGATGGCTTTTCTCCGAGCCGCGGCTGGCTCCTTTCTGGCCTATATGTGGGCCGTGCATGCGCACTCAGGCTCCCTACCACAAGTCTCCCTCGGGTCACGGGACCCACACTAGAAGTGTCTCCTGACCCACCCTTGAGGGGTCACGCGACCCACCCCTGAGTGGTCTCGTGACCCACACCTGAGGGGTCACGTGACGCACCCCTGGGGGGTCACGTGACGCACCCCTGGGGGGTCACGTGACGCACCCCTGGGGGGTCACGTGACCCACCCCTGACGGGTCACGTGACCCACCCCTGAGGGGTCTCGTGACCCACCCCTGACGGGTCACGTGACCCACCCCTGAGGGGTCACGTGACCCACCCCTGAGGGGTCACGTGACCCACCCCTGAGGGGTCACGTGACGCACCCCTGAGGGGTCACATGACCCACCCCTGAGGGGTCTCGTGACCCACCCCTGAGGGGTCATGTGACCCACCCCTGAGGGGTCACGTGACGCACCCCTGGGGGGTCACGTGACGCACCCCTGAGGTGTCATGTGACCCACCCCTGAGGGGTCACGTGACCCACCCCTGAGGGGTCTCGTGACCCACCCCTGACGGGTCACGTGACCCAACACTGAGGGGTCACGTGACCCACCCCTGAGGGGTCTCCTGACCCACCCTGGAGGGTCACGTGCCCCACCCTTGAGGGGTCTCGAGACCCACCCTTGCGGGGTCACGTGCCCCACCCTTGAGGGGTCTCGAGACCCACCCTTGGGAGGTCACCTGTCCCACCCTGGAGGGGTCAGGTGACCCGCCCTTGAGAGGTCACAGCAGTTTCAGAGGGTCCCTGCGCACCTGTCCGTGGAAACAGAAGCCCTCCCTGCCACTCAGAGCACCGCGCCATTTCCCCTAGGCCACACTGCCCAGCAGCACTCTCAGCCCCGCACAGACAGTGTGCTAAGGACAGACTTGGATACCGGGGGCCTGGGCGGGGGATTTTCCATGGAACTCTCTCAGGGCCCCGTGCCCTGTGTCGCCCGGGAGTGCCCATGCCCTTCCTTGACCCCGCAGGACACTTGCATCCAGCAATAAGCAGCCCTCTGCCTCCACGGGGCTCAAACACCTGGGCCCGGTGTGCGGGCACCTGGCGTACGTGGAGGCAAACCCGCGGACCCCTCTGGCCCGAACCCACCACTGCGAAGATCCCCCTTTTCTTCCATCCGTAAAGGGGTCCTCCTTGGGGAGTGGAGGAACATGGGGAGGCCCCCAGGAGATGGCTTTTCTCCGAGCCGAGTCTGCCTGGTTTCGGGCCAACACCTGGGCCGCGCATGCGCACTCAGGCTCCCAAGCACACGCCTCCCTCGGCTCACCAGACCCACCCTTTAGAGGTCACAGCAGTTCCACACGGTCCCTGGGCACCTGTCCGTGGACACAGGAGCCCTCCCTGCCACCTAGAGGACCACGCGATTTCCGCTGGGGAACACTGCCCAGAAGCACTCCCAGCCTGGCACAGACACTGTGCGCAGGATAGACTTGTGGACCAGGGGCCTGGGCGGGGAATTTTCCAGGGAATTCTCTAAAGGCCAGGTGCCCTCTGTCGCCCTGGGAGTGCCCACGCCGTCCCTTAACCCTGCAGGACACTATCATCCAGCAATAAGCAGCCCTCTGCCTCCACGGGGCTCAAACACCTGGGCCCGTTGTGCGAGCACCTGGCGTACGTGCAGGCAAACCCGCCGACCCCTCTGGCCCGAACCCACCACTGCGAAGATCCCCCATTTCTTCCATCCGTAAAGGGGTGCTCCTTGGGGACTGGAGGAACATGGGGAGACCCCCAGGAGATGGCTTTTCTCCGAGCCGCGGCTGGCTCCTTTCGGGCCTATTCGTGGGCCACGCATGCGCACTCAGGCTCCCAAGCACACGCCTCCCTCGGCTCACCTGACCCACGCTTGAGCAGTCAGACCTTTTGCACAGGGTCCCTAGGCACCTGTCTGGAAACGGAAGCCCACCCCGCCACCCAGAGGACCGCGCGATTTCCCATGGGCCACACTTCCCAGCAGCTCTCCCAGCTCCTCAGACACAGTGTGCGCAGGAAAGACTTGGGGAACGGGGGCCTGGGCGGGGGATTTTCCAGGGGGCTGTCTGATGACCAGGCGTCCTCTCTCGCCCGGTGAGTGTCCAAGCCGTCCCTTGACCCCCGCAGGAGACCTGATTCCTGCCATAAGCGGCCCTCTAGCCACATGGGGCAGGGACACCTGGGCCCGGTGTGCCAGCAACTGGCCTACATGGAGGCAAACAAACAGACACCTCAGGCCCGACCCCACCACTGCGAAGATCCCCCTTTTCTTCCATCCGTAAAAGGGTCACGCTTCAGGAGTGGAAGAACACGGGGAGGCCCCCAGGAGATGGCTTTTCTCCGAGCCGCGGCTGGCTCCTTTCTGGCCTATATGTGGGCCGTGCATGCGCACTCAGGCTCCCTACCACAAGTCTCCCTCGGGTCACGGGACCCACACTAGAAGTGTCTCCTGACCCACCCTTGAGGGGTCACGCGACCCACCCCTGAGTGGTCTCGTGACCCACACCTGAGGGGTCACGTGACGCACCCCTGGGGGGTCACGTGACGCACCCCTGGGGGGTCACGTGACGCACCCCTGGGGGGTCACGTGACCCACCCCTGACGGGTCACGTGACCCACCCCTGAGGGGTCTCGTGACCCACCCCTGACGGGTCACGTGACCCACCCCTGAGGGGTCACGTGACCCACCCCTGAGGGGTCACGTGACCCACCCCTGAGGGGTCACGTGACGCACCCCTGAGGGGTCACATGACCCACCCCTGAGGGGTCTCGTGACCCACCCCTGAGGGGTCATGTGACCCACCCCTGAGGGGTCACGTGACGCACCCCTGGGGGGTCACGTGACGCACCCCTGAGGTGTCATGTGACCCACCCCTGAGGGGTCACGTGACCCACCCCTGAGGGGTCTCGTGACCCACCCCTGACGGGTCACGTGACCCAACACTGAGGGGTCACGTGACCCACCCCTGAGGGGTCTCCTGACCCACCCTGGAGGGTCACGTGCCCCACCCTTGAGGGGTCTCGAGACCCACCCTTGCGGGGTCACGTGCCCCACCCTTGAGGGGTCTCGAGACCCACCCTTGGGAGGTCACCTGTCCCACCCTGGAGGGGTCAGGTGACCCGCCCTTGAGAGGTCACAGCAGTTTCAGAGGGTCCCTGCGCACCTGTCCGTGGAAACAGAAGCCCTCCCTGCCACTCAGAGCACCGCGCCATTTCCCCTAGGCCACACTGCCCAGCAGCACTCTCAGCCCCGCACAGACAGTGTGCTAAGGACAGACTTGGATACCGGGGGCCTGGGCGGGGGATTTTCCATGGAACTCTCTCAGGGCCCCGTGCCCTGTGTCGCCCGGGAGTGCCCATGCCCTTCCTTGACCCCGCAGGACACTTGCATCCAGCAATAAGCAGCCCTCTGCCTCCACGGGGCTCAAACACCTGGGCCCGGTGTGCGGGCACCTGGCGTACGTGGAGGCAAACCCGCGGACCCCTCTGGCCCGAACCCACCACTGCGAAGATCCCCCTTTTCTTCCATCCGTAAAGGGGTCCTCCTTGGGGAGTGGAGGAACATGGGGAGGCCCCCAGGAGATGGCTTTTCTCCGAGCCGAGTCTGCCTGGTTTCGGGCCAACACCTGGGCCGCGCATGCGCACTCAGGCTCCCAAGCACACGCCTCCCTCGGCTCACCAGACCCACCCTTTAGAGGTCACAGCAGTTCCACACGGTCCCTGGGCACCTGTCCGTGGACACAGGAGCCCTCCCTGCCACCTAGAGGACCACGCGATTTCCGCTGGGGAACACTGCCCAGAAGCACTCCCAGCCTGGCACAGACACTGTGCGCAGGATAGACTTGTGGACCAGGGGCCTGGGCGGGGAATTTTCCAGGGAATTCTCTAAAGGCCAGGTGCCCTCTGTCGCCCTGGGAGTGCCCACGCCGTCCCTTAACCCTGCAGGACACTATCATCCAGCAATAAGCAGCCCTCTGCCTCCACGGGGCTCAAACACCTGGGCCCGTTGTGCGAGCACCTGGCGTACGTGCAGGCAAACCCGCCGACCCCTCTGGTCCGAACCAACCACTGCGAAGATCCCCCATTTCTTCCATCCGTAAAGGGGTGCTCCTTGGGGACTGGAGGAACATGGGGAGACCCCCAGGAGATGGCTTTTCTCCGAGCCGCGGCTGGCTCCTTTCGGGCCTATTCGTGGGCCGCGCATGCGCACTCAGGCTCCCAAGCACACGCCTCCCTCGGCTCACCTGACCCACCCTTGAGCTGTCAGACCATTTGCACAGGGTCCCTAGGCACCTGTCTGGAAACGGAAGCCCACCCCGCCACCCAGAGGACCGCGCGATTTCCCATGGGCCACACTTCCCAGCAGCTCTCCCAGCTCCTCAGACACAGTGTGCGCAGGAAAGACTTGGGGAACGGGGGCCTGGGCGGGGGATTTTCCAGGGGGCTGTCTGATGACCAGGCGTCCTCTCTCGCCCGGTGAGTGTCCAAGCCGTCCCTTGACCCCCGCAGGAGACCTGATTCCTGCCATAAGCGGCCCTCTAGCCACATGGGGCAGGGACACCTGGGCCCGGTGTGCCAGCAACTGGCCTACATGGAGGCAAACAAACAGACACCTCAGGCCCGACCCCACCACTGCGAAGATCCCCCTTTTCTTCCATCCGTAAAGGGGTCACGCTTCAGGAGTGGAAGAACACGGGGAGGCCCCCAGGAGATGGCTTTTCTCCGAGCCTCGGCTGGCTCCTTTCTGGCCTATATGTGGGCCGTGCATGCGCATTCAGGCTCCCTACCACAAGCCTCCCTCGGGTCACGGGACCCACACTAGAGGTGTCTCCTGACCCACCCTTGAGGGGTCACGCGACCCACCCCTGAGTGGTCTGGTGACCCACACCTGAGGGGTCACGTGACCCACCCCTGAGGAGTCTCCTGACCCACACCTGAGGGGTCACGTGACCCACCCCTGAGGGGTCACGTGACGCACCCCTGAGGTGTCATGTGACCCACCCCTGAGGGGTCACGTGACCCACCCCTGAGGGGTCTCGTGACCCACCCCTGACGGGTCACGTGACCCAACCCTGAGGGGTCACGTGACCCACCCCTGAGGGGTCTCGTGACCCACCCTGGAGGGTCACGTGCCCCACCCTTGAGGGGTCTCGAGACCCACCCTTGCGGGGTCACGTGCCCCACCCTTGCGGGGTCACGTGCCCCACCCTTGAGGGGTCTCGAGACCCACCCTTGGGAGGTCACCTGTCCCACCCTGGAGGGGTCAGGTGACCCGCCCTTGAGAGGTCACAGCAGTTTCAGAGGGTCCCTGCGCACCTGTCCGTGGAAACAGAAGCCCTCCCTGCCACTCAGAGCACCGCGCCATTTCCCCTAGGCCACACTGCCCAGCAGCACTCTCAGCCCCGCACAGACAGTGTGCTAAGGACAGACTTGGATACCGGGGGCCTGGGCGGGGGATTTTCCATGGAACTCTCTCAGAGCCCCGTGCCCTGTGTCGCCCGGGAGTGCCCATGCCCTTCCTTGACCCCGCAGGACACTTGCATCCAGCAATAAGCAGCCCTCTGCCTCCACGGGGCTCAAACACCTGGGCCCGGTGTGCGGGCACCTGGCGTACGTGGAGGCAAACCCGCGGACCCCTCTGGCCCGAACCCACCACTGCGAAGATCCCCCTTTTCTTCCATCCGTAAAGGGGTCCTCCTTGGGGAGTGGAGGAACATGGGGAGGCCCCCAGGAGATGGCTTTTCTCCGAGCCGAGTCTGCCTGGTTTCGGGCCAACACCTGGGCCGCGCATGCGCACTCAGGCTCCCAAGCACACGCCTCCCTCGGCTCACCAGACCCACCCTTTAGAGGTCACAGCAGTTCCACACGGTCCCTGGGCACCTGTCCGTGGACACAGGAGCCCTCCCTGCCACCTAGAGGACCACGCGATTTCCGCTGGGGAACACTGCCCAGAAGCACTCCCAGCCTGGCACAGACACTGTGCGCAGGATAGACTTGTGG
The DNA here is from genome assembly GCF_022682495.2 of Desmodus rotundus. Classification (NCBI taxonomy): domain Eukaryota; kingdom Metazoa; phylum Chordata; class Mammalia; order Chiroptera; family Phyllostomidae; genus Desmodus; species Desmodus rotundus. Next base: position 275,617 of record NW_026527335.1, read on the forward strand.
ACCAGGGGCCTGGGCGGGGAATTTTCCAGGGAATTCTCTAAAGGCCAGGTGCCCTCTGTCGCCCTGGGAGTGCCCACGCCGTCCCTTAACCCTGCAGGACACTATCATCCAGCAATAAGCAGCCCTCTGCCTCCACGGGGCTCAAACACCTGGGCCCGTTGTGCGAGCACCTGGCGTACGTGCAGGCAAACCCGCCGACCCCTCTGGCCCGAACCCACCACTGCGAAGATCCCCCATTTCTTCCATCCGTAAAGGGGTGCTCCTTGGGGACTGGAGGAACATGGGGAGACCCCCAGGAGATGGCTTTTCTCCGAGCCGCGGCTGGCTCCTTTCGGGCCTATTCGTGGGCCACGCATGCGCACTCAGGCTCCCAAGCACACGCCTCCCTCGGCTCACCTGACCCACGCTTGAGCAGTCAGACCTTTTGCGCAGGGTCCCTAGGCACCTGTCTGGAAACGGAAGCCCACCCCGCCACCCAGAGGACCGCGCGATTTCCCATGGGCCACACTTCCCAGCAGCTCTCCCAGCTCCTCAGACACAGTGTGCGCAGGAAAGACTTGGGGAACGGGGGCCTGGGCGGGGGATTTTCCAGGGGGCTGTCTGATGACCAGGCGTCCTCTCTCGCCCGGTGAGTGTCCAAGCCGTCCCTTGACCCCCGCAGGAGACCTGATTCCTGCCATAAGCGGCCCTCTAGCCACATGGGGCAGGGACACCTGGGCCCGGTGTGCCAGCAACTGGCCTACATGGAGGCAAACAAACAGACACCTCAGGCCCGACCCCACCACTGCGAAGATCCCCCTTTTCTTCCATCCGTAAAAGGGTCACGCTTCAGGAGTGGAAGAACACGGGGAGGCCCCCAGGAGATGGCTTTTCTCCGAGCCGCGGCTGGCTCCTTTCTGGCCTATATGTGGGCCGTGCATGCGCACTCAGGCTCCCTACCACAAGTCTCCCTCGGGTCACGGGACCCACACTAGAAGTGTCTCCTGACCCACCCTTGAGGGGTCACGCGACCCACCCCTGAGTGGTCTCGTGACCCACACCTGAGGGGTCACGTGACGCACCCCTGGGGGGTCACGTGACGCACCCCTGGGGGGTCACGTGACGCACCCCTGGGGGGTCACGTGACCCACCCCTGACGGGTCACGTGACCCACCCCTGAGGGGTCTCGTGACCCACCCCTGACGGGTCACGTGACCCACCCCTGAGGGGTCACGTGACCCACCCCTGAGGGGTCACGTGACCCACCCCTGAGGGGTCACGTGACGCACCCCTGAGGGGTCACATGACCCACCCCTGAGGGGTCTCGTGACCCACCCCTGAGGGGTCATTTGACCCACCCCTGAGGGGTCACGTGACGCACCCCTGGGGGTCACGTGACGCACCCCTGAGGTGTCATGTGACCCACCCCTGAGGGGTCACGTGACCCACCCCTGAGGGGTCTCGTGACCCACCCCTGACGGGTCACGTGACCCAACACTGAGGGGTCACGTGACCCACCCCTGAGGGGTCTCCTGACCCACCCTGGAGGGTCACGTGCCCCACCCTTGAGGGGTCTCGAGACCCACCCTTGCGGGGTCACGTGCCCCACCCTTGAGGGGTCTCGAGACCCACCCTTGGGAGGTCACCTGTCCCACCCTGGAGGGGTCAGGTGACCCGCCCTTGAGAGGTCACAGCAGTTTCAGAGGGTCCCTGCGCACCTGTCCGTGGAAACAGAAGCCCTCCCTGCCACTCAGAGCACCGCGCCATTTCCCCTAGGCCACACTGCCCAGCAGCACTCTCAGCCCCGCACAGACAGTGTGCTAAGGACAGACTTGGATACCGGGGGCCTGGGCGGGGGATTTTCCATGGAACTCTCTCAGGGCCCCGTGCCCTGTGTCGCCCGGGAGTGCCCATGCCCTTCCTTGACCCCGCAGGACACTTGCATCCAGCAATAAGCAGCCCTCTGCCTCCACGGGGCTCAAACACCTGGGCCCGGTGTGCGGGCACCTGGCGTACGTGGAGGCAAACCCGCGGACCCCTCTGGCCCGAACCCACCACTGCGAAGATCCCCCTTTTCTTCCATCCGTAAAGGGGTCCTCCTTGGGGAGTGGAGGAACATGGGGAGGCCCCCAGGAGATGGCTTTTCTCCGAGCCGAGTCTGCCTGGTTTCGGGCCAACACCTGGGCCGCGCATGCGCACTCAGGCTCCCAAGCACACGCCTCCCTCGGCTCACCAGACCCACCCTTTAGAGGTCACAGCAGTTCCACACGGTCCCTGGGCACCTGTCCGTGGACACAGGAGCCCTCCCTGCCACCTAGAGGACCACGCGATTTCCGCTGGGGAACACTGCCCAGAAGCACTCCCAGCCTGGCACAGACACTGTGCGCAGGATAGACTTGTGGACCAGGGGCCTGGGCGGGGAATTTTCCAGGGAATTCTCTAAAGGCCAGGTGCCCTCTGTCGCCCTGGGAGTGCCCACGCCGTCCCTTAACCCTGCAGGACACTATCATCCAGCAATAAGCAGCCCTCTGCCTCCACGGGGCTCAAACACCTGGGCCCGTTGTGCGAGCACCTGGCGTACGTGCAGGCAAACCCGCCGACCCCTCTGGCCCGAACCCACCACTGCGAAGATCCCCCATTTCTTCCATCCGTAAAGGGGTGCTCCTTGGGGACTGGAGGAACATGGGGAGACCCCCAGGAGATGGCTTTTCTCCGAGCCGCGGCTGGCTCCTTTCGGGCCTATTCGTGGGCCGCGCATGCGCACTCAGGCTCCCAAGCACACGCCTCCCTCGGCTCACCTGACCCACGCTTGAGCTGTCAGACCTTTTGCACAGGGTCCCTAGGCACCTGTCTGGAAACGGAAGCCCACCCCGCCACCCAGAGGACCGCGCGATTTCCCATGGGCCACACTTCCCAGCAGCTCTCCCAGCTCCTCAGACACAGTGTGCGCAGGAAAGACTTGGGGAACGGGGGCCTGGGCGGGGGATTTTCCAGGGGGCTGTCTGATGACCAGGCGTCCTCTCTCGCCCGGTGAGTGTCCAAGCCGTCCCTTGACCCCCGCAGGAGACCTGATTCCTGCCATAAGCGGCCCTCTAGCCACATGGGGCAGGGACACCTGGGCCCGGTGTGCCAGCAACTGGCCTACATGGAGGCAAACAAACAGACACCTCAGGCCCGACCCCACCACTGCGAAGATCCCCCTTTTCTTCCATCCGTAAAGGGGTCACGCTTCAGGAGTGGAAGAACACGGGGAGGCCCCCAGGAGATGGCTTTTCTCCGAGCCGCGGCTGGCTCCTTTCTGGCCTATATGTGGGCCGTGCATGCGCACTCAGGCTCCCTACCACAAGCCTCCCTCGAGTCACGGGACCCACACTAGAGGTGTCTCCTGACCCACCCTTGAGGGGTCACGCGACCCACCCCTGAGTGGTCTGGTGACCCACACCTGAGGGGTCACGTGACCCACCCCAGAGGAGTCTCCTGACCCACACCTGAGGGGTCACGTGACGCACCCCTGAGGGGTCACGTGACCCACCCCTGAGGGGTCACGTGACGCACCCCTGAGGGGTCACATGACCCACCCCTGAGGGGTCTCGTGACCCACCCCTGAGGGGTCATGTGACCCACCCCTGAGGGGTCACGTGACGCACCCCGGGGGGTCACGTGACGCACCCCTGAGGTGTCATGTGACCCACCCCTGAGGGGTCACGTGACCCACCCCTGAGGGGTCTCGTGACCCACCCCTGACGGGTCACGTGACCCAACCCTGAGGGGTCACGTGACCCACCCCTGAGGGGTCTCGTGACCCACCCTGGAGGGTCACGTGCCCCACCCTTGAGGGGTCTCGAGACCCACCCTTGCGGGGTCACGTGCCCCACCCTTGAGGGGTCTCGAGACCCACCCTTGGGAGGTCACCTGTCCCACCCTGGAGGGGTCAGGTGACCCGCCCTTGAGAAGTCACAGCAGTTTCAGAGGGTCCCTGCGCACCTGTCCGTGGAAACAGAAGCCCTCCCTGCCACTCAGAGCACCGCGCCATTTCCCCTAGGCCACACTGCCCAGCAGCACTCTCAGCCCCGCACAGACAGTGTGCTAAGGACAGACTTGGATACCGGGGGCCTGGGCGGGGGATTTTCCATGGAACTCTCTCAGGGCCCCGTGCCCTGTGTCGCCCGGGAGTGCCCATGCCCTTCCTTGACCCCGCAGGACACTTGCATCCAGCAATAAGCAGCCCTCTGCCTCCACGGGGCTCAAACACCTGGGCCCGGTGTGCGGGCACCTGGCGTACGTGGAGGCAAACCCGCGGACCCCTCTGGCCCGAACCCACCACTGCGAAGATCCCCCTTTTCTTCCATCCGTAAAGGGGTCCTCCTTGGGGAGTGGAGGAACATGGGGAGGCCCCCAGGAGATGGCTTTTCTCCGAGCCGAGTCTGCCTGGTTTCGGGCCAACACCTGGGCCGCGCATGCGCACTCAGGCTCCCAAGCACACGCCTCCCTCGGCTCACCAGACCCACCCTTTAGAGGTCACAGCAGTTCCACACGGTCCCTGGGCACCTGTCCGTGGACACAGGAGCCCTCCCTGCCACCTAGAGGACCACGCGATTTCCGCTGGGGAACACTGCCCAGAAGCACTCCCAGCCTGGCACAGACACTGTGCGCAGGATAGACTTGTGGACCAGGGGCCTGGGCGGGGAATTTTCCAGGGAATTCTCTAAAGGCCAGGTGCCCTCTGTCGCCCTGGGAGTGCCCACGCCGTCCCTTAACCCTGCAGGACACTATCATCCAGCAATAAGCAGCCCTCTGCCTCCACGGGGCTCAAACACCTGGGCCCGTTGTGCGAGCACCTGGCGTACGTGCAGGCAAACCCGCCGACCCCTCTGGCCCGAACCCACCACTGCGAAGATCCCCCATTTCTTCCATCCGTAAAGGGGTGCTCCTTGGGGACTGGAGGAACATGGGGAGACCCCCAGGAGATGGCTTTTCTCCGAGCCGCGGCTGGCTCCTTTCGGGCCTATTCGTGGGCCGCGCATGCGCACTCAGGCTCCCAAGCACACGCCTCCCTCGGCTCACCTGACCCACGCTTGAGCTGTCAGACCTTTTGCACAGGGTCCCTAGGCACCTGTCTGGAAACGGAAGCCCACCCCGCCACCCAGAGGACCGCGCGATTTCCCATGGGCCACACTTCCCAGCAGCTCTCCCAGCTCCTCAGACACAGTGTGCGCAGGAAAGACTTGGGGAACGGGGGCCTGGGCGGGGGATTTTCCAGGGGGCTGTCTGATGACCAGGCGTCCTCTCTCGCCCGGTGAGTGTCCAAGCCGTCCCTTGATCCCCGCAGGAGACCTGATTCCTGCCATAAGCGGCCCTCTAGCCACATGGGGCAGGGACACCTGGGCCCGGTGTGCCAGCAACTGGCCTACATGGAGGCAAACAAACAGACACCTCAGGCCCGACCCCACCACTGCGAAGATCCCCCTTTTCTTCCATCCGTAAAGGGGTCACGCTTCAGGAGTGGAAGAACACGGGGAGGCCCCCAGGAGATGGCTTTTCTCCGAGCCGCGGCTGGCTCCTTTCTGGCCTATATGTGGGCCGTGCATGCGCACTCAGGCTCCCTACCACAAGCTTCCCTCGGGTCACGGGACCCACACTAGAGGGGTCACGCGACCCACCCTTGAGGGGTCACGCGACCCACCCCTGAGGGGTCACGTGACCCACCCCTGAGGGGTCACGTGACCCACCCCTGAGGGGTCTCGTGACCCACCCCTGAGGGGTCATGTGACCCACCCCTGAGGGGTCACGTGACGCACCCATGGGGGGTCACGTGACACACCCCTGAGGGGTCACGTGACTCACCCCTGACGGGTCACGTAACCCGCCCCTGAGGGGTCACGTGACCCACCCCTGAGGGGTCACGTGACCCAACCCTGAGGGGTCACGTGACCCACCCCTGAGGGGTCTCGTGACCCACCCTTGAGGGTCACGTGCCCCACCCTTGAGGGGTCTCGAGACCCACCCTTGCGGGGTCACGTGCCCCACCCTTGAGGGGTCTCGAGACCCACCCTTGGGAGGTCACCTGTCCCACCCTGGAGGGGTCAGGTGACCCGCCCTTGAGAGGTCACAGCAGTTTCAGAGGGTCCCTGCGCACCTGTCCGTGGAAACAGAAGTCCTCCCTGCCACTCAGAGCACCGCGCCATTTCCCCTAGGCCACACTGCCCAGCAGCACTCTCAGCCCCGCACAGACAGTGTGCTAAGGACAGACTTGGATACCGGGGGCCTGGGCGGGGGATTTTCCATGGAACTCTCTCAGGGCCCGGTGCCCTGTGTCGTCCGGTAGTGCCCATGCCCTTCCTTGACCCCGCAGGACACTTGCATCCAGCAATAAGCAGCCCTCTGCCTCCACGGGGCTCAAACACCTGGGCCCGGTGTGGGGGCACCTGGCGTACGTGGAGGCAAACCCGCGGACCCCTCTGGCCCGAACCCACCACTGCGAAGATCCCCCTTTTCTTCCATCCGTAAAGGGGTCCTCCTTGGGGAGTGGAGGAACATGGGGAGGCCCCCAGGAGATGGCTTTTCTCCGAGCCGAGTCTGCCTGGTTTCGGGCCAACACCTGGGCCGCGCATGCGCACTCAGGCTCCCAAGCACACGCCTCCCTTGGCTCACTAGACCCACCCTTTAGAGGTCACAGCAGTTCCACACGGTCCCTGGGCACCTGTCCGTGGACACAGGAGCCCTCCCTGCCACCTAGAGGACCACGCGATTTCCGCTGGGGAACACTGCCCAGAAGCACTCCCAGCCTGGCACAGACACTGTGCGCAGGATAGACTTGTGGACCAGGGGCCTGGGCGGGGAATTTTCCAGGGAATTCTCTAAAGGCCAGGTGCCCTCTGTCGCCCTGGGAGTGCCCACGCCGTCCCTTAACCCTGCAGGACACTATCATCCAGCAATAAGCAGCCCTCTGCCTCCACGGGGCTCAAACACCTGGGCCCGTTGTGCGAGCACCTGGCGTACGTGCAGGCAAACCCGCCGACCCCTCTGGCCCGAACCCACCACTGCGAAGATCCCCCATTTCTTCCATCCGTAAAGGGGTGCTCCTTGGGGACTGGAGGAACATGGGGAGACCCCCAGGAGATGGCTTTTCTCCGAGCCGCGGCTGGCTCCTTTCGGGCCTATTCGTGGGCCGCGCATGCGCACTCAGGCTCCCAAGCACACGCCTCCCTCGGCTCACCTGACCCACCCTTGAGCTGTCAGACCTTTTGCACAGGGTCCCTAGGCACCTGTCTGGAAACGGAAGCCCACCCCGCCACCCAGAGGACCGCGCGATTTCCCATGGGCCACACTTCCCAGCAGCTCTCCCAGCTCCTCAGACACAGTGTGCGCAGGAAAGACTTGGGGAACGGGGGCCTGGGCGGGGGATTTTCCAGGGGGCTGTCTGATGACCAGGCGTCCTCTCTCGCCCGGTGAGTGTCCAAGCCGTCCCTTGACCCCCGCAGGAGACCTGATTCCTGCCATAAGCGGCCCTCTAGCCACATGGGGCAGGGACACCTGGGCCCGGTGTGCCAGCAACTGGCCTACATGGAGGCAAACAAACAGACACCTCAGGCCCGACCCCACCACTGCGAAGATCCCCCTTTTCTTCCATCCGTAAAGGGGTCACGCTTCAGGAGTGGAAGAACACGGGGAGGCCCCCAAGAGATGGCTTTTCTCCGAGCCTCGGCTGGCTCCTTTCTGGCCTATATGTGGGCCGTGCATGCGCACTCAGGCTCCCTACCACAAGCCTCCCTCGGGTCACGGGACCCACACTAGAGGTGTCTCCTGACCCACCCTTGAGGGGTCACGCGACCCACCCCTGAGTGGTCTGGTGACCCACACCTGAGGGGTCACGTGACCCACCCCTGAGGAGTCTCCTGACCCACACCTGAGGGGTCACGTGACGCACCCCTGAGGGGTCACGTGACCCACCCCTGAGGGGTCACGTGACGCACCCCTGAGGGGTCACATGACCCACCCCTGAGGGGTCTCGTGACCCACCCCTGAGGGGTCATGTGACCCACCCCTGAGGGGTCACGTGACGCACCCCTGGGGGGTCACGTGACGCACCCCTGAGGTGTCATGTGACCCACCCCTGAGGGGTCACGTGACCCACCCCTGAGGGGTCTCGTGACCCACCCCTGACGGGTCACGTGACCCAACCCTGAGGGGTCACGTGACCCACCCCTGAGGGGTCTCGTGACCCACCCTGGAGGGTCACGTGCCCCACCCTTGAGGGGTCTCGAGACCCACCCTTGCGGGGTCACGTGCCCCACCCTTGAGGGGTCTCGAGACCCACCCTTGGGAGGTCACCTGTCCCACCCTGGAGGGGTCAGGTGACCCGCCCTTGAGAGGTCACAGCAGTTTCAGAGGGTCCCTGCGCACCTGTCCGTGGAAACAGAAGCCCTCCCTGCCACTCAGAGCACCGCGCCATTTCCCCTAGGCCACACTGCCCAGCAGCACTCTCAGCCCCGCACAGACAGTGTGCTAAGGACAGACTTGGATACCGGGGGCCTGGGCGGGGGATTTTCCATGGAACTCTCTCAGGGCCCCGTGCCCTGTGTCGCCCGGGAGTGCCCATGCCCTTCCTTGACCCCGCAGGACACTTGCATCCAGCAATAAGCAGCCCTCTGCCTCCACGGGGCTCAAACACCTGGGCCCGGTGTGCGGGCACCTGGCGTACGTGGAGGCAAACCCGCGGACCCCTCTGGCCCGAACCCACCACTGCGAAGATCCCCCTTTTCTTCCATCCGTAAAGGGGTCCTCCTTGGGGAGTGGAGGAACATGGGGAGGCCCCCAGGAGATGGCTTTTCTCCGAGCCGAGTCTGCCTGGTTTCGGGCCAACACCTGGGCCGCGCATGCGCACTCAGGCTCCCAAGCACACGCCTCCCTCGGCTCACCAGACCCACCCTTTAGAGGTCACAGCAGTTCCACACGGTCCCTGGGCACCTGTCCGTGGACACAGGAGCCCTCCCTGCCACCTAGAGGACCACGGGATTTCCGCTGGGGAACACTGCCCAGAAGCACTCCCAGCCTGGCACAGACACTGTGCGCAGGATAGACTTGTGGACCAGGGGCCTGGGCGGGGAATTTTCCAGGGAATTCTCTAAAGGCCAGGTGCCCTCTGTCGCCCTGGGAGTGCCCACGCCGTCCCTTAACCCTGCAGGACACTATCATCCAGCAATAAGCAGCCCTCTGCCTCCACGGGGCTCAAACACCTGGGCCCGTTGTGCGAGCACCTGGCGTACGTGCAGGCAAACCCGCCGACCCCTCTGGCCCGAACCCACCACTGCGAAGATCCCCCATTTCTTCCATCCGTAAAGGGGTGCTCCTTGGGGACTGGAGGAACATGGGGAGACCCCCAGGAGATGGCTTTTCTCCGAGCCGCGGCTGGCTCCTTTCGGGCCTATTCGTGGGCCGCGCATGCGCACTCAGGCTCCCAAGCACACGCCTCCCTCGGCTCACCTGACCCACGCTTGAGCTGTCAGACCTTTTGCACAGGGTCCCTAGGCACCTGTCTGGAAACGGAAGCCCACCCCGCCACCCAGAGGACCGCGCGATTTCCCATGGGCCACACTTCCCAGCAGCTCTCCCAGCTCCTCAGACACAGTGTGCGCAGGAAAGACTTGGGGAACGGGGGCCTGGGCGGGGGATTTTCCAGGGGGCTGTCTGATGACCAGGCGTCCTCTCTCGCCCGGTGAGTGTCCAAGCCGTCCCTTGATCCCCGCAGGAGACCTGATTCCTGCCATAAGCGGCCCTCTAGCCACATGGGGCAGGGACACCTGGGCCCGGTGTGCCAGCAACTGGCCTACATGGAGGCAAACAAACAGACACCTCAGGCCCGACCCCACCACTGCGAAGATCCCCCTTTTCTTCCATCCGTAAAGGGGTCACGCTTCAGGAGTGGAAGAACACGGGGAGGCCCCCAGGAGATGGCTTTTCTCCGAGCCGCGGCTGGCTCCTTTCTGGCCTATATGTGGGCCGTGCATGCGCACTCAGGCTCCCTACCACAAGCTTCCCTCGGGTCACGGGACCCACACTAGAGGGGTCACGCGACCCACCCTTGAGGGGTCACGCGACCCACCCCTGAGGGGTCACGTGACCCACCCCTGAGGGGTCACGTGACCCACCCCTGAGGGGTCTCGTGACCCACCCCTGAGGGGTCATGTGACCCACCCCTGAGGGGTCACGTGACGCACCCATGGGGGGTCACGTGACACACCCCTGAGGGGTCACGTGACTCACCCCTGACGGGTCACGTAACCCGCCCCTGAGGGGTCACGTGACCCACCCCTGAGGGGTCTCGTGACCCACCCTTGAGGGTCACGTGCCCCACCCTTGAGGGGTCTCGAGACCCACCCTTGCGGGGTCACGTGCCCCACCCTTGAGGGGTCTCGAGACCCACCCTTGGGAGGTCACCTGTCCCACCCTGGAGGGGTCAGGTGACCCGCCCTTGAGAGGTCACAGCAGTTTCAGAGGGTCCCTGCGCACCTGTCCGTGGAAACAGAAGTCCTCCCTGCCACTCAGAGCACCGCGCCATTTCCCCTAGGCCACACTGCCCAGCAGCACTCTCAGCCCCGCACAGACAGTGTGCTAAGGACAGACTTGGATACCGGGGGCCTGGGCGGGGGATTTTCCATGGAACTCTCTCAGGGCCCGGTGCCCTGTGTCGTCCGGTAGTGCCCATGCCCTTCCTTGACCCCGCAGGACACTTGCATCCAGCAATAAGCAGCCCTCTGCCTCCACGGGGCTCAAACACCTGGGCCCGGTGTGGGGGCACCTGGCGTACGTGGAGGCAAACCCGCGGACCCCTCTGGCCCGAACCCACCACTGCGAAGATCCCCCTTTTCTTCCATCCGTAAAGGGGTCCTCCTTGGGGAGTGGAGGAACATGGGGAGGCCCCCAGGAGATGGCTTTTCTCCGAGCCGAGTCTGCCTGGTTTCGGGCCAACACCTGGGCCGCGCATGCGCACTCAGGCTCCCAAGCACACGCCTCCCTCGGCTCACCAGACCCACCCTTTAGAGGTCACAGCAGTTCCACACGGTCCCTGGGCACCTGTCCGTGGACACAGGAGCCCTCCCTGCCACCTAGAGGACCACGCGATTTCCGCTGGGGAACACTGCCCAGAAGCACTCCCAGCCTGGCACAGACACTGTGCGCAGGATAGACTTGTGGACCAGGGGCCTGGGCGGGGAATTTTCCAGGGAATTCTCTAAAGGCCAGGTGCCCTCTGTCGCCCTGGGAGTGCCCACGCCGTCCCTTAACCCTGCAGGACACTATCATCCAGCAATAAGCAGCCCTCTGCCTCCACGGGGTTCAAACACCTTGGCCCGTTGTGCGAGCACCTGGCGTACGTGCAGGCAAACCCGCCGACCCCTCTGGCCCGAACCCACCACTGCGAAGATCCCCCATTTCTTCCATCCGTAAAGGGGTGCTCCTTGGGGACTGGAGGAACATGGGGAGACCCCCAGGAGATGGCTTTTCTCCGAGCCGCGGCTGGCTCCTTTCGGGCCTATTCGTGGGCCGCGCATGCGCACTCAGGCTCCCAAGCACACGCCTCCCTCGGCTCACCTGACCCACGCTTGAGCTGTCAGACCTTTTGCACAGGGTCCCTAGGCACCTGTCTGGAAACGGAAGCCCACCCCGCCACCCAGAGGACCGCGCGATTTCCCATGGGCCACACTTCCCAGCAGCTCTCCCAGCTCCTCAGACACAGTGTGCGCAGGAAAGACTTGGGGAACGGGGGCCTGGGCGGGGGATTTTCCAGGGGGCTGTCTGATGACCAGGCGTCCTCTCTCGCCCGGTGAGTGTCCAAGCCGTCCCTTGACCCCCGCAGGAGACCTGATTCCTGCCATAAGCGGCCCTCTAGCCACATGGGGCAGGGACACCTGGGCCCGGTGTGCCAGCAACTGGCCTACATGGAGGCAAACAAACAGACACCTCAGGCCCGACCCCACCACTGCGAAGATCCCCCTTTTCTTCCATCCGTAAAGGGGTCACGCTTCAGGAGTGGAAGAACACGGGGAGGCCCCCAAGAGATGGCTTTTCTCCGAGCCGCGGCTGGCTCCTTTCTGGCCTATATGTGGGCCGTGCATGCGCACTCAGGCTCCCTACCACAAGCCTCCCTCGGGTCACGGGACCCACACTAGAGGTGTCTCCTGACCCACCCTTGAGGGGTCACGCGACCCACCCCTGAGTGGTCTGGTGACCCACACCTGAGGGGTCACGTGACCCACCCCTGAGGAGTCTCCTGACCCACACCTGAGGGGTCACGTGACGCACCCCTGAGGGGTCACGTGACCCACCCCTGAGGGGTCACGTGACGCACCCCTGAGGGGTCACATGACCCACCCCTGAGGGGTCTCGTGACCCACCCCTGAGGGGTCATGTGACCCACCCCTGAGGGGTCACGTGACGCACCCCTGGGGGGTCACGTGACGCACCCCTGAGGTGTCATGTGACCCACCCCTGAGGGGTCACGTGACCCACCCCTGAGGGGTCTCGTGACCCACCCCTGACGGGTCACGTGACCCAACCCTGAGGGGTCACGTGACCCACCCCTGAGGGGTCTCGTGACCCACCCTTGAGGGTCACGTGCCCCACCCTTGAGGGGTCTCGAGACCCACCCTTGCGGGGTCACGTGCCCCACCCTTGAGGGGTCTCGAGACCCACCCTTGGGAGGTCACCTGTCCCACCCTGGAGGGGTCAGGTGACCCGCCCTTGAGAGGTCACAGCAGTTTCAGAGGGTCCCTGCGCACCTGTCCGTGGAAACAGAAGTCCTCCCTGCCACTCAGAGCACCGCGCCATTTCCCCTAGGCCACACTGCCCAGCAGCACTCTCAGCCCCGCACAGACAGTGTGCTAAGGACAGACTTGGATACCGGGGGCCTGGGCGGGGGATTTTCCATGGAACTCTCTCAGGGCCCGGTGCCCTGTGTCGTCCGGTAGTGCCCATGCCCTTCCTTGACCCCGCAGGACACTTGCATCCAGCAATAAGCAGCCCTCTGCCTCCACGGGGCTCAAACACCTGGGCCCGGTGTGGGGGCACCTGGCGTACGTGGAGGCAAACCCGCGGACCCCTCTGGCCCGAACCCACCACTGCGAAGATCCCCCTTTTCTTCCATCCGTAAAGGGGTCCTCCTTGGGGAGTGGAGGAACATGGGGAGGCCCCCAGGAGATGGCTTTTCTCCGAGCCGAGTCTGCCTGGTTTCGGGCCAACACCTGGGCCGCGCATGCGCACTCAGGCTCCCAAGCACACGCCTCCCTTGGCTCACTAGACCCACCCTTTAGAGGTCACAGCAGTTCCACACGGTCCCTGGGCACCTGTCCGTGGACACAGGAGCCCTCCCTGCCACCTAGAGGACCACGCGATTTCCGCTGGGGAACACTGCCCAGAAGCACTCCCAGCCTGGCACAGACACTGTGCGCAGGATAGACTTGTGGACCAGGGGCCTGGGCGGGGAATTTTCCAGGGAATTCTCTAAAGGCCAGGTGCCCTCTGTCGCCCTGGGAGTGCCCACGCCGTCCCTTAACCCTGCAGGACACTATCATCCAGCAATAAGCAGCCCTCTGCCTCCACGGGGCTCAAACACCTGGGCCCGTTGTGCGAGCACCTGGCGTACGTGCAGGCAAACCCGCCGACCCCTCTGGCCCGAACCCACCACTGCGAAGATCCCCCATTTCTTCCATCCGTAAAGGGGTGCTCCTTGGGGACTGGAGGAACATGGGGAGACCCCCAGGAGATGGCTTTTCTCCGAGCCGCGGCTGGCTCCTTTCGGGCCTATTCGTGGGCCGCGCATGCGCACTCAGGCTCCCAAGCACACGCCTCCCTCGGCTCACCTGACCCACCCTTGAGCTGTCAGACCTTTTGCACAGGGTCCCTAGGCACCTGTCTGGAAACGGAAGCCCACCCCGCCACCCAGAGGACCGCGCGATTTCCCATGGGCCACACTTCCCAGCAGCTCTCCCAGCTCCTCAGACACAGTGTGCGCAGGAAAGACTTGGGGAACGGGGGCCTGGGCGGGGGATTTTCCAGGGGGCTGTCTGATGACCAGGCGTCCTCTCTCGCCCGGTGAGTGTCCAAGCCGTCCCTTGACCCCCGCAGGAGACCTGATTCCTGCCATAAGCGGCCCTCTAGCCACATGGGGCAGGGACACCTGGGCCCGGTGTGCCAGCAACTGGCCTACATGGAGGCAAACAAACAGACACCTCAGGCCCGACCCCACCACTGCGAAGATCCCCCTTTTCTTCCATCCGTAAAGGGGTCACGCTTCAGGAGTGGAAGAACACGGGGAGGCCCCCAAGAGATGGCTTTTCTCCGAGCCGCGGCTGGCTCCTTTCTGGCCTATATGTGGGCCGTGCATGCGCACTCAGGCTCCCTACCACAAGCCTCCCTCGGGTCACGGGACCCACACTAGAGGTGTCTCCTGACCCACCCTTGAGGGGTCACGCGACCCACCCCTGAGTGGTCTGGTGACCCACACCTGAGGGGTCACGTGACCCACCCCTGAGGAGTCTCCTGACCCACACCTGAGGGGTCACGTGACGCACCCCTGAGGGGTCACGTGACCCACCCCTGAGGGGTCACGTGACGCACCCCTGAGGGGTCACATGACCCACCCCTGAGGGGTCTCGTGACCCACCCCTGAGGGGTCATGTGACCCACCCCTGAGGGGTCACGTGACGCACCCCTGGGGGGTCACGTGACGCACCCCTGAGGTGTCATGTGACCCACCCCTGAGGGGTCACGTGACCCACCCCTGAGGGGTCTCGTGACCCACCCCTGACGGGTCACGTGACCCAACCCTGAGGGGTCACGTGACCCACCCCTGAGGGGTCTCGTGACCCACCCTGGAGGGTCACGTGCCCCACCCTTGAGGGGTCTCGAGACCCACCCTTGCGGGGTCACGTGCCCCACCCTTGAGGGGTCTCGAGACCCACCCTTGGGAGGTCACCTGTCCCACCCTGGAGGGGTCAGGTGACCCGCCCTTGAGAGGTCACAGCAGTTTCAGAGGGTCCCTGCGCACCTGTCCGTGGAAACAGAAGCCCTCCCTGCCACTCAGAGCACCGCGCCATTTCCCCTAGGCCACACTGCCCAGCAGCACTCTCAGCCCCGCACAGACAGTGTGCTAAGGACAGACTTGGATACCGGGGGCCTGGGCGGGGGATTTTCCATGGAACTCTCTCAGGGCCCCGTGCCCTGTGTCGCCCGGGAGTGCCCATGCCCTTCCTTGACCCCGCAGGACACTTGCATCCAGCAATAAGCAGCCCTCTGCCTCCACGGGGCTCAAACACCTGGGCCCGGTGTGCGGGCACCTGGCGTACGTGGAGGCAAACCCGCGGACCCCTCTGGCCCGAACCCACCACTGCGAAGATCCCCCTTTTCTTCCATCCGTAAAGGGGTCCTCCTTGGGGAGTGGAGGAACATGGGGAGGCCCCCAGGAGATGGCTTTTCTCCGAGCCGAGTCTGCCTGGTTTCGGGCCAACACCTGGGCCGCGCATGCGCACTCAGGCTCCCAAGCACACGCCTCCCTCGGCTCACCAGACCCACCCTTTAGAGGTCACAGCAGTTCCACACGGTCCCTGGGCACCTGTCCGTGGACACAGGAGCCCTCCCTGCCACCTAGAGGACCACGCGATTTCCGCTGGGGAACACTGCCCAGAAGCACTCCCAGCCTGGCACAGACACTGTGCGCAGGATAGACTTGTGGACCAGGGGCCTGGGCGGGGAATTTTCCAGGGAATTCTCTAAAGGCCAGGTGCCCTCTGTCGCCCTGGGAGTGCCCACGCCGTCCCTTAACCCTGCAGGACACTATCATCCAGCAATAAGCAGCCCTCTGCCTCCACGGGGCTCAAACACCTGGGCCCGTTGTGCGAGCACCTGGCGTACGTGCAGGCAAACCCGCCGACCCCTCTGGCCCGAACCCACCACTGCGAAGATCCCCCATTTCTTCCATCCGTAAAGGGGTGCTCCTTGGGGACTGGAGGAACATGGGGAGACCCCCAGGAGATGGCTTTTCTCCGAGCCGCGGCTGGCTCCTTTCGGGCCTATTCGTGGGCCGCGCATGCGCACTCAGGCTCCCAAGCACACGCCTCCCTCGGCTCACCTGACCCACGCTTGAGCTGTCAGACCTTTTGCACAGGGTCCCTAGGCACCTGTCTGGAAACGGAAGCCCACCCCGCCACCCAGAGGACCGCGCGATTTCCCATGGGCCACACTTCCCAGCAGCTCTCCCAGCTCCTCAGACACAGTGTGCGCAGGAAAGACTTGGGGAACGGGGGCCTGGGCGGGGGATTTTCCAGGGGGCTGTCTGATGACCAGGCGTCCTCTCTCGCCCGGTGAGTGTCCAAGCCGTCCCTTGACCCCCGCAGGAGACCTGATTCCTGCCATAAGCGGCCCTCTAGCCACATGGGGCAGGGACACCTGGGCCCGGTGTGCCAGCAACTGGCCTACATGGAGGCAAACAAACAGACACCTCAGGCCCGACCCCACCACTGCGAAGATCCCCCTTTTCTTCCATCCGTAAAGGGGTCACGCTTCAGGAGTGGAAGAACACGGGGAGGCCCCCAAGAGATGGCTTTTCTCCGAGCCGCGGCTGGCTCCTTTCTGGCCTATATGTGGGCCGTGCATGCGCACTCAGGCTCCCTACCACAAGCCTCCCTCGGGTCACGGGACCCACACTAGAGGTGTCTCCTGACCCACCCTTGAGGGGTCACGCGACCCACCCCTGAGTGGTCTGGTGACCCACACCTGAGGGGTCACGTGACCCACCCCTGAGGAGTCTCCTGACCCACACCTGAGGGGTCACGTGACCCACCCCTGAGGGGTCACGTGACCCACCCCTGAGGGGTCACGTGACGCACCCCTGAGGGGTCACATGATCCACCCCTGAGGGGTCTCGTGACCCACCCCTGAGGGGTCATGTGACCCACCCCTGAGGGGTCACGTGACGCACCCCTGGGGGGTCACGTGACGCACCCCTGAGGTGTCATGTGACCCACCCCTGAGGGGTCACGTGACCCACCCCTGAGGGGTCTCGTGACCCACCCCTGACGGGTCACGTGACCCAACCCTGAGGGGTCACGTGACCCACCCCTGAGGGGTCTCGTGACCCACCCTGGAGGGTCACGTGCCCCACCCTTGAGGGGTCTCGAGACCCACCCTTGCGGGGTCACGTGCCCCACCCTTGAGGGGTCTCGAGACCCACCCTTGGGAGGTCACCTGTCCCACCCTGGAGGGGTCAGGTGACCCGCCCTTGAGAGGTCACAGCAGTTTCAGAGGGTCCCTGCGCACCTGTCCGTGGAAACAGAAGCCCTCCCTGCCACTCAGAGCACCGCGCCATTTCCCCTAGGCCACACTGCCCAGCAGCACTCTCAGCCCCGCACAGACAGTGTGCTAAGGACAGACTTGGATACCGGGGGCCTGGGCGGGGGATTTTCCATGGAACTCTCTCAGGGCCCCGTGCCCTGTGTCGCCCGGGAGTGCCCATGCCCTTCCTTGACCCCGCAGGACACTTGCATCCAGCAATAAGCAGCCCTCTGCCTCCACGGGGCTCAAACACCTGGGCCCGGTGTGCGGGCACCTGGCGTACGTGGAGGCAAACCCGCGGACCCCTCTGGCCCGAACCCACCACTGCGAAGATCCCCCTTTTCTTCCATCCGTAAAGGGGTCCTCCTTGGGGAGTGGAGGAACATGGGGAGGCCCCCAGGAGATGGCTTTTCTCCGAGCCGAGTCTGCCTGGTTTCGGGCCAACACCTGGGCCGCGCATGCGCACTCAGGCTCCCAAGCACACGCCTCCCTCGGCTCACCAGACCCACCCTTTAGAGGTCACAGCAGTTCCACACGGTCCCTGGGCACCTGTCCGTGGACACAGGAGCCCTCCCTGCCACCTAGAGGACCACGCGATTTCCGCTGGGGAACACTGCCCAGAAGCACTCCCAGCCTGGCACAGACACTGTGCGCAGGATAGACTTGTGGACCAGGGGCCTGGGCGGGGAATTTTCCAGGGAATTCTCTAAAGGCCAGGTGCCCTCTGTCGCCCTGGGAGTGCCCACGCCGTCCCTTAACCCTGCAGGACACTATCATCCAGCAATAAGCAGCCCTCTGCCTCCACGGGGCTCAAACACCTGGGCCCGTTGTGCGAGCACCTGGCGTACGTGCAGGCAAACCCGCCGACCCCTCTGGCCCGAACCCACCACTGCGAAGATCCCCCATTTCTTCCATCCGTAAAGGGGTGCTCCTTGGGGACTGGAGGAACATGGGGAGACCCCCAGGAGATGGCTTTTCTCCGAGCCGCGGCTGGCTCCTTTCGGGCCTATTCGTGGGCCGCGCATGCGCACTCAGGCTCCCAAGCACACGCCTCCCTCGGCTCACCTGACCCACGCTTGAGCTGTCAGACCTTTTGCACAGGGTCCCTAGGCACCTGTCTGGAAACGGAAGCCCACCCCGCCACCCAGAGGACCGCGCGATTTCCCATGGGCCACACTTCCCAGCAGCTCTCCCAGCTCCTCAGACACAGTGTGCGCAGGAAAGACTTGGGGAACGGGGGCCTGGGCGGGGGATTTTCCAGGGGGCTGTCTGATGACCAGGCGTCCTCTCTCGCCCGGTGAGTGTCCAAGCCGTCCCTTGACCCCCGCAGGAGACCTGATTCCTGCCATAAGCGGCCCTCTAGCCACATGGGGCAGGGACACCTGGGCCCGGTGTGCCAGCAACTGGCCTACATGGAGGCAAACAAACAGACACCTCAGGCCCGACCCCACCACTGCGAAGATCCCCCTTTTCTTCCATCCGTAAAGGGGTCACGCTTCAGGAGTGGAAGAACACGGGGAGGCCCCCAGGAGATGGCTTTTCTCCGAGCCGCGGCTGGCTCCTTTCTGGCCTATATGTGGGCCGTGCATGCGCACTCAGGCTCCCTACCACAAGCCTCCCTCGGGTCACGGGACCCACACTAGAGGTGTCTCCTGACCCACCCTTGAGGGGTCACGCGACCCACCCCTGAGTGGTCTGGTGACCCACACCTGAGGGGTCACGTGACCCACCCCAGAGGAGTCTCCTGACCCACACCTGAGGGGTCACGTGACGCACCCCTGAGGGGTCACGTGACCCACCCCTGAGGGGTCACGTGACGCACCCCTGAGGGGTCACATGACCCACCCCTGAGGGGTCTCGTGACCCACCCCTGAGGGGTCATGTGACCCACCCCTGAGGGGTCACGTGACGCACCCCTGGGGGGTCACGTGACGCACCCCTGAGGTGTCATGTGACCCACCCCTGAGGGGTCACGTGACCCACCCCTGAGGGGTCTCGTGACCCACCCCTGACGGGTCACGTGACCCAACCCTGAGGGGTCACGTGACCCACCCCTGAGGGGTCTCGTGACCCACCCTGGAGGGTCACGTGCCCCACCCTTGAGGGGTCTCGAGACCCACCCTTGCGGGGTCACGTGCCCCACCCTTGAGGGGTCTCGAGACCCACCCTTGGGAGGTCACCTGTCCCACCCTGGAGGGGTCAGGTGACCCGCCCTTGAGAGGTCACAGCAGTTTCAGAGGGTCCCTGCGCACCTGTCCGTGGAAACAGAAGCCCTCCCTGCCACTCAGAGCACCGCGCCATTTCCCCTAGGCCACACTGCCCAGCAGCACTCTCAGCCCCGCACAGACAGTGTGCTAAGGACAGACTTGGATACCGGGGGCCTGGGCGGGGGATTTTCCATGGAACTCTCTCAGGGCCCCGTGCCCTGTGTCGCCCGGGAGTGCCCATGCCCTTCCTTGACCCCGCAGGACACTTGCATCCAGCAATAAGCAGCCCTCTGCCTCCACGGGGCTCAAACACCTGGGCCCGGTGTGCGGGCACCTGGCGTACGTGGAGGCAAACCCGCGGACCCCTCTGGCCCGAACCCACCACTGCGAAGATCCCCCTTTTCTTCCATCCGTAAAGGGGTCCTCCTTGGGGAGTGGAGGAACATGGGGAGGCCCCCAGGAGATGGCTTTTCTCCGAGCCGAGTCTGCCTGGTTTCGGGCCAACACCTGGGCCGCGCATGCGCACTCAGGCTCCCAAGCACACGCCTCCCTCGGCTCACCAGACCCACCCTTTAGAGGTCACAGCAGTTCCACACGGTCCCTGGGCACCTGTCCGTGGACACAGGAGCCCTCCCTGCCACCTAGAGGACCACGCGATTTCCGCTGGGGAACACTGCCCAGAAGCACTCCCAGCCTGGCACAGACACTGTGCGCAGGATAGACTTGTGGACCAGGGGCCTGGGCGGGGAATTTTCCAGGGAATTCTCTAAAGGCCAGGTGCCCTCTGTCGCCCTGGGAGTGCCCACGCCGTCCCTTAACCCTGCAGGACACTATCATCCAGCAATAAGCAGCCCTCTGCCTCCACGGGGCTCAAACACCTGGGCCCGTTGTGCGAGCACCTGGCGTACGTGCAGGCAAACCCGCCGACCCCTCTGGCCCGAACCCACCACTGCGAAGATCCCCCATTTCTTCCATCCGTAAAGGGGTGCTCCTTGGGGACTGGAGGAACATGGGGAGACCCCCAGGAGATGGCTTTTCTCCGAGCCGCGGCTGGCTCCTTTCGGGCCTATTCGTGGGCCGCGCATGCGCACTCAGGCTCCCAAGCACACGCCTCCCTCGGCTCACCTGACCCACGCTTGAGCTGTCAGACCTTTTGCACAGGGTCCCTAGGCACCTGTCTGGAAACGGAAGCCCACCCCGCCACCCAGAGGACCGCGCGATTTCCCATGGGCCACACTTCCCAGCAGCTCTCCCAGCTCCTCAGACACAGTGTGCGCAGGAAAGACTTGGGGAACGGGGGCCTGGGCGGGGGATTTTCCAGGGGGCTGTCTGATGACCAGGCGTCCTCTCTCGCCCGGTGAGTGTCCAAGCCGTCCCTTGATCCCCGCAGGAGACCTGATTCCTGCCATAAGCGGCCCTCTAGCCACATGGGGCAGGGACACCTGGGCCCGGTGTGCCAGCAACTGGCCTACATGGAGGCAAACAAACAGACACCTCAGGCCCGACCCCACCACTGCGAAGATCCCCCTTTTCTTCCATCCGTAAAGGGGTCACGCTTCAGGAGTGGAAGAACACGGGGAGGCCCCCAGGAGATGGCTTTTCTCCGAGCCGCGGCTGGCTCCTTTCTGGCCTATATGTGGGCCGTGCATGCGCACTCAGGCTCCCTACCACAAGCTTCCCTCGGGTCACGGGACCCACACTAGAGGGGTCACGCGACCCACCCTTGAGGGGTCACGCGACCCACCCCTGAGGGGTCACGTGACCCACCCCTGAGGGGTCACGTGACCCACCCCTGAGGGGTCTCGTGACCCACCCCTGAGGGGTCATGTGACCCACCCCTGAGGGGTCACGTGACGCACCCATGGGGGGTCACGTGACACACCCCTGAGGTGTCATGTGACCCACCCCTGAGGGGTCACGTGACCCACCCCTGAGGGGTCTCGTGACCCACCCCTGACGGGTCACGTGACCCAACCCTGAGGGGTCACGTGACCCACCCCTGAGGGGTCTCGTGACCCACCCTGGAGGGTCACGTGCCCCACCCTTGAGGGGTCTCGAGACCCACCCTTGCGGGGTCACGTGCCCCACCCTTGAGGGGTCTCGAGACCCACCCTTGGGAGGTCACCTGTCCCACCCTGGAGGGGTCAGGTGACCCGCCCTTGAGAGGTCACAGCAGTTTCAGAGGGTCCCTGCGCACCTGTCCGTGGAAACAGAAGCCCTCCCTGCCACTCAGAGCACCGCGCCATTTCCCCTAGGCCACACTGCCCAGCAGCACTCTCAGCCCCGCACAGACAGTGTGCTAAGGACAGACTTGGATACCGGGGGCCTGGGCGGGGGATTTTCCATGGAACTCTCTCAGGGCCCCGTGCCCTGTGTCGCCCGGGAGTGCCCATGCCCTTCCTTGACCCCGCAGGACACTTGCATCCAGCAATAAGCAGCCCTCTGCCTCCACGGGGCTCAAACACCTGGGCCCGGTGTGCGGGCACCTGGCGTACGTGGAGGCAAACCCGCGGACCCCTCTGGCCCGAACCCACCACTGCGAAGATCCCCCTTTTCTTCCATCCGTAAAGGGGTCCTCCTTGGGGAGTGGAGGAACATGGGGAGGCCCCCAGGAGATGGCTTTTCTCCGAGCCGAGTCTGCCTGGTTTCGGGCCAACACCTGGGCCGCGCATGCGCACTCAGGCTCCCAAGCACACGCCTCCCTCGGCTCACCAGACCCACCCTTTAGAGGTCACAGCAGTTCCACACGGTCCCTGGGCACCTGTCCGTGGACACAGGAGCCCTCCCTGCCACCTAGAGGACCACGCGATTTCCGCTGGGGAACACTGCCCAGAAGCACTCCCAGCCTGGCACAGACACTGTGCGCAGGATAGACTTGTGGACCAGGGGCCTGGGCGGGGAATTTTCCAGGGAATTCTCTAAAGGCCAGGTGCCCTCTGTCGCCCTGGGAGTGCCCACGCCGTCCCTTAACCCTGCAGGACACTATCATCCAGCAATAAGCAGCCCTCTGCCTCCACGGGGTTCAAACACCTTGGCCCGTTGTGCGAGCACCTGGCGTACGTGCAGGCAAACCCGCCGACCCCTCTGGCCCGAACCCACCACTGCGAAGATCCCCCATTTCTTCCATCCGTAAAGGGGTGCTCCTTGGGGACTGGAGGAACATGGGGAGACCCCCAGGAGATGGCTTTTCTCCGAGCCGCGGCTGGCTCCTTTCGGGCCTATTCGTGGGCCGCGCATGCGCACTCAGGCTCCCAAGCACACGCCTCCCTCGGCTCACCTGACCCACGCTTGAGCTGTCAGACCTTTTGCACAGGGTCCCTAGGCACCTGTCTGGAAACGGAAGCCCACCCCGCCACCCAGAGGACCGCGCGATTTCCCATGGGCCACACTTCCCAGCAGCTCTCCCAGCTCCTCAGACACAGTGTGCGCAGGAAAGACTTGGGGAACGGGGGCCTGGGCGGGGGATTTTCCAGGGGGCTGTCTGATGACCAGGCGTCCTCTCTCGCCCGGTGAGTGTCCAAGCCGTCCCTTGACCCCCGCAGGAGACCTGATTCCTGCCATAAGCGGCCCTCTAGCCACATGGGGCAGGGACACCTGGGCCCGGTGTGCCAGCAACTGGCCTACATGGAGGCAAACAAACAGACACCTCAGGCCCGACCCCACCACTGCGAAGATCCCCCTTTTCTTCCATCCGTAAAGGGGTCACGCTTCAGGAGTGGAAGAACACGGGGAGGCCCCCAAGAGATGGCTTTTCTCCGAGCCGCGGCTGGCTCCTTTCTGGCCTATATGTGGGCCGTGCATGCGCACTCAGGCTCCCTACCACAAGCCTCCCTCGGGTCACGGGACCCACACTAGAGGTGTCTCCTGACCCAACCTTGAGGGGTCACGCGACCCACCCCTGAGTGGTCTGGTGACCCACACCTGAGGGGTCACGTGACCCACCCCTGAGGAGTCTCCTGACCCACACCTGAGGGGTCACGTGACGCACCCCTGAGGGGTCACGTGACCCACCCCTGAGGGGTCACGTGACGCACCCCTGAGGGGTCACATGACCCACCCCTGAGGGGTCTCGTGACCCACCCCTGAGGGGTCATGTGACCCACCCCTGAGGGGTCACGTGACGCACCCCTGGGGGGTCACGTGACGCACCCCTGAGGTGTCATGTGACCCACCCCTGAGGGGTCACGTGACCCACCCCTGAGGGGTCTCGTGACCCACCCCTGACGGGTCACGTGACCCAACCCTGAGGGGTCACGTGACCCACCCCTGAGGGGTCTCGTGACCCACCCTGGAGGGTCACGTGCCCCACCCTTGAGGGGTCTCGAGACCCACCCTTGCGGGGTCACGTGCCCCACCCTTGAGGGGTCTCGAGACCCACCCTTGGGAGGTCACCTGTCCCACCCTGGAGGGGTCAGGTGACCCGCCCTTGAGAGGTCACAGCAGTTTCAGAGGGTCCCTGCGCACCTGTCCGTGGAAACAGAAGCCCTCCCTGCCACTCAGAGCACCGCGCCATTTCCCCTAGGCCACACTGCCCAGCAGCACTCTCAGCCCCGCACAGACAGTGTGCTAAGGACAGACTTGGATACCGGGGGCCTGGGCGGGGGATTTTCCATGGAACTCTCTCAGGGCCCCGTGCCCTGTGTCGCCCGGGAGTGCCCATGCCCTTCCTTGACCCCGCAGGACACTTGCATCCAGCAATAAGCAGCCCTCTGCCTCCACGGGGCTCAAACACCTGGGCCCGGTGTGCGGGCACCTGGCGTACGTGGAGGCAAACCCGCGGACCCCTCTGGCCCGAACCCACCACTGCGAAGATCCCCCTTTTCTTCCATCCGTAAAGGGGTCCTCCTTGGGGAGTGGAGGAACATGGGGAGGC